>NC_139582.1:22565017-23070017 GCF_946808225.1 Silurus aristotelis | reverse complement strand
TTAAGCGACGGCCTTAAGGGTACCCAATGAAAAAGCTTTGACTACTGGACGGTAGTTATTGAGCCACTCTCCAGAATATTACGCAGCGCGGTGGTGAAAAAGTTGTAGAAGCTAGCAACAAGATTTGGATCAAAGTCTCACTATGCTAATTCTTTTCTTGAACCATAGAAAACAAGTATTTTCTGCTTTTTTAATAGGTAAAGAGGTGCACCATTCCCAGAAGTACTGCAATTCCGGGCTGATGCGTGGAGCGGATGGAGCAAGCCCCTCTTCCGACTCCCACGGTCAAAAATCCGTTTAATATGTAGTCGTCATATAGAGAACGTATCAGATATTAAACTGATAAGAACAGATACTACACTTGATCTTAGCCAAAAGGCCGAGAAGCGATAACCTGATTTAAGCGACGGCCTTAAGGGTACCCAATGAAAAAGCTTTGACTACTGGACGGTAGTTATTGAGCCACTCTCCAGAATATTACGCAGCGCGGTGGTGAAAAAGTTGTAGAAGCTAGCAACAAGATTTGGATAAAAGTCTCATTGTGTGTGGATTCCAGGGTTTCGTTCTTGCCCTCTTTCGATGTAGAACCATTCTTCTTGTTCTCCACATCCATCTGTTCGGACCCATCCACGTCCCGCTCTGCCATTTGTCCCTCTTCATCATCCTCTTCATCGTCATCTTCTTCATCTGACTTGTCCTTTGTGTGTGCTTGTATGGACTTCTTCTGGCACACACGCCCATTGCACCAAAGCCTCTTGCGTCTCCTTTTCTTCTGTGAAGCTGGATGTTTTGGTTTAGCCACTGGTGTTGTAACAAGGGCCACATCTTTGGAAGGACCGTTTTCTGTGGGTTTTGGTTCTGCTGATGCCGGGACTTTTGGTAAAACATGGTAATATGATGGTGTAAACCTTGATGATGTACATCCTCGTTTCAGGCGGGACTCCTTAATCTCAACACAGATCTTTTCAAAGTTTTCATCCAACTCGTCCTTGATGATAGCATGTCTTTGAGTGTGCAGGCACGATGTCTGATAATTCGATCTGACGGATCGGTGTCTGGATTGTACTGTGGACAGGTCCATGGGCTGCTTAATGACTGTAGTATAATCGGGAACCTCTTCTGTATCTACTGGCTTCGTGAAGGCTTTAAAGCGCTTGTCCTGAATAAGTCTGTTGGTGACATCACGCAGGAAGAGGAGAAGTTCCCTGAGTGTGTCCTCTTCCTGATCCTCTAATTTCTGCTGCTCTTGTTTAGACAGTTGGCGAGGAGTAGATGGAGGAGAAAAAAAGTTGTAGAAGCTAGCAACAAGATTTGGATAAAAGTCTCGCTATGCTAATTCTTTTCTGGAACCATAGAAAACAAGTAGCTTTGAAATAGCAAAGCATGCAAAAATAATTGGAACTTATCAATGTTCCTCTCCATAGAAATTTTTAGTAAAAGGCGAAAGATTTATTCGTGAATAAAGAGAAACCTGAGCTATGCTTTGGTTGTTTCTAGGCCTTTGAAAGTCCATTGGTGAGCTAGAAAGCTTGCTAAGGGTAAATTGGCCTGTGGCAGGAAAACTGTTGATGGTGTACAGGTGTAGAAAAGAAAAGAAAAGAAAAGAAAAGAAAAGAAAAGAAAAGAAAAGAAAGATTGAACTTATATTTATTAAATTAAATTGAACACGCTACACAACTGAAAGCTATGTGCACTCAAGAAAAGAACAATGAGCATGAGGTTGCTCTTTTTTTCCTTTCGTTATTTTTGCTTTTTTAACAGGTAAAGAGGTGCACCATTCCCAGAAGTACTGCAATTGGAGCAAGCCCCTCTTCCGACTCCCCGGTCAAAAATCCGTTTAATATGTAGTCCTCATATAGAGGACGTATCAGATATTAAACTGATAAGAACATTTTATTTTTATTTTTCATTTTATTATTTTTTTTTATTAAACCAAAGCACATAACTATACATTCACAAAATCATATCACATGTACAGTCGTCCGTTCATTCAAACAAATTCTCCTGCTATTCTATAAATACAGTTCATCTGTTTATTCAACAGCCCATTCCTGCTCTATTTATCTCAACTCTCACCCTTATTTTGTACCCCCTGAACTTTCTTAAGTCTAGCCAAAAATGCATGGAGCATGTAATCTAGTCTGACATATGAAGAACCACTTCGGATGCGTTTACACCTTGTCCCCGACACAATGCATTTAGCCACTGACTCAACTTGCAAAAGCAGCCTCACCCTTCCCGGCTCCATATGTCTCAACCCTTGTCCATACAACACCAGCTCCCGGCTCAGACCTGTGCCCCTTTTTGCTGCCCACCAATCCGATATGTGACTCCAGAACTGGTTCACTACCGTGCAAGACCACTAAGCGTGCTCAAAAGTCTCCTCTCCACCACATCCACTTGGACACAGAGGCGATTGACTTAAGCCATGCCGATACAGCCGTTCCCTAACTGGTAGACGGCCCAAGGCTCCCAGTTAGTGCAAATCTTTGCTGGCCCCGTCCAGCCACTTGGGCTGCAAGACCAACCACTCAATACTTGGCATTCGGGTAGTGACACCACCAGATTGTGCTGTGCAGCGATCCCTCCATTCTCTATACAGCTTTCTGTGGTCCAGTACGATGCTATCCACCACACACCACGGCTGATCCCGAACTAATTCAGCTACTTTTTGATAATAATCTGGACGGTCAGTCAACCACAGCACTGTGCCTCTCCAGGGGATCACCGTTCCCAGGGTAAAACCCAACCAGAATTTTGTAAACAAAGATGAGAGATGGCCTTCCTCACCCCTAACCAACCTAGCAGTGAAAGACACATACAATGCCATGGTCCTTAGAGGGACACAAGCCACCCCTCTTCCACCATCCTTCCATTCCATGTACAATCTCGTGCGTGCCACCCACTCATTCCTACCCCCCCCCCCCCATATGAAGGTAAAAAGAAGACGCTCAAAGCGCCTGCCTGTCACAAATGTCGTTGAAAAAACAAAAGCCGAATGGTTTAAGCCTCCCAGCAAATCATCATTTATCACCAGTTCCCTACCTGTGAGAGATCTCTCTTACCCCAATTCTCAAACCTTGCTCTCAGTTTACTGAGAGCCCTGTCCCAGTTTTTTCGGGCACTATCCTCTCTCTAAAAAAATCACACCCAAAATTTTAATCCCGTCAGAACACAGACTGAACCCCCCTGGGACCTCAGTCCTCCCAGCCCATATTCCTGCATACTGAACTGTGGATTTACTCCGGTTAACTCAAGCACCGGTGGCCTCAGTGAAAGCCTCCAGGACTTGCTCAACAACACCAAAGTCTCCCTCACGACCCAAAAAAAGGGTCGCATCATCAGCATATGCTGACACCTTGGCCCTGATCCCACCCGCACCTGGAATGTGCAGTCCTTGAAAGGCTGGCTCTCTCCTAAGGCGTTCTAACAATGGCTCCACGTATATCACATGGAGCATTGGAGACAATGGGCACCCTTGCCTGACTCCCCCTAACTGTGGGACCTGCTTGGAAAGATGCCCATTTATCATGATGCGGCTGCTTGCTTCAGTGTAGAGAAGGCACACCATTGCGACAAAGACCGGACCAAATCCCATTCTTTCCAACAAAGTAAACAGGAAAGCTTGAGAAACACGGTCAAAAGCTTTCTCCTGGTCTATACTCAGTAGGGCTAAAGGCACCTGACGCTGCTCTGCCCATGCCCATGCTTATGTCCGTCTCTCTATGAACCTGATCAGTGCCAGGTTCATACTACAGGTACGCCCAGGCACCCCACATGTCTGGTCTGGCTGAATGACTAGCGTCATCACACTGCTGAGGCGAAGACTGATCAGTTTAGCCAGAATCTTATAGTCTACTGTAAGCAGGGTGATTGGTCTCCAGTTTGCCAAATCGGTCCTGTCCCCCTTTTTATATAGAAGAGTGACAGTCCTGACCCTCAGAGAAGGAGGTAGAGTGCCACGCTCTATAGCCTCCTCATACAAGGTCACCAGGTCTGGGCTAACCAGAGACCAAAAGGTCCTATACCATTCAACTGGCAGCCCATCACCACCTGGAGCTACTCCAGTTTTTAGGGAGAGCATAGCTGTCTCCATTTCCGCCAAGTTGATGCAGCCTTCTAAAGCTGATGCATCATCCTCCGGCAAACGACCAGCTATCCCCTCTAGGAAAAACCCCTCTTTGCCTTTTTTTTAAAAATCTAACACCAAACAGGTTTCCATAAAAAGACCCAGCCACAGCCAGCATACCCTCCGGTGAAGTGACTAAGTGGGCTCCATCTTTTAGGCCCTCTAAATAACACCCACACTGACGGCTCCGCACGCTATTAAAGAAAAAGTGTGTCGGGCGCTCATCCAAAAGAAGTACCTGCCTGCCTGCCTGCACAATGTAACCCCGAGCTTCAGCCTCATAGTGGGCTTTTAAGGCCTCACTAGCATCACTGAGCCGCCTATAATCACCCTCTCGCCAGGCTGTATTGAGAACCCTGAACCCTGAACCTTCCGACCTGCTCCTTCCTTTTCTTTGCCATCTTCTGACCCCACCAATGACATAAAATAGCAATCCTCTTTTTCAAGTTTTCCCACCAGTCTGCTTGTGTGTCATACAGCACCCTGTATGGGGAGGAGTTACCCCTGGAGTTTCTCCAGGTGGGTCCTGCAGCCTGTGGCTCAAACACCCTAAACATATCCACCAAGCCAGCTCCAGCCACCACCTGGGCCAGCTCCCCCCCTCTTCCACATCCACATTAAAATCCCCGCCCACCAATAACACTCTGTTAGTGCTGAATAGAGGTTCTAAGAGACGAAAAAACCTTGCCGAAAAAACAGCCGTAAACTTTACCCCCTCCAGCTCCCATCTACACAAATCACCCTCCCAGGAACCACTACTACATTGCTCTCAACGACCCAATCCCAAAACTTAAACAGAATTCCCACCCCATCCCCCTTTCCCTCACCAGCCCCCCAAACCGAAGGCCCCACTTCCCACCCTTTGGAAAAAATAACCCCCTCTGCCTCTAAACTCAAATGGCATTCCTGCAGGAAACACAAATCAAAGTGGACAGAATGCAAACTCAAAAACACTGCAGCCCTTTTAAGGGACTGCTTAATCCCTTGATCCACCCTGGTCCTCTTCGAATCCCGCTCCTCAGTACCGGCATCTGCCGCTCTTGTCTGTCGGCACCTGGTTGGATCCAGAGGGCCCTGCTGTGGTTGCTCTCTGTCCCTTTTTATGTCCATCTCTCTATTCCCCAAATCATCTGTAAGATCCATGGGTGTCCAGTTAGGCTGGGACGGAGTAGGCGTTTTTTTCCAGGTCCTCAAGTGCCTCCGCCCAGCTCATTTGGGGTCCATGTAATTTGGCCCAAGCTCGAATCGAATTCAGGCTCCCCCTGGGTGCTCCCAAGGTGTGCAGGGTCGAAAAAATCCACCAGGATCTCCCCTGCCTGGGAAGCAGATGCTGATGGCATTGTGATGTGAGAATCTTCAGCTGGGCGTTCTGCTGCTGGTTCTAACTCACTCGGACCAGGCTCTGTTAATCTTGCAGAGGCAGGAATCTCCCTCTCCTCGGTAACCAAGGATGCAAAGGTACGCATCCTCGAAGGGCACTGACGGTACAAATGTTCCCCACTTCCGCAAAGACTACAAGTTTTAGGTACTCCACAATCTATGGCTGCATGATCCCCAGATCCACACAGGCGGCATCTGCGTCCAGTACAGGCCTCCTTGTTATGTCCAATGGCACCACACCTTCGGCAATAAAGGGGCTGGCAAGGGTAGTGGAGAAAACCCCAGTGAGGGCCAATGGCAAAGCTGCCTGGTGGATGTAGCAGACCACCTAAAGCAGTCTGGTCCACTTTCATCTGTACCATAAAACGCCTTTTACCGTTCCAGATCCCAAAGTGGCCTCTCACTTTTTCACCAGCTGAAACTGTAGAGCAGTACCTCTGCAGAAACGCCCGAACATCCTCCTCCGGCACAAACAGGTTGTAGAGATGAACCGTAATGGGAACCTCATTAATGGCAAAAAGAGGAACCAAACGGAGACCTTAGGCTGACGAGTACACTGGTCAAAAAACAAAGAGCAGTCCGCGAGAGAGATAAAGGTTACATTCAAAAAACCAGACGACGTGAAATCTTGCAAACAGGATATCTTGGACGGACTCATCCCACAAAATTTCTGCATGATTCTGAGAACCAGCCAATCCAGCCAAATCGCCTCTAAACCCTCTGGAGTCTGATTCGCCGCCGGCGCCCAACTGTGCTTTTTTTCAGATGCCAGCAAAAAGAGCTTAAACTGCTCGGTCATATTTGATCAAACATGTCAAAGTAATACATCATTTAAATCTGTAAAGGGTCTACTTTTATTTGTGTATGCTCACTATATAAACAAAACGTTTTATTTTTTTTAAATGAATAAAATAGTCAGGGTGCGCCATCTGTCGCCTCTGTCTGCGTAAACTTCGTTTAGAGTCATCAAAAAGCCCTGAAACTTGGCCAATAGCTGACACACGGAAATAAAAAATATATCTTTAGACAGCTTAAAGTGTGTAGTTTTAGAATAAGTCGGTGAAATAAAAAACATATGTTTCCAATGAATATAAATCATGTGAAAACAAGTAGAGGAACAGATTTTTCCACCGGACACGCCCCAATGTAGTGTTACCTAGCAGAAATGTTCCGGAATGCTAAGGTGTAAATGCTATATGTACAATGCATGCTAACAAATATATATTGTTCAAGTGTATTCATCAAAAATACTGAAAAATATATTGTTTGGTTATTTTTAGGAATGTGGCTGCATCCCCCTTGCCTTCACTGAAAACTCACACCAGGCCACGCAGGCGTCGCTCCATTTTGAGTTCGACCGAGAATCACCCTGAGTAAGTACATATTTTATATTTTCTTAAATTATATTTAGTTTGAATCATTATTGCATTGTATGACATATGCAAACAACTTGACACAATTAGTGATGTTTATGTGTCTGTCTGTGTGTGTGTGTGTGTGTGTGTGTGTGTGTGTGTGTGTGTGTGTGTGTGTGTGTGTTTCATAAACAGATGTGATCAAGCACCTGCTCCAAAAAGGGCAAGGGCAGCACACACAGTCCACCAAGTCATGGAAGGATCAGACCGATAATGACACAGATCCACAGACTCTGCGATTCCTGCCCGCACATGAACCTGGACCTCAACTGAGGTCTTCTGACTTTCCTTCTCCATTTAGCCTATTTAAAATGTTTTTCCCGGAGAGTGTTGTGTCAACTCTGTGCCACAACACAAATGCTCAAGCGGACAAGTCAATAGCCAAGGGACGCAAATACAAATGGAGAGATGTAACCGTGAGTGAGATGTATCGCTACATTGGGCTCTTATTTTACATGTCATAGTATTGTAGCCCTACAGGCTAGGCTTTGCAGAACCCTACTGTAGTGTATTGTTATTGTTTTTGTTGCACTCTTTATTTTTTATACATACTGTACTGTATACTTGTTACACAATTCCCTTTTTAATGCTGTCCTTGCTAATGTGTATTTTAAATAAACCACAAAGGAAACGCATTCCTTGTTGTAGTACTGTACTTCTCACTGTGATCCTGGCTCAGTGATCCACAGCTCATTATGTAATCGACAGCTCATTATGCGACCCATTGTCTACGAAGCTGTCAGTCACAGCATGTCGACGCCTCTTCACATATGGCCTTTCAAAGTAGAAAGTGTCTTTTAAATTTTAAATCAAAGTATTGTTAAATGTGAATGAGCAGGCAGGATGATTTTCACATGATAAAAAAAACAAAAAACCTACATTAGAAGATCTGTTCTCAAAAAGTCTTGGGAAAACATGTTTACTATAGGTTTTGTGGCCTTATTTCAGTTAGGTTTTTTTTTGTGTGCTTTTTAAAAAAAACACACGCATAAACCTTATTTTGTCAAAAATACAAACACACACATATAAGTTGTTTACATATTATGGTACCCCAGTTTGTGCTGAATACAGTGTAATAAGTTTTTTGTCAATAATATATTTTAAAAGCAACTAAAAAGAACCAAATGTAAGAGCATGTCAAAATCTCTCAAGAGGCCAAAAACACCCTCAGACTCCAGGGCCCGGTTTTTCAAAAGTAATCCGCTAGGATTTTGGATAACGGATTGGATCAAATCTTGAAAATGGGTTTTTCAAAAGAAAAAACGGATTACATAATCGGATTAGATCATGTAATCCAATCTTGGTTTTGATCCGGATCAAACCTTTAGTTTTTCAGAACTTTTTTGTAGGATTCTACAAAATCTTTTTGTAAGTGACATTGTTCCAAAAAATCTGGATTAAACTGATCCCATCAGAAGGGTGGATTCAGCATGGATTCCATGCCCAAAATGTAATGAAAACTTTAAAAATGTATCAAATAATACTATATTTGGATCATGCAGTATCTTACAAGATATCCTATTTATTCATAAGGTTTTAATTTTATTTGTTCATCCGTCAGGCTACAGTGATTAGGTAGGCTTTAACGTATTCAGCCTTTCAGTATAGGCCTACAGCAAAGTAGAAAGAGTTTGGCCTCATACAATAATCCCCCAAACAGCTGTCAAAATTGACAAAAAACAATAAATTTTATTCTGTCACTAATTGATATATATATATATATATATATATATATATATATATATAATATATATATATATATATATAATATATATATATATATATATATATATATATATATATATATATATATATATATATATATATTGATTTTTTAAATCCAAAACAATTCCAAATCAGAAATAGTGTCTTACTATTGCGTCCCTTGTTGCACGTCCTGTTTGCTCGTTCTGGCAGAATGCAGGAGGTTGGTTAGGGTCTCCAAGTGGCTCAGTTGCATCATTGTCAGCACAGAGAGGGACATTGCGCTTAGTAGCGATGTTGTGCAGGACAATACAGGCAAGGGTTATGTTGCATGCTTTCTGTGGTTCCGCTCTCAGGTAGTTAAGGCATGCAAAGCGCCTCTTAAGAACTCCATTTAAACATTCAATTGCACATCTTGCTCTGCAATGAGCAGTGTTGAAGCGTGCCTGCGCCGGTGTATTTGCTGTTAGCAAAGGAGTCATCAGCCATGGTAGGAGTGGGTAGGCACTGTCTCCTAATATTATGCCATCCGGTCGGTTGGTTTGGAGGTCTCTATATAGAGCGCTCTCCCTCAGGATGCGTGCATCATGGACAGACCCAGGCCACTTGACAACGCAGTTGGTGATGATGAGGTCAGCATCACAGAAGTTGGACAATGATGCTGTGCCTCCCCTTTCTGTTTATAAACTCCCATTCATTCTCACGAGGTGCTTGTATATGCACGTGTGCAGTCGATTGCTCCAATAGTATTAGGCATATTCCCCAAAAGAAAAAAGCTGCGCTTGGCCTGGGCAATCTGGTTGTCCTTTGGAAAAGAAACAAATTCATTGACCAGGCTGGCCAGTGTGATTGACACATCTCTCACCACATCACACACAGCTGATTTCACCACTCCCATATAGTCACCAACAACCTGATAGAAAGTCCCACATGCATAAAATCAGAAAGCAATGAGGATCTGGTCTTCCACAGACAGACCGTGACTCCTTTGGGTTCTGTGTTGAAGTTTTGGCCTGAGAAGGTTCACAAGGTACTCTATATCAGCCTTCCCAAAGCGAAACCGGACATACAGCTCCTCAGTGGTGTATTGCTCCAGTGGCTTGGTAGGTTCAACATACACCCTTTGACGGTATCCTCTCCTGGCAAAGTGGTGGTGGCGGTGGACAACACCTGCCATTTCACTGTCTCTCTGTGAATCCTCTGAGAAAGGCTGATTTATATGGCTGTGTAGTTGGTCTTTTCAGACACACCTATTACAACTGATTAGTTTTGGCTTGTGTTCAATTGAGGCAATTGGACCCTAAGCCTATAATTGATGAACAATGTTCACTATAGTAAAGCAACGAACCATAGACTCAAGAAGCTGTAAATTCACTGCTGCTGAAACCAATGCACTACTAGAGGGTGTTCGGTGCCATTATGGAACAATAGTGGGAAGTTTTCATTCTGCTAAGGATACCAACAAAAAGAAAAATGATGCTTGGATTTTAATCACAGAAAATGTAAATGCCATAGGGTCTGGCCAGAGGAGGACCACAGACCAAATCAAATTGCGGTGGAAGAATTTTAAGGCTAGGGCAACAAAGGACCATGCTGAATCCAAAAACCCACAAACAGGCAACAAGCCATTTAAGAGGGGAGATTACACAGATGTGGTCCTCGACATCATTGGAGGTGAGAAGTCGCAAGCTCTCCATGGTATTCAAGGTGTTGTAGGGGATGGCGAGCCTTGGATTGAGGAGGAGGAGGAGAATCTGCCAATTCCTCCTGAGGCTGATCCAGAGAGCGTATTTATATTGAATCTCAGCTCTTTTCCTGAGGAAGAAGCTGGATCCTCATTGGTTGAGCCAGTGGTAGTTGCCACAGGATCTCAGAGCAAAGGCTTGAAGCGCCTTTCATCAAACAAAGATAATGATTACAAGGCACTTCTGCAAAAAGAGACTGAAAGGGCAGAAGCACAGCTTCATCTGGCAGAGGAACAACTGACTCTGACCAAACTGCAGCAAACCAAGGCCAGACTTGAGATCCGCCTCCTAAAGGCTACGCTCAGACAAGCTGGTCTCTCCACATCAGATGAGGAAGTCTGAAATTATTGTGGAGTATTTGACATTAAGTCTTTTTTTTTTTTTAATACATCTATATTTGAAACTTGTTATAAATATCCTCAATGTACAGTGTTTGTGTTGTAGGTCTCTGCTGGAAGAGGATGGGGTGGGGTTTTTCTTGTGTTTAGTTTCTTTTAAATGTGTGTTTTCATTTCAAATAATAATAAACTTATATTGACCGCACACTGGCTATTCTACTTGTTGCTCTTTACATATCTATAGTTCTACATTGTGAAAAGTTTCTATCCGGATCAGATTGATCCAATCCGATGTTGCTTCGAAAAACTGGCTCAAGAAGTAAGCTGGATTATGTGATCACAGATTGCAAAAAAAGGATTACTAAATCGGGATCAATTTTATCCAGATTAAACCTTTTGAAAAACCGGGCCCAGAGGATTAACTTCTGCTGAAGCAGCCACCTTCAATTCAAGCCGAACTGCGCGCCTAAGCCGCACCACTCGGGCCGGCATTTTTCGCCTTCTTCTGGCATCGCGCTAAGATACTACACGTGATCTTAGCCAAAAGGCCGAGAAGCGATAACCCGATTTAAGCGACGGCCTTAAGAGTACCCAATGAAAAAGCTTTGACTACTGGACGGTAGTTATTGAGCCACTCTCCAGGATATTACGCAGCGCGGTGGTGAAAAAGTTGTAGAAGCTAGCAACAAGATTTAGATAAAAGTCTTGCTATGCTAATTATTTTCTTAAACCATAGAAAACAATCGGTTACTTTTGTAACCCCGGTTCTCTGAAACATCGAGTGGAGAGATCCACCTATGGGAACCTTGGCCCCTCCCATTGTGCACGGACCTTGTGGTCTGAGCGGACGGGGAAATCTATCATCCTCGCCCAGACAGGGTGGCTTTCTGGGCCTGGCCCCTGTGAGGGCATATTTGAACACTTTGGGGCGTCCTTCGCGTGTTATCGCCACAATTCAGAATGCCAGGGCCTCTTCCACGCGTTCTCTCTACGATTGTGCATGGCGTGTGTTTAAGCCGCGGTGCAAGAAACACCGGCTCGTTTCATATCTGTGCTCGGTCGCTGACATTCTGGGTTTTCTTGGCGTGACCTTATCGATCGCGGCAGAACCTTTTCGACGATCAAGGTCTATTTAGCGGCTATCGCTGCATGTCACGCCACTACGGTGGGACAGCACCTCCTTTTCCGTGGATTTATGAAGGGCGCGCGCCGCTCCATCCCGGTCTCCGAAGGTGTGGACCCGGATTGGGTTTTTGGGATATCTCCCTCAGGCTTCCGTCCTTCAGGACGGCTCTGCTTCTGGTTTTTGGCTTCCGCCCAACGTGTCAGTCATTTGCCTGCACTCTCGGTTCATTCCTCGTGCTCCAAATTCTCGTTCAAAGGATATAGTGTTTTGCTTAGGCCTAACCCGGCCTTCGTGCCTAAATGCTTTCCAGCCTTCACTGGTGAGGTGATTGTGCTTCCTGCCTTTCTTCCTCCTCCTTTTTCCTCTGCCGAGGACCAGGGGTTAAATGCTTTGTGCCCTGTGCGTGCCCTACAGGTTTACTTGGACAGGACAAACTCTTTTCTAAGGAGCGACCAGCTCTTCATCTCTTGGGCCCCACCGATAACACGGGGAACCCCATCTCCAAGCAATGCCTCTCTCGTTGGCTGGTAGTGGCCTTCTCCATAGCGTATGAATCGAGAGGCGTGCAGCTTTTTGGCGGTCTTGGTGTGGGCTCTTCGTAGCCACGTGCTACTAAGCCTGCACTCCTTTCAACTCCGTCTGCCCGGCCTAGTTATGTATATTTCAAGCGTATAGTTCCCCTTTTTCTTGAGACTCAGGTTGGTCCAGTCACATGTTGTTGGTCATCATCGGGGTTCTAACATGCGTGTTACCACATGTCGTGTTTCTTTCCATGGCTGGGTTTTTATCCCGAGCAGTCTATTGAGTCTGCTGCTTTGTGACGTGCCGTGCACCACCTGTTTGGCTGTCCTCTGGCTTACAGGGCCTCGCTGTGAGTGTATTGGGCAACCAGGGAGTTGTCTATATCTCCCATAGGTGGATCTCGAACATGAGATGGTGAAAGAGAACAATAGGTTACTTTCGTAACCCTGGTTCTCTGAAACATCGAGTGAAGAGATCCACCAAGTTTGCCCTGCTAGCTGCACGAGAAGCAAATTTGCTCACTGAGGAAAGGTAGTGCGTGCAGGTGCCTTATGCACTCGGGTAAGGGGCGTTGCCTTACCTGCCATTGGGCACGCACTCCTGTCTGTCAAGCCAGACTTGATGCAATTGGATGCTTCTGCAGAGGTCAGGTACGGATGTCCTTCCCATAGGTGGATCTCGAACATGAGATGGTGAAAGAGAACTACCAGAGTGTGCTGCAGAAGGATCAGTAGAGACAGAAATTGAGACAATCAACATGTTGCACTACCTGTCCATATCAGAAGGGATTCTAGAAAAGATACAGAGAGAAACTGCTAAGGGTGAAACATTTCATTTGTTGCAGAAAGTGATGGCCAGGGATGGCCAGAGGAGAAAACTCAGCTGGAAGAAGAGGCAAGACAATTCTTTTCTGTAAGAGAAGAGCTCAGTGTGCAAGATGGAGTGATTTTTAGAGGAGAGAGAGCTCTAATACCAGCAAAGCTGAGGACCGAGATTGTGGAGAGAATTCATGCATCACACCTAGGCATTGAAAACTGCTTGCGCAGAGCGAGAGACTGTGTATTCTGGCCTGGGGTGAGTGCTGCTGTGAGAGCATACATCGGGAAATGTGCTGTTTGCAGAACTGTGGATGTACGACAGCAGAAAGAGACTATGTACGCACATGACATTCCTATGAGGCCTTGGGCAAAAGTGGGAACAGATTTATTCTCATTCAACAACAGAGCATATCTCATCACAGTTGACTATTTCTCCAACTTCTAGGAAATTGATTGTCTCGCTGAAACCAGCTCAGGAGCAGTGATACACAAGGTAAAGGCCCATTTTGCACGACACGGCATCCCAGACACAGTAATCTCTGAACACGGGCCACAATACAGCTCTCAGGAATTCAGACAGTTCAGCACTACTTGGGAATTTAGACATGTGACGTCATCTCCGGAATATCCGCAAAGCAATGGCAAAGCCGAGTCTGCAGTAAAGATGGCCAAACAACTCATGGGTAAGGCAAAGAGAGCAAAGACTGACCCATACCTGGCTATTCTAAAACACAGGAACACCCCATCTCAGGAATTCAATGCCAGTCCTGCCCAAAGACTCATGAGCAGGAGAACCAAGACATTACTGCCAACACATAACAGTCTTCTGAAGCCAGATGTTGTAAACATGGAACAGGCTGTAAAAGACAACCAATGCAAACAGGCCTTCTACTACAACAGAAGAGCGAAAGATTTTAGATCTCTGGATGAAGGTGAACAAGTAAGAGTTCAGTTAGACACGAAACACAGAGCACATTGGTTGCAAAGGTTGAAAGAATGGCCAACAACAGATCATACACAGTGAAGCTGGAAAACGGAACTGTTGTACGGAGAAATCGTAAACATCTCAGGAGTGTGCCTGGAGGACTGCAGAGAGCAGTCTCAACAAACACAAGTGTCAACTTTGATCAGATCAATCGGAAGATTCTTACGGATAAGGGACATTCAAAAGCAGTGCCAGAGTCAAGCACAACAAACACACACTTTTAGGATGCTAGCAATAGAGTTGTGACAACTAGAAGTGGCAGAATGGTCATGAGACCGTCACACTTGAAAGACTTTGTTTAAATGTGTTTTATTGTTCTTAAGACATGAACATGCTATTTTGAGCATACAGTGTACTTAATTTGAAGTTTGCAATTGTTGAATTTTTAGGCTTGTGTTTATTATTTAAAAAAAAGAGAAAGATGTTACAATATGTTATATAAGGTCTACAAGAGGTGACATACCATGTAGTATAAGGATTATTGTTGTGTATGTGACGTCATCAGAGGGCGCCAACACGTGAAGTGAAGTAAAGAAAGCACAGAAGAATATGCGTGTGTGACTCTTTTATTTAAGGGTGAATACATAATTAATAGAGTAAACTGCACATAAATCTATCTATCTATCTATCTATCTATCTATCTATCTATCTATCTATCTATCTATCTATCTATCTATCTATCTATCTATCTATCTATCTATCTATCTATCTATCTGCGTGTGTGACTCTTTTATTTAAGGGTGAATACATAATTAATAGAGTAAACTGCACATAAATCTATCTATCTATCTATCTATCTGTCTGTCTGTCTGTCTGTCTGTCTGTCTGTCTGTCTGTCTGTCTGTCTGTCTGTCTGTCTGTCTGTCTGTGCTGCAAAGCTTTTCTTTTACGTATACTGCAGGACCCAACCTCAACTAGAGAGAGGGAAAGAGAAATCTCCACATTAAATATAGTTTGAAAACAAATTTTTTTTTAGAAAAGATTAAGCAAAAAGCATGTCCTGATAGTGCCACTACAGGTCAGTGTGAGACTGATGTGACCTTGCAGTTACAATTCAACTGTTTTTTTTTTTTTTTATAACCAACTGCAGCTCGATCACAGTGAAGCTCTAAAGATAGACAATATAATAAGATAATAGACAGTACCCATAGTTCCGGTTTAAACCAGGGTTCTTTATTAGGTACTGCAGTGCATATACAAAGTAGGAGGAGTCATAGCATCAATTACGGAGGCCAGAGTGACACTTAAAGAAACATTGTCAAAATGACAATACATTACACAGCTGAAAATGACCTACTTAAATTTAAATGTTAACAGATCCTGACAACTTTGTTACATAAACAATATAGATATCTCAAAAACCTCAAAAACATAAAAATCTGTAGACACTAAAGTAAATATTAAATAGTATACCGCACTAAACCTTTTGTAATTTCACAAACAAATCCATGAAGTCAGTCCTGGAGCAATCCAAAAAAATAATATAGTGGTACCTTGACCTATGAGTGAATTAATGTATGAGTTTTCCGAGGTAAGAGCGGTCACTCGGTCTATTTTTTGCGAGCAAAAAATTCAGGTACGAGCTAGAGACGCCGCTGCTATGTGGCGAAGCAAAGCCAGAAAGCGAAGATTGTAACGAAAATTAAGATAAGCAAAGAAGAAAAAGTAAAAAATTTGAAGTTAAGGGATGTGTAGTGTTCAGTAGTGATAGTAAATACGGAGTTTCCCCTCCTCCTCCTCCGCTTATCGCCTCTACCCCCCTAAATTCTATATACACATGTAGAGGTTAGTGCTCATTGTGCCAAGCACCAAAGCAGTCACGTTTTGGCTGAAAGCACAGTGGCACCAAACAAGTCTTGCAGTGCATAGGAGTATGTTGCCCACAGCGTCTGCATCTGCGCCTTCCTTTAGTGCTGTCCGCAGCAATGTACCCTACAATGTGGCGCATGTCCTTTGGAAAAGATGGAGGAGTTAGAGGAAGTTCTGTACACACCGAAAAAGCAAGTTCCTCAATCAGTTGCTCTCGGAACTGCTTCTGTGTCATGGGCTTTTGTTTTTTGAAACAGGCAAACTTCCGGTGTAGTATGCAGGTGTTCGTTATGGCTATGTCCAAAAAGTGGTAGAAAAAGCTTTGGTACCACTTTCTTGTCTTGTGTGACACTGTGTAATAGCCGATCAGTGCATCCGATACGTTTACTCCACCCATGGATCTAAAAAGAAATACAAGTAATCGGATGTTAAATTAAAAAAGGCATAATTATAGGTAAGATTATAAAATATAAAATAAAATATGAACTAGCTAAAGTTACATTGCTGAATACTTTCTGCTAAACTGT
The DNA here is from genome assembly GCF_946808225.1 of Silurus aristotelis. Classification (NCBI taxonomy): domain Eukaryota; kingdom Metazoa; phylum Chordata; class Actinopteri; order Siluriformes; family Siluridae; genus Silurus; species Silurus aristotelis. The sequence continues at coordinate 23,053,519 of NC_139582.1, read as the reverse complement.
TGTAATCCACAACACAATTTGGAACATGTTCATTGACGGTTGTCCACTGTCCACCATGGCCTTTGACCTTCATGTGCACCATGCTTGCTTGAGTGCCTCTGTGCATGGTTGAGCACATCTGGACCTTCCTTGTATCCTTCCATTCAGCAAACACCAGGTCTCCGTCTCTCAGCCAGCGATGAGTACCACAGGGAGCTTTATTTGGAAGTTTGTTGATTGTGCTTCTAGGGTAGCCAACAATGTTTGCTTGGACAGTCCCACAAGCCCAGATGTTATTTTTTAGTAGATCTCTGAACAGTGCTGGACTTGTGTAGAAATTGTCCACGAACAGTTTGTAGCCTGTTCCCAACATCTTCACATCCAACAAGTTCCATGACAGAGTCGTAGCTCGGTCCATTGCTGTTTGTTTGTGCATCTGGTGACGCCCTCATACACGAAGAAGTCCCATGTGTACGCACAGTATGAGTCCGCCAGCACAAACAGCTTGTATCCAAACTTTGTCGATTTGCCTTTCATATATTTCTTCAGGCCATTTCTGCGTTTTGGTGCCACCATCCTCTCATTGATGGCAATGTTCTGGTGGGGATGAAAATTGCTCTTACATGCGTCTTTCAGCGGCTGATACATGAGCTTTATCTAACAGAGGCAGTCATAGGCAGGTGTTCCTTTTCTCTTGCTGTTTTCCTTGTCCACTTCAGGGTAACTGGCCATGCAATCAACATTTACTCTGGTAAGCAGACATGATGGATGCACACTGATGGCTGGTCATACAAATGGTAAATATACACATGACCAGCCAAGCATTGAAAGATGTACATGTCTGGATTAATGTTTGGATCTGGTTCTCCTAAATAATTAATTGCAAGGGTTGCATAGTAGTTCCTAGTTTTGCTGGCAGAATACATTGCTCCTGTTTTATGAAAAAAAAAAAACTCAGAAAAACCAACTGAAACCCACAAGCTCACAGGACAAACATGGGGAAACTCCACTCAAACAGTAACATAAGCACAGAAACAAAGTGGTTACCCCATTATTTCACATTCACATGCAGACTGTACATTTTGCCAGTTACAACTGTTTATATTGCTACTTATATTGCTACTAGGGATAATGACATTAGGTTTATGTTCAAATCAATTCTACAAAGGATTGCTCTGTTTTTTTTTGCAGGAGAAACACTCTGATGAAGCATGCAGCACAGACAGAGAACACACAGGGTGTGTGAATCCTTCAAACAATGGGTGAAGCCAAAAAAATATTGCAAGTAGCTTTGCTGGTCTCTTATCCACATACATGCTGTTTTACTGAATCCAAGTGTCAGAAATTCTGGCTTCATAAAATTCTTTGCACCAGTTTGTTTCAGTTACAGAAAGCATAATTGTTTGTTATTTATAGAGACTAATTATACAATTAAAAAAATTATTTATTAAAATTACTATTTTATTTAATTAAACACCCTGAAAATTAGCCATGGTAGTAATCAATAGGTGGTAAAATGTAAAAAACAAATTCAGCGACCTTTTGTCTTAACCATTACCAATTATTTTTTAAAGACCTTTAGAGTTCTGAGAATAGTGGTAGATATCAAGTGGTTGTTCTTTAACATTTTACAGTCTATTCAACTGGTAATTTGGGGCATTTTCTGTCTACATGCAGTCAATACAAAAACACAATTTTTTCCTAAGATATAGAATATATCAAACCAAAGTTACCCTTTTGTTTTACATTGACCTCATTTTACAATGAGTACTTGTGTATTATACTGTCTTTACAGCATTCTGGAAAAGAGAGCAAGCCATGACCAAACACTAAAATGTCAGGGAACATTGGGCTCGTAAAAAATAAAATCAGTATGCATTTCATTTTTATTGTAATATCAGTAGGGAATCAAGTACAGATTATTGGTGTAATAAAAGGTTATAAAATAGTTTTTATGTTGTCTTCTACAGGCTGCACTGAACAACCGCCCTCTGCAGTCAACATTTCAAATGAGCAATTATAAACATTTACATGAAAGCGTCTAAAAAAATATAAAAATTCTCGATAATTTGTATATTTTAACCTAAACAATAAACTGTTTATCTAAACAAATCTCTGAAAGTAATTATTGTAAGAGAAAGCACTGTTATTCGAGTAAAAAATTTTTTTCCCACAGATTATTATTATTATTTATTTTTTAGATTGACAACTTGTTAATAGGCCATAGTGTAGATCTAGATTATCCACAACCCATTCTCACTTATTTTCCATGCCCCCGTTGACACCATGACATCTGTATAGATAAATACAGTCATCCACAGGTAGAGTAAAGGCTTGTCAAAATGACCAAGATCAGTAAGCTTCAGGCGTGCTGGAAGAAATACACAGCCATCTGAAAGCGGTTGATGTAAATGCAAAATTGAACACCATCAGAAGACATTAAAAAGAACGGACTTCTCTTAAACGTATTCCTTGCAAAATTAATCAGCAGGTTGCTCACCCAGAAAAGTGATCAATGCAGAGGGCAATAACTGGGTAAAGACTCCAGCAGAACCCCCTGACATGAATCCCATTGAGATGGGAGTTTTTCCTTGCCACAGTCTTGCTCATCAGGGACAAATTCACACCATTCACCTTAACTGTTGATTTGTGTAAAGCTGCTTTGAGACAATGTCTGTTGTGAAAAGCGCTATACAAATAAACTTGACTTGACTTGACTAGATGGTGTGGCATGCTCTTATGCTGCAATACCAATTACAAAGTCTGATTTAATTGCTGCCATTAATAATTTTTTTTGAGGAACTTACAGTAGTGACATGCAACAAATAAAGAAATAGGCCATTTCAGTTCTTCTAGTTGTGGTTAAGAATCAGAGTGGACACACTGGAATGTAGTAGCTAAAACTGCAGTGTAATGACACAAAATAAAAATAATAAATAATAAATAAAATCTGTAAAAAAAAAAAAGAAAAAATTTCTACATGTATAACCATTTACAAAAAAAAGCTTTTTCCATGATCATCTTGTCGTATTTTTGTGTTTATTGGCTTAACCTAAAAGCTTTTTATTGTATTTATGTTGTCAAAATAAATCAGGAAACATTTTGTAAGCACCATTTTTAAAAGTTCCAAACATATAAAAAATAACATACTGTACTACACTGTAAAAAAAATCCCTTAAAATTTACGGTAAAAAACTGGCAGTTGTGGTTGCCAGAAATTTACCGTAAATATTACAGTTGAAATGTTTATTCGTTTACGGTACAAAACATTTTTTTAATGTATTGTTTATGGTAGATTTCTGGCAACCAAAGCTGCCAGTTTTTTACTGTAAATTGAACAGTTCACTTGCAAGTATTTACATTATACTTAAGTGAACTGTAAAATTTACAATAAAAACTGGCAGCATCAGAAAAATGAAAGTCGATAAATTATTCAATAACACCCAGAACTGGTAAGGAAAGCAAATATACCTTTTATTTTAATACCACAAACATTAACAATGACAACTACCGTATTTTTCGGACTATAAGCCGCTACTTTTTTCCCATGTTTTGAACCCCTTGGCTTAAACAATGAAGCGGCTAATTTATGAAGTTTTCCTGGGTTTTTCCCGGTTTCACAAACTTCAAGCCAAAAAACTGAACCCCATAACATTAGACAATGAAATTTCCGAACGGAAATGAAAAAACGCACCCCACCTGTGTTCTGAGCTGCACGGCTTCGGGAGAAAAAACTTCCATTGGGTGATTTTTAAATGCACGGCGATGCCAAAAGATAAACTCCCGAGAGAAATAGTTGTGAAAGGAAGGAGGAAGACAGTGAACAATGACTTTATTGGTAGGCTACTGTTTAGATAAAAGCCGTTGTAACGCATTGAGTCAGGGTCATGGGAGAGCTCGCTAACTGAAGATGCAACAGAAATTATATAAGCACAGACAGGTTTCCAAAACTCGTGCTTTTTTATTTTTCTTGGCAACAGCGTTAAGGGTTAGTCAAAGAAACTTAGAACTGAGCATCAGAAAATAATAAGGACATAATCCTCGTCTTGAACACATGCAGTAATACTGGAAAAATGCATTGGCATGCTATTCACCAAAATACCGCTATGCTCCTAAAGGAAGCGCAACATATTTCACCCATTACACCGTGTGTAACATGCCTTCCGTTAAAGCCTGTGTAAAGTACATTAGTGTAGACACCTGCAGCTTATAGACAGATATGGCTTATTTATGTTAAAAATAAAAATATTTGTAAAATTCAGTGGGTGCGGCTTATATATGGGCGCGCTTTATAGTCCGGAAATTATGATATATTCTTTTCCTTAAAACAGCAGGAAAAGGTATTCCAGAACAAACATTTTAAATTATTAAAGTCTTTACCAGAAAGCAACATTCATTAATCTGAACAGTATTCTATGCTCTTAATGGCATGTGGATAATCAAAGAAATACAAGGAGAAAAAAGCTATTTTAGCGATTATAGCGACATTCAATTATTAATGCAAAAGTGACATTTTAAGTATCATTGCTCAAATAATTACTGGTATAGTAACAAACATACTATAGTTAGAAAGCAGTATACAAACAAAAGGTTAATCAAGGAAATACAAAGAGAAAGTTTTTTTTGTCACGATTAATGCAAAATTGACATTTTAAGTACTCACTGCTTAGATAATTACTAGTATAGTATATTGGTAAAATATACATTTCTAAGTGGACAGCTCACACATTTTTTTAACATTCTTAAGTCATTTTCAACATTCAAAGCATCTTCCAGTATAAATTTGAAAAACATTGTCACTGCCAACGTTATTCTCAGACATATGTCAATTAAGTTTTGTCCAACCTTAGTCTGTTCTCCATTCGTGATCAGCAAGGTTTGCTATGAGTGTAAGGACTCTGGGATTCACTGGAAGCTGTTTTTTGTTTTTTCCTTGACTCAACTTTGGTTCCCTTCTCAGGATTTATGCTGAAGAAGCACCTACCAAAGAGAATGTACAGTGAGGAAAATAAGTATTTGAACACCCTGCTATTTTGCAAGTTCTCCCACTTAGAAATCATGAAGGGGTCTGAAATTGTCATCGTAGGTGCATGTCCACTGTTAGAGACATAATCTAAAAAAAAAATCCAGAAATCACAATATATGATTTTTAAACTATTTATTTGCATGATACAGCTGCAAATAAGTATTTGAACACCTGTCTATCAGCTAGAATTCTGACCCTCAAAGACCTGTTGGTCTGCCTTTTAAATGTCCACCTCCACTACATTTATTATCCTAAATTAGATGCACCTGTTTGAGGTCGTTAGCTGCATAAAGACACCTGTCCACCCCATACAATCAGTAAGAATCCAACTACTAACATGGCCAAGACCAAAGAGCTGTCCAAAGACACTAGAGACAAAATTGTACACCTCCACAAGGCTGGAAAGGGCTACGGGGAAATTGCCAAGCAGCTTGGTGAAAAAAGGTCCACTTGTGGAGCAATCATTAGAAAATGGAAGAAGCTAAACATGACTGTCAATCTCCCTCGGACTGGGGCTCCATGCAAGATCTTACCTCGTGGGGTCTCAATGATCCTAAGGAAGGTAAGAAATCAGCCCAGAACTACACGGGAGGAGCTGGTCAATGACCTGAAAAGAGCTGGGACCACTGTTTCCAAGGTTACTGTTGGTAATACAATAAGACATCATGGTTTGAAATCATGCATGGCACGGAAGGTTCCCCTGCTTAAACCAGCGCATGTCCAGGCACGTCTTAAGTTTGCCAATGACCATTTGGATAATCCAGAGGAGTCATGGGAGAAAGTCATGTGGTCAGATGAGACCAAAATAGAACTTTTGGGTCATAATTCCACTAAACATGTTTGGAGGAAGAAGAATGATGAGTACTATCCCAATAACACCATCCCTACTGTGAAGCATGGGGGTGGTAGCACCATGCTTTGGGGGTGTTTTTCTGCACATGGGACAGGGCGACTGCACTGTATTAAGGAGAGGATGACCGGGGCTATGTATTGCGAGATTTTGTGGAACAACCTCCTTCCCTCAGTTAGAGCATTGAAGATGGGTCGAGGCTGGGTCTTCCAACATGACAATGACCCGAAGCACACAGCCAGGATAACCAAGGAGTGGCTCTGTAAGAAGCATATCAAGGTTCTGGCATGGCCTAGCCAGTCTCCAGACCTAAACCGAATAGAGAATCTTTGGAGGGAGCTCAAACTCCGTGTTTCTCAGCGACAGGCCAGAAACCTGACTGATCTAGAAAAGATCTGTCTGGCGAAGTGGGCCAAAATCCCTCCTGCAATGTGTGCAAACCTGGTGAAAAACTACAGGAAACGTCTGACCTCAGTAATTGCAAACAAAGGCTACTGTACCAAATATTAACATTGACTTTCTCAGGTGTTCAAATTATTATTTGCAGCTGTATCATACAAATAAATAGTTAAAAAATCATACATTATGATTTCTGGATTTTTATTTTTAGATTATGTCTCTCACAGTGGACATGCACCTACGATGACAATTTCAGACCCCTCCATGATTTCTAAGAACTTGCAAAATTGCAGGGTGTTCAAATACTTATTTTCCTCACTGTAAATCACTCATTTTGTTGATCACAAATACAGATAGAATAAAGTTCACCAAATTACTTCACAAAACTTTTTTTAGATGAATTAATATAGTACAAGTACATATTAAGTTAACAGTACAAATCTTAGTTCACTAATCATGAAAATATCTATTATAAGTAAACAATGAACGACTTTATTTTTCTAACCGAAACAATGTACAAAGAACTGTTACAAATGTTTCCTATTGTCAGTTATTTTTAGTGAATACATTACCTTACGTTAACAAATGAGAAATTACTGTAAAGTGCAATTACATGTTAAGAATTGTTTAATGCCTACCTTTGTATGAATTCCAGAGTAGTCCTGCCTTGGAATGACATGATAGTGAGTAATAAATGTCATCTTTTACTCACCAGCAAGTAAAACAAAACCTATATAATTTCTTTTCCACAGTATTTTGCTTAATAAAGTCAATATCCGAACACAACTGTTCGGTTAGAAGCCTTCTTCAAAATAATAGCAGAACAAAGAACTCTATACAGATTTTAAACAAATTTAATTTGAGTAAATTACATAATTATAATATTGAACTATCCTTTAAATTGTAAAAAACAATTTTTTTTTATTCAAACTCACCACAGACAATGATGCAGGATGTTGCTGGTAAGTTGTCTACATCCACATCTTCCACAAGGCAAGACTCTTCCACATAATAAAACATAACTTCTTTTTTTTCAAAGTAGGCAAGCAGAAAAAGCACATCTTTTAAATCCTCACTGCATCCTTCAGGTTGACACCTCAAAACATCTAGTTTTGCAGCAGTTTGCAGAACTTTTGGCTTCTTTTCTGCACCCACTGTTTAAAAAAAGTTCAGGAGCCGCTGTCCTTTTTTATCCAAGCTTTTAAGAAACATCTCCTTCAGATTAATTCCAGTTAGCTGCTTGAAGTGTGTACACATACCAACCTCTTGAAATAGAAATGGCCAGTTCTCACAAAGCTGGTGTATGCTTGCTCCATTGTTTATGTCTTTGTGTTGTGTGTAGTATATTGCTTTCAGGAGTTTGCTAACTTCTTCCAAATTTGTTTTTCCAGCTGGCTTTCTTTGGTCTCATTCAATGACATAAATTTTACATTTCAATTTACACAGCCGTAAGTGTCTTGAACCGCTGCCTTTCTTACAGCAGGAATCTCCTCTGTGTCAGAGTCTTCTGTTCTGCTGCGTTTTCAGGATTTTCGGAACATTGGTCCTTTTCACATTTTCTACACGATTCTGGATCTGCTTAAGTAGTGAGTAAAATCCTGCACCAACTATATCACCATCAATAACATCCTGCAAGGATGCAGGGTATTTGGCCCACCATCTTTTTGGCAATGGCTGTAGAGTTTTGCTTACTTGGAGACTCGCATATCTTCATCATTTTCATCACGACAATTTTCACCATATCTCGTCGCAATCTTGGGGTTGGTCTATTCTGCCTTTTTAAACATTGCATCAATGCTTCCGGCAACTTCTCCCATGGTATTTTAAAATAGTCAGCCCAGTCAGAAGCAACCGTGGAAGCCCTGCCAAATGTTGGGGATGGTGATGATGAGCATGAAGAAGACCGTGTGCCACTGCAGCTGTCTCTAGAACTTAGCAAGCTATCTGAACTTTCTTCTAAGAGGACAAAGGTAAAAATTATCACTTATGAAACCAATTTAAGAAAACTTTTACATTTTTATATTTTATCAAGAAATGAAATGTACTTACTGATCTGGTTTCAGGCAGACACAAGTTTTCGTGCCTGAAGAGATCTGCTTCCTAAACATATCCGAAATCTTCAGGTGAAGATACTCCAAGTGAGTTCAGTGTCTCCACCACTGACTGTTGCACCGGAAATGAAATATCTTTGAGAATCTCAGCAATTGCAGTGGTTACACAGCTTTGCTCCGATTTTACATCTCATCTACATTTCCTAAATACAGATCATCAAAATTTTGAAATGAGCCCATTTCACTTACTTCAGACTCACCTGTATTTGAATCCAGGTCAGCAGGACATTGCTCTGATGTAACTGACAGTATCTCTGATGCAGAAGGCCAATGTGAATCAGTAATGCTGTTAACTGAACAGTTCCTGGGCTTCCTAGACATATGAGAAGTAAAAGAGGACATGATGTGAAAAACACTTTTGCACCCTCTTACTGGACAGTAAACTACACAACCTTTGTTGAGAAATTTAGCTAGTTTGGTTTATAATATAATGATAATAAATATAATAATATATAATATAAAATAATAATAACAGCAATAATAGTAGAAAAGTCAGGTTTAATTGGGTTGGTGAGTGCAGTTGCATCATGCACTGTGCAAAATTCAGTCAGAAGTCATGTATGGAGCTGCCTATGTGGTTAAACACCTTGGCTATGCGGAAAAAACAGAAAGACCGCATGACATCTTTACTCATCTTGCATAATAGGGTGCATAAAGTTCACCCCTGTAATTTAACTTAGGTCAGCTTCAGCATATGCACATATATTCAAAACACAAGTAGAAACTTAAGTGGAATACCATATAAAAAAATATAAAAATATAAAAATGAGCAGAGTAATAGGTTAATAGGCACAACACATCGTCAGATAATGAAGAACGTAGGGGAATAGTTGCAAGAATTTGTATAAGAGGTACAATGTCCAAAACACACAGGAAGTAAGATGTTTCTATGAGAGCATGATCTTAAGATGCAGGATGAGAGTAAGACAGGAAATGTTATATAAAGAAGTATTATGGCATAAGAAATATATTTTAGGAAGATTGTAAGAAAAAGTAAGTAAAAGAAGAGTGCTATGAGAAATAGGAAAAGCATTGGGAGAAAAGTGCTGTTGTGTTAAAACTAAAATCCTGGTTTGTAAAACTAGTAAAAAACCCTAACACGTTTTTATACCAAGTCTACACAAAACAAAACAAAAGATGATTTGCAGACATAGGAAAAAACCCAGACGAGATTTTAAGAAAAAGGTGTGAATATTGCTGTGAATGATCTGTTGCATTCTGTGCAAAAGTGCATGATCAGGGGATTTTTTTTTAAGACAGGGTCACTATCAAGAGATGTTTGTTGTACATGTAAATTAGGATCGTATGGAGGTGAACGAGGCCTCCTGGAAATGGGTGGAATTTTACTAAGAATAGGTAGAAACTTACCAGAAAGCATGTAAGCAAAAGGTGGGATATGCAAAGCCCCGTATAATGATTGGTGTACGTAAATTGTGAAGGAGGAGATATTAGACAAAATATGTACATATTACTAGGTGCGAGATAGAAAAAGTAAGGATTGTTTATATCAAAAATCGCACTCGCATGTGAAAGCTGACGGGTGCCATTGCTGTCAGGATAGTTCTCTCCCAAGAGCTCCATTAGACTAGCTGAATTGACTGCAATAAAGCTGATTTGCTCCTTCTCATTTCTGACTGGAAGATGTCTTCATTTGGTTTGTTTATGTATTATTTGAAGTTTTGAAACTTATTGGCAAATGATTAGTAAATAGCTAAAACTAATTTGAGTATTGAGCCACTTAATTGTAATGTCAACTCGGACATAGGGTCTGAGTTACGACACCTTCTTTAATATGGTTCTTTAAGTGAGCAACAAGACTAGCCACATCTGGCACTGGTAACTAAATAGTGAAACACTACAAATCAAATCCGTATCAACCACTGCATGTGCAGTCACAGCAGCAGTAGAGCTGTTATGGCGCCGATAAAAATGCCTCTTAAAATGTCACGTATTTAAAAAAACCACTGTTTGCAATCACTACCGACACATTTGAAACTGGCGCAAGGTTTGTTGCGATGCAGTCTGCAGGGCAGAACATATTTCCTCAGACTTTGCACTGTTAAACTACAAAAACAGCAAGTGTACATTTAAATGTATTTAAATCTCACTTGTCGTGAACTTAAGTGATAATCGAGGCGAGATATCGTTTAAACGTTCGCTTCACCATAGTTGGAACGGCAGACTGCTAACTGCTAACAGTTTACAGACTGTAAACTGCGTCACAATCATTTTAAATCAAAGTAATCAGAGTGAATTCGTTAATTTTTAATGACTTGAATGAATAGCTCTATATTAAAAAAGATAAAACATCAGTACAGCCAACAAGTTCATTTCATGTGAGATATGACGCTAAAGATAAGAAAATAACACTTTTTACCTCACAAAAGCTGTAGCTGAAATAAAACTTTACAGAATGAGTTTGAGAATGAGTTGTGCTTACCTGACAGACTTCGTGAGGAAAATTATAATGTCAGAAGGTTGTCGCGGTTTGCACGTTGCTCCCTATTTCTGTTTCAGAGAAACACCGGCAGTTAAAAATCTCAAAATGCAACGTCATGACTGCTGTGACTGGACAAGTCAAACGCCATTAGCCAATGACTTTAAAACACAAAATACTTATTAAATATATGGTTTCTTTTTCTTATGCAACGTAATTTCATGTATTGTACATCTATTGAGCCACTGAAAAATCTAAACAATTTAAGACTATTTAAGAGCTTCCAATTATTAAATATAAATAAAACTTTCTTTTGGATTCGCCCGTTAGGGGCCGCCACAGCGGATCATCCCCATGTTTGATTTGGCACGTGTTTTTATGCTGGATGCCCTTCCTAACGCAACTCTCCCCATTTATCCGGGCTTGGGACCGGCACTAAGAGTGGCTGGGGTTGGTTCCCTGACCGGGGATCGAACCCGCCTGCAGCGATGAGAGCGCCGCATCCTAACCACTAGACCACCAGGGACCCATATAATTATTAAATATAAATATAAACAAATAAATAATGCAAAAATATTTTCTTGTATTTACATTAATAGTATTTAACTGTTCATTCTACGGTAATTTCATATTTTAAAGTTTACAGTTTTTTACCATTGCTGCTTTACAATCATTCACCTTTAAATCTTCTGTCATTTATTTTATTGTTTTAGTGTACTTTACTGTTGTTTTAATAGTTTTTTAATGCAGTTTTTACAAAGTAAGAATGTAAAATTAACAACATTTTCTTGTATTTACATTAACAGTATTTAACAGTATTTAACTGTTAATTCAACGGTAATTTCACATTTCATAATTACATTCCTTTTCCCGTTGCTACTTTACAGTTGCTCACCGTTAAAACTACGGACATTTTTTACAGTGCAGACTGTTGTGCTTCAGACGCTTTATGGTCTGATATCCATAACTTGCTTTACCCAAAGGCTCCCCATCCCACATCCATCTTATCCTTGGACTTGTAATGAACAATAACAAAGATGACTTTCTTGTTAATAATATACTTCTGATGGTAACATTTTATATACACAAATCAAAATATTTGAAAGTGAAACCAACGTTTTTTGCATTTTATAATGAGTTTATTTATATATAACTGATTAAAACAAAAAATGCAATTAATCTTTTGTTCTTTATAGAAACATATGATTTACAGAATAAACCATAGCCCTGTTTATTTTTTAACCTTTTTTACATTTTGTTATTATTATTAATTTTATTTATCTATCTCCTAAATATATGTGTATATATTTGTATTTTCATGCACCCGTTCTGTGTATTGTGATTTAAATTGTACTTGTTATTGCCACGTTGTTTGTATATGGCTAATTGCTTAATGAGAAAAAAAAAGTCTGTTGTACTTCCTAACTATCTTGAATGACAGGTGTTTTGTCCAATGATCGATAAATGTTCCATTCACAAACTAAATGAATTGTCTTGTGTTTTCAGATTTGTTAATGTGCAACAATTCAGACAAACCGGAAAAGGTAGGTATAGTTTGTGAATGGAACACTTACCGATCATTGGACAAAACACCTGTCATTCAAGATAGTTAGGAAGTACAACAGTTTCTCCTTGCTTGACAATGTTTACTTCTGTTATTTTCGTATATTTAAAGGAACACTAATCAAGATAAAAAAAAAAATAGTTTAAAGTAAACAAAATACTTTACACATGTACAAGAAACAAAGTTATAAGATTTCATACTTCCTGTATATCTTGAATGACATGTGAGGACAGATTTCAGTACTGTATCAGTATTGATAAGATTTGAATGTTCCTTTATTTGGAATAAAAATAAAAATCGTATTTAAAAATAAATTCATACACAATGTTAACAATGAAAAAAAAAAACAAAAAAAAAACATTCAAAAGCATCCGCATGTGACGTGTTGCTTTATTAATTTATTAATTAATTTATTAATATTCTTTCTCTTTTTTGTTAGACACCATTTAAATCATAACTCTAATCAGTCTAAATCAGTCTTAAAAAAATCCAAATGATGAAGCATTTTATGGAAAAATATTAATATTTATATACACATTGTAAATGTTAAATAATCGCATTAGCAAGTCATTAAATGCACTATAACGATACTATTTATAACACAAACTTTTTAATTTTAATAAATATAGCAGTAATTCTATTTGGTAATATGAACTAGCTATAAGTTAATAACAGACACATTTCTTAACATTTTTGAAAGCCAATTTATCTGTCCTACACTGTCTTTTGTCTCCACTTCTTGCACTAGGTTTCAAATAATGCATTTTATGTGGCTAGGACTTTTATTACTTTAGTAATACTTTAGGAAAATTACTTTAGTCCTTAGCTTTGTGTTGTGTATGTTGTGTGGTGTGATGTAGCTCTATGTTGTTTTATGCAGCAGGGTTCTAGAGAAACACTGTCTTATTTTACTGTACTCCATCAGCTATATATGGTTGAAATAATGAAAGCTTCTTTACTTGACAATTCTTGAGGAAATGGGGAGAAATATTCACAGATTATTTACACAATTACCCAAAGGTACAGATTGTCAAAAAAAATCAAAAATCTAAATGGAACTCTTACTCTCTAAAAGTTACTTGCTGGTAGATGCTGTGTTCACGGTTAACAGTTAAACATTTTAATTTTTTTAATTTATTTCTATAATTGATTTTATTTTTTTTAATGGGGGATGAGGAGTCCCTGAAGATGCTGTGTGATCTGTGGAAGCATCTGCTGTGGGGATGGTAGCTGACACCAAGGTAGTTGGGTGCCATGTGGCTATTTATGATATTTCTACACTTTAAGTCAATAGTAGTAACCATTATTGTTTTAATTCATTTTAATAATGCTGCAATAATTGAACAATAATAACCATTATAATATTTTAACTCTATCTCAAAATAATGCCTTGTTAATCATCATCGGTTTTTTTCAAACATGTATTTTAAAGCTATTTTAGTTGTAATATTTGTATTATTCAAGACAAGTTTGAATAAAATAAAAAAATAAAAATTAATAATAACAACACAGACTACTTATGAGAAGGCAATGGTTCATTTATGCCTGCAAAATAATTTCAGGCGTTGTGCCACAAAATAATGTGAATTAAAAAAGACTTTAAAGACTTTAGTCCTAACTTGGCCAAATACGTTGAAAGTTTCTATTAACATGTAAAGTTAATCAGCCAAACTACTTTGGATTCATGCTTGGAGATGTTCCAGATCAGTTTGGCTCCAGCCCTGTAGTGTCCTAGTCACTCACCTAGTCACTCGCTCTCCTCTCCGGCTCTATCCGTCCCCGAGCCTCCGCAAGCTGCAGCGCGCCTCAATCGGCTGAACATCAGTCGCTTTTTCCGAGTTTACACCCGTTATGTCTTATTTAAGACTGTCATATCACTCTTCTCTCGGGGGAAAAAAAAGAATGAAAAGTTGTGAAGCCAAACGAGGAGGGAGGGAGAGCCCAAGGGAGAGCCCACGGGGGAGGGAGGGAGAGCCCACGGGGCAAGTACGTCACAGGGGGACACTTCCGGGAGCGAGGAAGTAGGCGTGGTAAGGTGACGTCACATATGTACTTTATCTATATAAGTAATTGCGCGTTAATGTTGCTCATTTGCGAATTTGCCGCGTGTGGGAGAACGCATGAATCTATTTAAAAGGCATAGAGATAGAACTGAGGTGGAATCCAAGGAGGATCCTCAAAAGCCAGAGGATGCAGAAAAAAAAATGGAGGAATTGAAGAAGAAGATAGAAGAGATGGAAGTAAATAATAATGCACAGCTGACAAAGATCACCGAGCTCCAGTCTTCCCTGGAACACCATAAGAAACTGAAGGAGATTATAGAGCAGGAGAGACAGAGCTGGGCAAGAGAGCGAAAGCAACTGGAGGAACGTGCTGCTGAGCTGGAGACCACTTTGGATTTCGAAAATAAAAAATGGCAGGAGAAAAGGAAGAAGGACAAACTAGACATAGATGAGAGGAACAACTTACAGCTCGAAACCATCAGAAAACTCCAGGAATCCCTGAAACATTGTGTGGAAGAGAAAAAGATTGTTGAGCACAAGAGATATAATTTAATGAAAGACAGAGCACAACTGGAGACACGTGTTGCTCAGCTGGAGGTCACTTTGGATTCTGAGCAAGAAAAACAGAAGCGGGAAAAAGAAAATTTGGATGTCAAGGATGAGGACAAAATGCCAAACATGTCCATGTCCACTGTGTCACAAAAAATCTCTGATGAAACAAAGATCAGTGATGAGGAAAGAAACACGACGTTTGGAACCCAACTGTTGGAAACTTTAGAACTATTCAACGAATTGATATCACTAGACAAATAAGAGAGAGAGAAGAAAAGGAGGTCAAGCTCGACATAGATTTACAGAATGCCTTGCAACACCAAACCATTACCAATACCCAGGCTTCTCTGAAATGTAATAAGGAACAGAAAATGGCAGCATGGGAGAGCATGAAATTTACAGAGCTGTATGATAGTTTAGATTCAGCATGTGAGCACAGTAAAGAGAAAGCCAAGCAGAAGTATTTCCAAGAAGAACAGCAGAGAGTACTCAGATAAACCCCTGAGTGTTCATGTGCCAAAGAAATAAAGTGGGGGAAAAAACACCTTAATACACTCTTTGTTGAAAACAATCAATAAAAATCTTAGGCATCAATTCTTTGGGTGTGTTTTGTTTGGTACATTTAAGAGTAGTTTAAACTGGTATCACTTGTACTTACATTCATTTTTAATAACAGGAGCGTACTTAACTACATTTATTAGCTTTCTGCCATTACTGTTGAGTGTTAATATACTATATACTGTATATACAGGTAGACCCCAACTTACGACGTAGATAGGACACGAAAAAACGTAAGTCGTAAGTCGAGAAGAGTGACTTCTCAATGATGGGTTCTGGCGCAGACATAAAGATGCACTGTAAACAAATAGTACGAATAAAGTAAATAAAAAATAAGATATGGTGTGTGTGTGTGTGTGTGTGTGTGCGTGCATGCCATGTACTCAATCTTTTTACTACTGTTGATGCTGCAGCAGCAGACGCTGAAAGTGATACATACAAGAAACATTGTCAATGTCATTGTCAGCATTTAAAAAAAGATTAGTGGGTCAGCAGATCAGCCATGGCTTTTAAAACTGTGGAATATGAGTGTGAAACTGCTCTTCCTATTTTTTAGGAATGTAACACACATTTAATCAGGACTGCAGGACCTCACTGAAAACAGGGTGACTGGTGGAGAAATGGTTTTTTTGGCTGAGTGTAATGCTGAATGAAGCCTGTTACAATGGCCCTAAACTTCCTCCAATTGTGAATCATCAGTCCACATGGGTTTTCTTCTCAAACCCTTTACCAATTACAGAAAAAGCCTATGAGGCTGGAGTCATTCGGTAAAGTGTGTCAAAGCCTTCTTAAGATCCTGGAAGAAGGAATTGTGAAACACTTTGGAGAGGTAATGAATGAAGTTTGTAGGAAGGAACCAGAGCAGTTTGCACCAGCTATACTGCTCCTAAAGTTCAGAACATACCGGAAAACAGAGCATCTTGGCAGATAGCAACGAATCTATGTTTGTCAATTCAAAAGTTATTTATTTGGCCTTCAAATAAAAGTAATTTACACTCTGTGTTTTACTTGTGTTGACTTATAGTTTAAATGTTTTGAAATCTTTATTGGTAGTGTGTAGGATATACAAAATATGCATTAGAAATATGCATTTTAAAGTGTTCAAATCTATTTTGGCACAGGACTATATTACATTAAAACATAATTTGGAGACTAACATGGAAAATTATGCCTCTCTAACAGCAGTCAATCAGAAGAGGATGACTTGTCCTCCTTGAAGAAAGGACCCTAACAAGTAGGAGAGCTGGATAGGTACATTTTATATCCACCAACTGGAGGTATGAATATGTTATATGTTTTTCCACAAGTCAGGAAGTTATCTCTCAAAGTAAACAGTGCCATACCAGCACCTGGTATCAACAGCTCTTCTAGGGAAGGTTAACAAACAAAGCTTGTTACTACTGTACACAGAATCAGACACATTTGAGATTATTAAAAGCAATAAAAATATAAAATTTAAATGCTGTTTTTTTTTGTGTGTTCTTCAGTTACCTCCAACCTCCAATAAGCATGACTGTGAGAGATATTGACTGTGTAAATGAACTGCTGGAAAAAACCCCCAATAAAAACATCACATAAATTCTTTAGATTTTATAAATTGATGTTATAATTATCGATGTTATAATTATCGATCGGTCATAACGTTAATGAAAATTGTATTGGTTGTAATGGAAACTATTAGGGTCTCTGTGGGCCCTACTGGTATGTGATCCTTTGCAAATAATGCCCAAAACACACCAGAAAAATTGTATACTTGTTTTATTGGTAAAAGCTAATGGAAATCCTGTAGAATCTCTGTGAAGGTTCCCATTGTTTTTTTCAGCAGGATAACGTTACCCAAATATGGGAACTAAGCAAATCGTTAACGTAGCTTAATATTTTAGAAATAACTTTGTAAATTAAGCACATGGCCCATGCTGTACCCGTAAGTTTACTTTAGTCATTATAAAATCTATCGGTAGTTTTAAATAATTAATAATTACCTTTGATGGTAAAATTGGAAGACGTACGTTTCACCTTCCGAAACTTTGTAGGACTGTCGGAAATTTTTCTTTTCAAGAGAAATTTTTGAAGTTGTACATAAAATGCAAAGGAATCCATACTGCTGTCACAAATATTCGTCACTCTCCACCACATGACCCCAGTTAAGCAGACTGTCGTAAAACACCGGCGATGGCAGGAAGCGACGTCATTTCGCACATGTGCGGAACTGATTGTGTTGTCTGTATGGATCGAGTAGTGACACTCAGAAAAGTTTGCTATGCAAACAGCATAAATTCAAACATCAGTGGCACTATTCATTATATGTACATGCAGCATAAATGAATGTTAAGGTAATAGTTTTGTTGTTTTGTTGTTCTATGTGGTTTCTAGTCAGTGTGTTACCCATAGAAGAGAGCGCTCTGCACTCTTCTAGTCTGTTGGAGCAGATCTACAGTGCTGAGCACAGGGACAGCAACACAGCCGAAAGACTTCTTTTAGGGAGTTAAAATGTTTTTTTTTATTGCTGTCTACATGCTTAGTGTATCTCCCAAACAGGGAGAGTAAAATTTGCTATGAATACATTTTAAATGAGCAAATTTTTACTTTCAGACTTTTTAGACTGGTAACCTTACTTGTACTTAAATAAAATTTTATTGAAGTAACAGTACTTTTAATTCAGTAGTATATTTACTCTTTCTATCTCTGATTGCTAGTGATTCATTTATATGTACACATTAGAACTGCAACCCACTATTATTTTGATCCAATAATCAGACGATTATTATTATTACAATTAATCGATTAATCTGATTCTTTTTTTATTATTAAATATAACTATGAAACTCGAATTCAGGGTATTTATGTATAAAAGTGTAAACAGAAGTTTTAATGTTGTAGTATACAAATGCTATAAAAGAGAAGGGAATGGAGAAAACAGCAAGCTAACAGGCTTAATCAAAAAGAAAGAAAAAAATATGCATTGGTGTACAAATGCATAATCATTCTCTGAAAACCACAACAGTGAATAAAAAAATGTAATAATTTTCTGCTGCTGTTATTTGCTGCTTTTAGATGTGGAGTTTGTCTCTGTTCGCCCCTTGAATCCATCACTATGTCATGAGCAATGTGACCTGATGCTCGCGAGTCCTGGCAAAACAGAACTGTCCCAAAGTTAGCAAACAAACAGTTTGCACATCCATAACACCAGTGTGTTTCCTTTACATGTGCTCGCTCATGCATCACTGTGGTACTTCCATGCCACACAAGCTTAACTTGCAGGTTACAGTCTTCTTTGTTGCATTTAAAATAAAAAGCTCCCATGCCATGGATGACTCTGGACGCACACATTATTTTATGCTGCCGGTTGACCCTCTCCACTATTTCACAAGTGGCTGTGTTATTTTGTCTTCACACTACCCCATAACGTGCATCCCAACTAATCGATAACGCCATTAGTTGACAACGAATTTCATTGTTGATTATTATTGATTTTATTGATTAGTTGTTGCAGCCCTAGTTCACATTAGTGGTAAAAAAAACTTATTCTGTAGTACTAATGTATTGTTTGAGCATATGCTACATGAATTAACACATAACAGGTTAAAAAAAAAGCATGTATTAGTAGCTGTATGTGCGAATGAAACCCATGGCTCCTATTCAGCGCATCTCTTTCAGCAGTTGGGGTGACGGGATAGCTGAAAAGTAAAGCGGTAATGTATCACTCCACCTTCTCCTTAGTCTTGCTGAGTTTGAATTTGTTACAAATAAGCTAATATAATATTTTACACCAATATTTTGTGTCCATCTCTTTTTTTGGTTTGTGGTTTGTGTCCTGATCACCCTGTTATAGTTTATTGTTGAATAGCAACAGAACGGTGTTGTGTCTTATGCAATTAGAAAGCTAACAAATTGGCGACGAGGATGCTAACCTTGAGTACTGACTTTATTGACTGACTAATAATGTCCGTGAATGTCTCAGCACCGACAACATTCCTGCCCTGTCTGGGAGAGCCTACCATGCCATTCGACATGTGGTTACGTGTCTTTGATAACTATTTGCTGGAAATCAATGCAGTGGGCTCTGCATGACCTGACAATTGGAAGAGGGCTATATTACTTCATCATTTAGGCACTCTGCCAGACACTGGTGAGACATATAATACTGCTGTCGCTGCTTTAAAAAAAACAGTTCATACCGAATGTTATCGTTTGTGGAATGGCATACATTCAAAAAAAGTGTGCAAGCCTCACACGAAAACATACCACAGTACATTGCTGCTTTGAGTGAAACACTGCTCACGTCCAGCTGCCACCTCCGCTTCGTCTGGCCGTAAGTCATGTTTCAGATGCGGTTCAGACAAACACCTAGCTAATTCAGCACAATGCCCTGCTGCAAAACTTTATTGTAAATTATGCAACAAGAAAGGACATTTTGCGGGAGTGTGCTATTCAGACGTGCATGAGGTCCAAGTGCATGATGTCACCGTACTGTATTTAGAGAACTCTGCCGATGCACCACAGAAACTACATTGCAAAGTGACTTAATACTTCTGCTTTACCTGGCACCACAGTACAATTCGTTGTCGATACAGGTTATTCTGTGTCCATATTGGCCCTCCATGTTTATAAACGCTACTTCAGTGCCACACCATTATCTACACCTGCCAGCCGACTGGTGACTTATACTCAGGAATGCATACCTGTACTTGGATGTCTGCAAGTGCAAGCGTGTGTCTCCAATACATCTGCTTCTGCCACATTTTTCATTGTGGATAAAGGGACTGCTTTGCTGGGCATGGATTTGATTTCTGCACAAAAACCAATTAATGGTGATATCTGCACCTCTGTCATGGCCACCAATACCACACCCATGGAAGAATGCATAATAGGATGTGTTCACAAAGTAAAAATTTAACCCTCAGTGAAACCTGTGCGTCAGAAATTGCGTTTACCTTTGGCAGTCTGAGGCTGTTTCAGCTGAAATAGACCGTGAACAGAAAGCTGGTGTGATTGAACGCGTGGATGCTATTGCTTGGGTGTCTCCCATTGTTGTTACAAGGAAGAAAACTGATGGGATACGAATGTGTGCTGATTTACGGAAAATTAACAAAGCCGTTATTACTGACTATTATCCCTTACCACACATTGATGAAATGCTTACCAGCCTTAGGGGTGCTACAGTATTTTCTACTATCTACTATCAGCTTCCACTGCATAAAGATAGTAGAGATTTTACAGCTTTCATCACCCATGATGGCCTGTTCAGATTTTGTAGGGTTCCTTCTGGCCTGGCATCAGCACCCTTTACTTTCCAAAAGATGATGGCTACCATCCTGCAGGGGGGGACCAGGTGTAAAAAAAAAACTACTTGGATGATCTTATCGTGTATGGAGAAACATTGGAAGAGCATGACGTGTACCTTAGTACTGTGTTGCAGAAACTGAGAGAGTCTGGACTGGTGTTAAATAAAAAAAAACCTCACTGAGGTTCCTGGGACACATAATCAATGCTAGTGGCATCTTACCTGACCAGGAGCATCTGGATGCTGTCCGTAAAGCTCCGCCTCCTTCGGATGCAGCATCTCTGCAATCCTTCCTAGGATTAGTATGTTGGTACTCAAAATTCCTTCCGGGATTTGTGACAGTTGTTGCCCCAATGCGTGAGTGTGCAAAGGAAAAAGGACTGTTTGCTTGGACTCCTGCTGCTTAAAACAGCTTTGAAGGACATTAAACCGATGCTTGTGTCCAGTCCGGCCCTTGCCATTTATGACCCCACACTTTATTCAGTAATTTCAACAGATGCAAGTGGCTATTGGTTGGGCGCAGTGTTTGCACAAATACAATCCAGCGAAACAGAAAAAACAGTGGCTTTCTCTTCCTGCACACTCACAGACACTGAAAAAAAATATTTTATTGTAGAGGAGGCCCTAGCATGTGTGTAGGCTACTGAAAAATGGTGAATGTACTTGTGGGGCCATCACTTTACACTTCGCACAGAGGCACTTACCACCTTACTTACTACAAAAGGAATAGGAAGAGCTGGAATGCGAATTGCTCGTTGGGCAGCACGTCTACTTTGTTTTAATTATGACATTGTCATCTGGGACATGGTCCCAGAACCACACTGCACACTGCTTGTGTCGTCTTCCCATACCTGCACCTGCTGATTCCTCTGATGATGTAGAGCCTGAAATTGTTGCGTCTATTTCCTTAACATTGTGCTCTCTTGCAGTGACTGATTTTAAACTGCCTGTACTGCTTGTCCTGAACTGGAAAAACTGCGAAAGCAAATCAGGCATGGCTGGCCACCCTCCATCAAGGCAGTCAGTCAGGACTTGATTCCATATTTCAGAGCTAAAGATGAACTTTCAGTAAAAGATGCATTTGTTTTCAGAGGAACAAGGCTGTTAGTTCCTTTAGCCTTACGACACACTGTAATTTCCTTGGCACATGAAGCTCACTAGGGAACCCACTAGGGAATCTCAGGTTCAGTCAACAATCTCTGCATGCATTCATTGCCAGTCCAACGACAAATCGTCTGTAACACATCCAGCACCTCTGCAGCCAGTTCAGTTTGCTGAGGGTCAATGGAAAAAACAGGGTCTGGATATAGTCTGACCATTTGAAACAGCTACCCCTGCTTGCAGATATATTATAACACTCGCTAACTATCATTCCAAGTAGCCAGAGCTTGCATTTGCTAGCAGTGCAACTACTGAGAATGTTATACAATTTCTGAGCACTGTCTTTAGTCATCATGGCAATCCAGAGTGTATTGTTACGGACAATGGCACCCAGTTCACTTCTGCTGTCTTTGCCGAGTTTTTGAAACAGTGAGAAATAAAACACATCTGTACATCGGTGTACTATCCGGCTTCTAACCGCCCTGTTGAAAGATTTTACTGCGCACTGAAAGGTTGCATACAGACAGCAATTCAGCACACACAATGACACTCATACCACTACCGGCGTGTCACCTTATGAACTGTTGTACGGGAGGAAGATGCGAACCAAGCTTAACATCCTACCTTTACAGGGAGAGGGTAAATCTTGCTGCTGTCTGTGAGAATGTGAAAAAGAAACAGTACAAAATAAAACAATACACAGATCACAAACGCAGTGCACGCAATCCTCTATTTAATGTGGGTGGGAGAGTGGGAATAAGGCTTCCTCGTGCAACCCCAAAAGGTCATCCGAGATTCTCCACTCCTGTGAGAGTAGAGAAGAAAGTGGCATCTAACACATTCTTGCTCAGTGATGGTAAACGGTGGAATGCTGCTTACCTGGCATATTCACCTTGAGTGACCAAATGTGCCAGTAACACATTTCAGCAAACACCTAACACAACACACAGTCCTGTGAAAGTGTCACATATAAGCCATAAGCCTATTTGGCACAAGGACTATGTGATAACCTAAACAGGAACTGTGTTGCATTTAAGTTTTATAAAATGTAGCTTACAAAGAAGAATATTGTTCTGTGGGAGTTCAGCATTTACTGGTTACAAAAGTGTTGAAGTAACGTAAAGAAAAGTTAAATTTGTTAAATATCAGGATTTAACCAAAGAAAAAGGTCTTATACATCAGGGAACGCATTAGGAGTAAATTATAAGATGATATTCATAATTGAGTGAGATAGTCAAGATATAGACTATGAGCAGGCCCACACCGAATCTGTGCATGCAGAACTCCACAGATTTCTACAGAATCTACCAATTTAACACATTTTATCATGTTTGAATACATTCCGCTTAGGTAACTCAGCTGTTCTTTATTTGTAGCAGTTTTATAGATCTAGATCAGGGGTCGGCAACCCGCGGCTCCGAAGGTTGCCGACCCCTGATCTAGATGAAGGAGGCTATCCATCAGGTTGAAGCAGTAGTTGGGTTATTCTGGGTTAAGCTCTTTGATTCTTTCTTTAAGACACTGCAGGGAAATAACTGGTGAGGTATCAGATGAGGTATTTTAGACAAACAAAACTGATAAATTGTTTTTTTTTAAAGATAAACTGATTATATTTGTTACAGGCCATGATATAATTGTTATGCTATATTTTGGACAGATATTGGCTGTAAGGAGGAGGTGATGGGTAGGTATGATCTTAGGAAGAGGAATGTGGAAGGGCAGATGGTGGTAGATTTTGCTAAAAGGATGGAAATGGCAGTGGTGAATAGATATTTTTAAGAAGAAGGAGGATCATAGGATGATGTATAAGAGTGGAGGAAGGTGCACACAGGTGGACAATGTTCTATGTAGGAGATGCAACCTGAAGGAGATTGGAGACTGTAAGGTGTTGGCAGGGGACAGTGTAGCTAGACAGCATCTGATGGTGGTCTGTAGGATGGTTTTGGAGGTGAAGAAGAAGAGAAGGAGAGTAAGAACTGAAAAAAAGAATAAGATGGTGCAAACTGAAGGAGGAAGACTGTAATGTAAGGTTCAGGGAAGAGGTCAGACAGGGGCTCAGTGGTGAAGAGGTGCTGAATGATTGGGCAACTACTGCAGTAGGCATAAGGGAGACAGCTAGGAATCGTATGAGAAGTTGGACACTAAGGAAGGAGAAAAGTATTTGTATCAATTGGCACAGGGGACCGAGATGGGAAGGATGTTCTACAATAAAGGATGGAAATGGAAATTTGTGAGGAGAGTGTGTTGAGAAGGTGGAGGGAGTATTTTAAGCAGCTGATGAAGGAGAAAGATGAGAAAGAGAGAGAATGTTGGATGGTGTGGAGATGGTGAATCAGAAAGTGGATAGGATTAGTAAGGTAGAAGTGAGAGCAGTGATTAAGAAGATGAAGAGTGGAAAGTTGGTTGGACCAGATGACATACCAGTAGAAGCATGGAGATGTTT
The DNA here is from genome assembly GCF_946808225.1 of Silurus aristotelis. Lineage (NCBI taxonomy): Eukaryota > Metazoa > Chordata > Actinopteri > Siluriformes > Siluridae > Silurus > Silurus aristotelis. Next base: position 23,029,212 of record NC_139582.1, on the reverse strand, counting down.
AGGAGAGATGGCAGTGGAGTTTTTAGCCAGGTTGTTCAACAAAATTTTGGAAGGTGAGAGGATGCCTGAGGAATAGAGGAGTGTGCTATCGGATTTTAAGCATAAGGGAGATGTGCAAACCTGCAGTAACTACAGGTGAATAAAAATGATCAGTCACACCATGAAGTTATGGGAAAGAGTAGTGGAAGCCAGGCCGAGGGAACAGGTGACCATCTGTGAGCAACAGTATGGTTTCATGCCAAAGAAGAGCACCACAGATGCATTATTTACTTTGAGAATGTTGATCGAGAAGTATAGAGAAGGTTAGAAGGAGTTGCAATGGATTAAGAGAAAGCGCACAACAAGGTGCCGAGAAAGGAGTTGTGTTATTGTATGAGGAAGTGTGTCAGAGAAGTATGTGAGGGTGGTGCAGGACATGTATGAGGACAGTGTGACAGCAGTGAAGTATGAAGTAGGACTGACAAGGATCAAGGATCAGCTCTGAGCCATTTGTTGTTTGCATTGGTGATGGACAGGTTGACGGACATGGTCAGACAGGAGTCTCCGTGGACTATGCAGTTTGCGAATGATATTGTGATTTGTGGTGAGAGCAGGGAGCAGGTTGAGTGGTGCAGTTGCAGGGAGAAGAGGTGGAGAAGGTGGAGGAGTTTAAGTACCTGGGATCCACAGTGCAAAGTAATGGAGAGTGTGTTAGAGAAATTAAGTAAAAAGTGCAGACAGGGTGGAGTGGGTGAAGAAGAGTAGCAGGAGTGATTTGTAATAGAATGGTATCTGCAACAGTGAAAGGGTAAGTTTATAGTGCTGTGGTGAGACCTGCTATGTTGCATGGTTTAGAAACAGTGGCATTGATGAAAGACAGGAGGTAGAGCTGGAGGTAGCAGAGCTGAAGGTTTAGATTTGCTGTAGATTTTTATTCTGAGTAACGAGGATGGACAAGTTTAGAAATGAGCTTATTAAAGGAACCACGCATGTAGGACATTTTGGGGACAAGGTAAGGGAGGCTCGATTGAGTTTGGACATGTGAAGAGAAGGGACATGAGGTAAATCTGTAAAAAAATGCTGAGGATGGAGCCACCAGGAAGAAGGAAAAGAGGAAGACCAAGGAGGAGGTTTATGGATGTGGTGAGGGAAGACTTGCAGGTAGTTGATTTGAAAGAGGCAGATGTAGAGGACAGAGTAGTATGGAGATGGATGATTCGCTGTGGCGACCCCTAATGGAAGCAGCCGAAAGAAAAAAGAAAGAAGCAAGAATCTGCAGTAGTTGTAGTGATGGATTGTATTTGCAGGTACCAAAACTAACCACTAGGTGTCAGTAGTGTTACACTTAATAGTGGAGTGTGTAGGAACGAGAAATTAAATTTAAAAAAATACTTTTTTACAAAAGTAAAATAAAAATCAGTTTGTTACAAAACCGTTTCTTTATTGGATGAAGAAACATTACAGTAGTGTCATGTGCACTATTTGTTAAGAGATTCCGATGTGTAAGAAAGGCGAGCAGTCATCATTAAGTCTGTGAAAAAATGGACTCCATCCTTTTAAGATTATAATTTTTTTTTCTGATTACTACAGTTACATGTAAGTGGCAATAAATTCTAGCAATTGTAGATGATCATCCCAGAAACGATGTTTGGCTATGTCCAAACAACACTGCAGGGCACTGGATCCTTGTGGTGTGTATAAGATTGTTTACAAAATGTTCAAAGTTCTTATAAATATACAAATACAATTGTTAATAATATTATATAATAATATAATAATAACCAGATGTTGCTTATGTAGTTAACACAGATGGTGAGAAGGAACATATATTTTATGATTGTTTGGAGGTAAGGTTCCAGTGACTGTCTTGACTATCAGTGTCGGCCCTGTATTTGATGTAGCCAGGAAGCCAGTGACGGGAAATCAGGAGTGGTGTGATATGGGCTCTCTCTGGTTGATTAAAAAACAGATGTATTACTACAACCTGGATAATCTGCAGAGGTTTAGTGCAGTGTTTCTTAACCAGGGGGCCAGGCCCAACCAGGGGGCCTCAATAAATTTCCAAAGGGGCCTCAAGTTGTCAAGCCTGTTCTAGCAAATTTGGAATTTCCCAAGGCAAAGTCAGCCTTGTACTATCTCAGGTATCGGAAAGGTTTCTCAGGTTTTGGCTTTCTGAAAGAAACAAACAGCGCTGTCTCCATGACATTGCAGCATCAACTGAAGACATACCTTCTTTTTTTTTCATCAGTGTTCTTTTTAAGAAAAAAAATTAATTTGGGTTTGGTTGCATATGACTGTATTAGACTAGTCTTAAAAGTTAGTACGCGTTTTTCTTTTTTTTTTTTCCTCCTCAAACTGTGTTTGATTCCTTAGTTCTGCTCTTCTGTGCTTTTGAGAGTTAAATGTAACAATGCTTCTTTATTTAAGACATGCTTTTATGTTCAGTTATTTAGTGTTATAAAAGATCTGTGCAAATAAATCAAATGTAAACAAATCAAAAGGTCTGGTTTGTTTTTTTAGGATTTTCTTTCAAATGATATTGAAGTGTATTAAACTTGATGATTTACCTTTCTTCAAGTTTTTCTGAAGAGTTTCTTAAAACAGGAGTAGTGCAAAATTGTGAGATCTGTTATATGATAGATCATGCCATAACTCAAATTGCATGCACACTAATTGAACATAGTGGTAAGTAATTTATTTTGTGTCATGTTTATCTGTGCACCTTTTCCTGTAGTTACTGTGCATGCAGTCCCCCTTTGCTTTTAAAAAAAAAATATTTATATTTTTTTATTTATATCTCTTTAATCTACACAGTACCCCATCATGACAAAGTGAAAGCAGAATTTGTAGAAAAGTCTGCGCATTTAAAAAAAAAAGAAAAAACCTGATATTTCACATTAATAAGTATTCAGGCCCTTTGCAAAAATTTTGCTCAGGTGCCTCCCATTTTTTAATTCAATTAATTTTTATTTGTATAGCTCTTTCAACCAGATTTAAGATGAAACCCATGCTTGTCTAAGTAGCACCGAATGTACAATTATTACAGCTAAACAATGTTGAGATGTAAAGTGATGGTGATCAGATGCAAACTGTAGTCCTGTGTCAGTGTTAGTGACTGTTAACATAAACTACAGTCCATATCCAAATCCTCGAAGCTCCTGTCTTACTCCTTAATTTAATGGATCCCCAGACCGTTGATGTAAAACATCCCCAGCTGCACAGAGTCACACTGGCTATCGCAACATAACTAAAAGGGAGAGCCAAAGTGTAACACAAAAATGAGGGGATAAGAGACGTCCCACCACACCACGTGTGAGAGTGAGGGGACAACAGCATAAAAATAAAAATATTCTAGTTCACAGAACAGTCTATATCCATGATCCTCCAGATCTGCTCCTGTAATTAAAATCTACAAATAGAAGGTTTGAATATATAAATATAAATATATAAATAAATATGTTGTCAGCCTTGACTTAAACACTGAATAGTAGTGGGCACACTGAGTAGTAGTGGTAGTGTAGGCCTGAGCAAGATCGCTTTTTGCCATGTTGAAGCATATCAGGTGCAAGAGTCATTAATGTATACATATTGCTGTATTCATACACTTTTAATACTAATAATTCTCAGACCACATTTTACAGAGTCAAGTTTTACATCTGCACCTGGGTGGGTCACGTTACAGTATCTCACAAAAGTGAATACACCTCTCACATTTCAGCAACTATTTTAGTATATCTTCTCAAGGAACAATACTATAGAAATGAAACTTGGATATATTTCAGAGTAGTCAGTGTGAAGTTTGTATAGAAGTGCAAATTTACTATCCTCTGAATATAACTCTATACAACCATTATTGTCAAAATAGCTTGCAACAAAAGTGGCAAGCTATTTAAGTGATGGCTGTAGAGTATGTCATTTAACCCTACATGTTCTACTTATGATGGATTTTGTCTGTTAGACATGACCATACACATTTGTGTATCTTGTATTTGAGCAGTTAAAATTTGGTGCTTTGAGTACAATTCTCTCATACTGACCACTGGACGGTCAGCATAGCACCTCATGGCAAAGAACTTTGAGAATTAGAATTGTTGTTCTCCACAAAGATGGCCTAGGCTATAAGAAGATCGGTAATACCCTGAAACTGAGTTACAGTACAGTGTTCTAGGCCATACAGAGGTTTTACAAGACAGGTTCCATTTGGAACAGGCCTCGCAAGGGTCGATCAAAGAATTTGACTCCTAGTGCTGTGCGTGAAGATGCTGGAGTTGCCAAGTATGTCTCAATTCAATACATTTTTATTTGTATAGCACTTTTAACAATGAACATTGTCTCAAAGCAGCTTTACGCAGATAATATGGTGATAAAAATTAATAAGATGTTCTTTATAAGTGTATGTTTGTGACTGTGGCGAGTTGGCATAAGGAAAAAACCTTGTGAGGAACCAGACTCAAGAGGAAACCCATCCTTATTGGGGTGGACCGAATGTATATTTATTACAGCTAAACGATGTTGTGGGGTGCAGTGATGGTGATCAGATACAAACTGAAGTCCTGAGTCAGTGTAGCAGACTGTTAGACATTAACTACAGTCCAAATCCTCAGAGTTCCTGTTCTTACTCCTCAATTTCATGGTTCCCCAGGGTGTTGATGAGAAACCAGATCCAAACCCTAGTGAGCACCTGTAGTGCATCCTCAAACGAAAAGGTGGAGAAGCGCCATGAGTATAAAATCCAGCAGCTCCGTGATGTCATTATGGAGGAGTGGAAGAGGATCCTAGCAACGACCTGTGCAGATCTGGTGAATTCCATGCCCAGGAGGATTAAGGCAGTGCAACATAACAATGGTAATCACATAAAATATTGACACTCTGGACACAGTTTTGACATGTTCACTTAGGGTGTACTCACTTTTGTTGCCAGTTATTTTGACAATAATGACTGTATGCTATTTTCAGAGGACAGTAAATCTATACTGCTATACATTGACTACTGTAAAATACATCCTACATACATGTGTTATCCCTTGAGAATATATACTAAAATGGTTGATACTGTGTGTATGTATTATAGTGTTTGTGGAAATTCAAATTTAAGGGGATTTTATTTTATTTTATTTGTTTATTTGTAATCTAATTAAAAATTTGCTGTAGCAGTCCTACATCTTTCATGGCTCAAAGAGAGAAAAAGCTTACCTTTATAAGCTGGGCTAGATATACCTTTATTCGCCCCACAATGGGGGAATTTCTCTTTTACAGCAGCAAAGAAAAAGAAATGTGCAAATATGTAAAAAAAAAAAAAAAAAAGTAGAAACACAATACAGTATATACACCACACAATGCATAAATTCAAAAGAAGAAAAAAGAGACCACAAGTAAGTAGTTACGCTATTATACATACTGCACATACGTAATATTGCACGGTTTTGAATTATTGTTATTGCACGTGTTGCTTTAATGTTTTGTTATCGTTATTATTGTACACTTACACAGAAATAACAATGTATATTTTGGTAACTGGTTCACTGGGAGCAGCTCTGATTGTAAAGTCTAATAAAAGCAGGGAGAAAAGACCATCTGTATCGCTCCTTCAGACACTTAGGATGTAACAGTCCTTAGTAAGTCATCCTGTTGTTCTAATGTCTCTTCAGGTTTAGACTGCAGGATGCTGTAATCCTCCTCTGCTCGCTGCTGATCCTAAACACTGCCAAGGAGAAAATGAGAAATGTCAGACATGTTCACATTAACAATGGGCCACTTCCATTTCCATTCTTTGAAAATGTGTATTAAACAGAAACAGTGCAAGAGTAGAACAACATTTAGAGACTCGGGTTCTCTTTTCATATCTAAGCCTTCAACTCTATCTCTAGGTCATATTTTCTTTCAGCTTCAGCTTTAATTACTATTACACACATTCACCAACTTTTGAACAGATTGAAATGCTTCTGGGAGAAGAGACAAAATGTCCAATAAGAACACAACACACATATGGACACACACACACACACACACACACACACACACACACACACACACACACACACACACACACACACACACACACATAGAAAGACTTTTACCTTCAGCATTATCCAATTTTTTATTTCATTTTCTGTCAGCACTTGTTACTTAATCTTAAGGCTATTGAGCTCACTTCTTTCTCATTTAAGGTCCTAAACACAATCATGTAAAAGAAGATGAGTAAATTAATAGACCTTAAAGACTTGAATTAAAAATATAAAGAATTTGAACTACAGAAGTATTAAAGTTATGACTTGATACAAAATTAAAACAACAAAACTTACTCCGACTACGTCGTGCCATTTCATGGATTATTTTATTCTGTTGTACTTCGTTTTCATGTTGAGCATCCTGGTATTGCTCCCACTCCTAAAAGACAGCAGTGGAACAGAATAGCTTTAAACTTAACACCCATTCAATAAAAAGGAAAACTGATCTCAAACTAGAAATACAATTTATATTCTGTTCAAATTCATAAAGCATGTGATGTAACTCATCATGTACTGCTTAATGCAAGTGTTTTCTCACTTAACGCTATTATCATGCTGCACTTTCCTTTTAGTCTAAAGCAGCTCTTACTCTTTCTGCTGAGCTGAGACTTGCACCAAGTCCATTTCTGATACCAGTTTGTAGATCTCTTTCTCTAGCTGAGCCCTGAACTTCATCACTTGCTCGTATTTCTTTTTAGCTTTATCACATAAAAGCTTGAACTGTTACTACAGAAAATTGAATTGTTAAGCCGAAATCTGCAGTAAACAAAATAAATTGTTGAATAACATTATGAGAATAACATTATGAGAATACATTTAACCAGCTGGAGATGATATCTCTGATGCAGAAATTGATTAATCAGCAAATTAATTAATAAAGATAAGTCCATTTACATTTTCCTTTGTTGACTGGACACAGCACACAGCTCTAAGGTGTAAAAGGTGTCTTTTCTTGCTGAAAAATAAAAAAAAAACAATGAAAATGAAAGCCGAATTGCTGCAGTGGTTAATGCAGGATATGATAAAAACGTCTCCGAACAGCAGTTTCTCTTAGCAGGATTCTCTTCTTTAGCCGCTCTGTCCCACTGCAAGCATTGTTTAGAAATGGTTTAAAGAACATGTGTTTTAAAGTGTTCTTAAGTCCTCTATATTTACCAAATCCCATTTTGATCAGTTGTTTGTGAGATGTGCAGGAGAACTAATCCATAGAGGCTCTATCTCAACTTATGTTTTGAAGCCAGATAACACTCACTACGTTCATATGTATTGTGGAGTCTATGCTTTATTGGGGCAGAGCAATTTAGTTTTCACTTTATTAGCAATGCTAGCTTTGAGAGCGCACTCTTTAAATTTGTGTGTATTTTGTTTTTTTCATAATAAGACACTGTCTGTTTCTATGTGTGTTCACACAGATGTACAAAATAGTCTGCATTTTTGTTTTAAAGTAATGTGTGTTATGTTTGGAGAACAAAACACAATTGCTTGGGAGCTTGCTTTGGACCATGGCACTGTTGGATAACTTTTCCCCACACACCAAGCATAACAAAGTCAGTACTGTGTGCCTCAAGCTCCCTGTTTTTGCTTTCTTTAAACCATCACTCATATTAGGGCCTTCATCTGGGTCAGAATTTTGTCCAGGACCCAATTTGAAATTTACACTTTTACTTTTTTCAGTAACTAAATAATATGTTTTTTGGCCCAATTAAGTTTCATTGGATAATTTCCCATGGAACACCTGAGTATCTCTCACAGCAAACTTGTGTGTCATGGCATAGTTATTGAAATCACTGATCTATACTATATTTATTCTTATGTAACCAATTAACTAATACATTTTCCTTTGGTTTTTAATGTGTGTTAGAAAGTATTTTGTCATTAAAGTTGATAAGGATGTGCTGGGATACTCATTTGACTTCAGGTATGTTTAAATAAAAAAACAATATTCTCATATTATTAACATATTATTTAATTAATATTTAGTGCCTGTCAGAAGTTTAAAAACACCTAGTTGTATTGTTTTTGAGGCTCATGCATGTGCCTTTTGTATAGTGGTTACAGAATTAATTTTCTTGTAAACTTGTGGGAGATGCCTGTTCATGTCACATTAGAAGGTTATGGGGTAAATTTATTATTTTTACTGCCATGATGTGATTATTGTTTATACTCACAGAATACATGCACAATTTTGGATTTCTTTTTGTTGTTGTTGTTGTTCATTTGTCTTTTTTTTTTTACAAATATTTACAGCTTATTAATAGGGGATCTGCACATACCTGCTCTCAGCTAATATAATTGTTGAAATGTGTTTATTGGGATGCAGCGCCCTGTTATACTGCATTTCTGTAAAATATGTGAAGGTTTTTATAGCCGTGGCTTCATAGCGACGTTATTAAAAGGTGGATTGATTGGCTGACATTTTTCCACTGGGGTTGCTTGTGCCTAGAATGTATTTCTGATCACTGATCAGGATTTCCAACAGGCGCGCACACGAGCGCTCGTGCACGTTCCAGTAATAAATAATGGTTACAATTTTCTCCATATGGGGCGCTGTTGACAAGTTAATCACGTAATAATAAAACGGTTGTCTGCAGCAGTAAAACCCGAATCATAATAATTTTACAACTATATATTATCTTTAACTTAAACCTATGGAACAATATTCACTTTGTTTAAGAATGATGATTTTTTTTTTTTTTTTTTGGAAAAAAACCCGCCTAGTCAGCTAAGTAAACGCTCACGCGTGGTAAACCAGACTCACGCACGGTTTCCGTGGCAACTGTCCAAACAACAAAGAGGAAGCTGTGACGGACTAAAACTTGACGTTTAATGCAATAACAGCTATACGGAAAGTTTACCGTCTGCTTGCTGTCTTTAACGCGGAAAATATTATCGACTTAGTAATGAGCAAAACATTGCCTACAGACCATATAGAATCAAAGATGGATGCAGGTAAAGCTTATTTTATTATATCACAGAAATCGTGTAATATGTTATTAGATCATAGCCTCTAACGTTTCGGTGCCAGTCAGCTAGTTAAGTGATCAGTGTTAAATATTTTATAGTACAAGCTATATATTGCATATAAGCTATAAAATATCCGGTCGAGTTGCATCTCCCATTTGTTAAAGTGGTAAAGTGTCTTTTAGTCGCTTTGTCTTCCTTATATATGGTGATCAGTTGCGTCTCAATTCGTACATACGAGTAATAAATAGCAAAATCATACTGTTCTATATAAGAACCAATAATGCCTGAAAACATTTAATACAGAAGAATGCGAATTGAGACACCTAATGCGTATAGGCACAGGCTAAATATGGATTAAACTCAAAAAAGAAAAGAAAAAAAAAGATTTTTTTTCTGTACACTATAGTCTTAGTGCGTATAAGTCTAGCTCTATTTTATTATCATTATTAATCAACAATTCAGAAGGAAATGCACTTACATGATAAAGTAAATTGATCCTACTTAATCATTATAGTAAGGTATAGTTACAATATAGTTACTATAATACAAATACTCTTAGGGTCTGTCTGTCTGTCTGTCTGTCTGTCTGTCTGTCTGTCTGTCTGTCCAATAATTCAAATTCCATTTAGTCACATGTCATCTGCTTTATGACTCTTGAAGATATTACTGGAATATGAATTAAATCAACATTCTAAATGTATCTCTGAATTTGTGCTTCACGCATGGATTATTTTCGCCTTCCACTGTTGCACATTTTCAACATTGGGGCCTGTTAATAAGATCTGTGGATGTTATTAAACCATTCAACTTCCAGCCAATTATTTGTACTTATACCTCTCCAAGCAAATCTTCCAGTATTGGCTTTGAAACAAATACTTTGCAAGGTTTCATAACATACTAAAGGCTTAAGTTGGAATATTTTTCTTAAACAAGGACCTTTTGTTGTAGGGTTCTGCATAGAATTGTTAAAGGTTCCTATGTGGATGTAATGAGAAATATAAGTAGACTTGGCTACATGTTAGTGAAAGTTTAATATTGGTAATCTCACTGTGTTTTAAAGCAGGTTCGATCAGTGGAACCTCTGTGTCTCCTGAAGTTCTCGTGGTTGAAGATATCAGTCATTACAGTATTGCGCTGAGCTGGAAAACGTTGCAGGAGGAACGCAGCAGCTGCCCTATTGACAAATGGACTCGCTTTGCTGTGGATCAGATGAATCCCAAAACCGACACTTACAAAACCATATATGTGTAAGTGTTCTGTCAAAAGCACAAAGTTTTGTATAAGAATAGGTTTGATACACCAACATTATGTTTCATTTTAACAAAAAACAACTATAAAACATATGAGCAAAACAACTATAATTTACAGATAAGCAGTTTATAATTTTTTAAATTTTTTTGGTATGTTGCTCCAGAGGATTCAGCACTGAATATGTTGTAGAGGATTTAAAGCCGTGCACAACATATCAGTTCAGACTGAGGATCTGTAAAGCAAATGGAGAGTGCCTTATCACTCCAACTGTTTCTGCCTTCACTTGTCGTGAGTTTGCTATTTTTAGTTTGGGATTCTGCTTTCGGTTCTATTACAGATATAGTTAAATTGAAATTGGAGTAAGAAACTGTATTTTAACACTTTTGTTAGTTCATGTAAAAAATAATCTTGTAGCTAGTACACTGATCAGCCATAATGTTAAAATTGTTTTGTCCTGCTTGCGCCACAAACTCTGACCCATCAAGATCTGACCCTCACCTCTGACCATTAATGGCATCACCAAGATGCCATGATTGGTCAGAGGTGAGGGTCAGATCTTGATGGGTCAGACCCTCACCTCTGACCAATCATGGCATCACCAAGATGTTAGCAAAAGATTCTTTTAGTCTAATATGATGTGAGGAGCCTTCATATATTGGACTTGCTTGTCTAGCATGTAGATTGCTATCTCAAAATATGAAGGCCAAGTCAACAACTTGAACACCAAGTCAACATCATGATTCTCATACCATTCCTGAATTATATATCCGGTCTGACAGGGCACATTATCCTTAAGAAGAGAATAGAGAGTAGAATAGAGAATGTTGCCAAGCAGGGGCTTGATCCCCACATGGCCTGATCTGAAGAAGCTCTTACCCAATCATCTAGTTATTACTGCTTGGCCCTTGTCTGGGTTGCTTGTATTTTTCTAATGGCCCCTGTGAAATAATCAGTTTTATATACTTCTATACTACTTGTAAATATGAATTCTCTTTAATATTACGGCTAATCAATGTTTATATTGTATAATACAAAGGAATAAAAACTTGCCACAAATGGCTTGGGATGGCGAGTTTTTCTAGTTCCGAGGTACTATAGAGTCCTTAATGTCAATTGCACTGCACTGCAACGCATAATTATTATTATAATCATAATTATCTACTTCCAAAAAGAAACCCTGTGTATCTGTTTAAGGGGAACCCCGGTATGGCAAAGACCTTCACCAAGCTGTGAACAGGAATGATGAAGAGGGACTCCTCAGAGTGTTGAAGGCTGGGTGAGTGAGTAGCATCATCCAAATCCAATTTATGACTGTATTAAAATATATATATATATATATATATATATATATATATATATATATATATATATATATATATATATATATATATATATATATATACAGTATCTCATAAGTGAGTACACCCCTCACATTTCTGCAACCATTTTAATTTATCTTCTCAAGTGACAACACTACAGAAATTAAACTTTTATATTTTAGAGTAGTCAATGTGCAGCTCTTATAGTAGTACAGATTTATGGTCCTCTAAAAGTAATTCAACATTCAGCAATCATTGTCAAAATAACTGGCAACAAAAGTGAACCCTAAGTGAACATGTCAAAACTGTGTCCAAAGTGTGTCTAGCACTGCCTTCATCCTCCTGGGCCAATACCAGAGCTGCACAGGTCATTGCTAAGATCCTCTTCCACTCCTCGTCAATGACATCACAAAGCTGCTGGATGTTAGACACATTGTGCTTCTTCAACTTCCGCTTGAGGGTGCTCTATACGGTTCTGGTCTTGAGATATACTTGCAATACCACTCCATAACCTTCAGCAAGGCAGCTGTCATCTTGGCGGTGTGTTTGGGGTCATTTTCATGTTGAAAAACTGCAGTTCGCCCTAGTTTCTGGAGAAAGGGCATCATGTTCTGCTTTAAAATGTCACAGTACATATTGAAATCCATGTTTTCCTGAAGCTTCTCAGTACCAGCAGCACTCATGCTGTCCCAGATCATTATGCTACCACCACCATGCTTGACTGTAGGCAAGACAAAGTTTTCTTGGTACTCCTCACCAGGGCATCACTGCAAATGCTGGACTCCATCTAAGCCAAACAAGTTTATCTTGGTCTCATCAGCCGATAGGACATGGTTCCAGTAATTCATGCTCTTGTGCAGGTTGTCTTCAGCCAACTGTTTTTGGGTTTTCCTGTGAGCCAGCTTCAGAAGAGGCTTAATGACAGCCATGCAAACCAACATGTTGCAGCGTGCAGCGTATGGTCTGAGCACTGACAAGCGGACCTTCCGCTTCCGCAACCTCTAAAACAATGCTGGCAGCACTCATCCTCTGTTTTTTGTAACAGCTTCTGCAACTGACGCACACCACGTGGACTCAAACTCAACTTCTTTAATCAACCTTTGCAAGGCCTGTTCTGAGTGGAACCCATCTTGGAAAGCCTCTGTATGACCTTGGTCACTGTACTGGATGTTACTAATCTTTTTATAGCCTAGGCCAGGGGTGTCAAACTCAGGCCCATGAGATCATATGAAATGTGTATTATAGCTGGCCCGCCAGTATATAACGCATACATCGCTAATACTACAAATCCCAGAATGCTTTGTTAGTGCGCGGGCGCGTCAGTCGAGACAGCTGAGTAGGCGGAGTTTTTCAGCGTGGAGTTTCTCAGCGGTCTTGACTGACGCGCACGCGCACTAACAAAGCATTCTGGGATTTGTAGTATTAAATTTAAATTAAATTAAAGTACTGAATTTACTCCGTGATTTGCTGATTTTGAAGCCCAGAAATGCAGATTTGAACTGCTCAGTAATCCGTTTGTGGTTGGTTTGGAAAGCGCACCAACCAACCTCCAAATGGAGCTGATTAAACTTCAGTGTAGTGACACGCTCAAGTCAAAGTACGACTCTGTGTGTGCTGCACAGTTTCCATGTTTCCTCCCTGACACACTGCACCAACACGGTGCCCAAGCTGCTCAAATCTCTCTGTGTTTAACCGGCACATATCTGTGTGTGTAACTTTCCTCTTTAATGAAGATGAACAAAACACACCATCTTCACTCTATCCTGAGGATTTCCTCAGCTCAGAGCCTAAACCCCACACATGATGCACTTGTATCTAAGAAGAGATGCAGGTATCTGACTTCAACCAATCAGAGTAAATCAGCATTGTTTTTTTAATTAAGGGAAATTATTATTATTTTCGGTTGTTTTGTTGTTGCCCTGTGAAAAAAAGATTTACATTACAGGTAGTCGTCGACTTGCGAACACGATTAGGACCGACAAATCGGTCGTAACACGTAACATTTGGTCGTAAGTAGAGTAGGCTATATGTACAGTACTGTGAAATGATGCCGGAAGCTGGTACGCACTGTCGTACGCCGCGGCTAGCGATTGTGATCATAATAGTCGAATGGTCGTAAGTTGACGACTACCTGTATAAAGGAATTAGAAAGTCTAGAGAGAGAGAGAGAGAGAGAGAGAGAGAGAGAGAGAGAGAGAGACATAAGAAATGTATACCGCTGATGTGTGTTTTAAATGTAATTTCTCATGTGTTTATAATATTAAACTTTGGTTGTTCCAGATTCAATGTTTATGCAAAACTACATCTGGAGAGATAGAAAACATGCACAATTGCAGTCAATTTTTCAATAAATATTGCGTTTGGCCCGCAACATCGTCCCAGTTTTTAATTTTGGCTCATTGTGAATTTGAGTTTGGCACCTCTGGCCTAGGCCATCTTTGTGGAGAGAAACAATTAGAATTCTCCTTCCTAGAAGGTTATTGTAAAAAAACTTGTGTCCACATAGTGATTTAAAGAATTTGTCTCATGCCATTTTTAAGCAGTCTGTTGTCCTATAGGCTAAATGACTTTAATGTGGGGTCGATAGAATAGGACAAAAAAATTGCAATTCCGTTCTTTTTTTTTAAAAGAGAATGCATAATTTATTCATCAAACATCCTATATGTTATTTCCTTAAAATTTAAATGTCAACAGTACCAAACATCTCTGCTGAACACTTCTAAAGTTGATTGGCCAAAAGTATGTGGACACCATCACATTAGTGACGGTTTTTTCCAAAGTTTTGGCACAATTTTGCAACCAAAATATTGTTTAAAACTTGATATACTGTGCATTTCACCTTCACTGTAAGTAAAAGGGTTAAGCTCCTTGTTCCAAAATGACAAAGACCCTGTGTACAGAGTGAGGTCCTTGGCAAATGGCAACTTTGGTGTAAAAGATTTTGAGTGACCTGCACTCTCAAACCTACTGAATGTCTTTGGGGTTGATTTGAATGCCAGGTCTTCATTTGACATCGATGCCTGACTTAACTAATATTTTTGTGGATAAATGCCCATGTGCCTGCAATGGACTAACATTCCATCTAGGGTGTATTTCTGCCTCAGGTGTTCAGAGAAACCAGTATAAAACATTTACTTCAGATGAATGCATAAATGAAAGAAGTTTGTCAATCAAATGAAACATTTCTTTTTAAAAAATGTGCTGTGAAAAACTTAAAAGAATCATAAAAGAAAAAGAAACATAATGTAAATGATAATAAAAATAGATCCAAATATTTTAGGAGTTCTTTATGGTTCACCCATTGTTGTATCAGCATTACATTGGATTGTAATGTGCTAAAAAATTTCCATCCATATTTTATATTTTACACATGCACTAATCTTCTCTCATGCCTTTACCTTCATCAGGACTGTGGATGTCAATGTTTGTGAGAAACTAGGACTTACACCACTCATGGTGGCTGCGCAGAAAGGATTTACCAGGTAGACATGCTTTTTTACTGGGGAAATTAGTCTCAATGTATTCATCAACCACTTGCATTTAAGTTGTTTTGGATGAAGAGTAACAACACTGCAAGACACTGATGTTTTTGTAACTATGTTCGCAGGATGGTCCATGTATTAGTAGAACACGGGGCTGATATTCACATTAAGAATGCCAGTGGTAAAGACGCGTAAGTATGGATTTGCTTGTATCGTTTTGGTTGGAGACCTTTTGTTAGAATAGCATCTGCTTTGTGTTTGAGTCTGTGGATTTATCTTCATAAGGGTTTTTGTAAACCTTGTTAATGTTATGTATTACTGACAGTCTGATGCTGGCTTGTTTTGCTGGGCATTTGGATATTGTGATGCAATTGCGCCAGTTGGGGGCTACATGGCAGTCTCAAGACGTAGCTGGCTGCTCTCCTCTCCACTGGGCTGTAGATGGGGGTCACCTTCCTGTTGTCACCTACATGATTCAGAATGGCTGTGAAGTCAGTATCATTTGATATTCATGAATATGTCCATTTAATCTAAGTTTGTGGTATTTAATCATTTAAACGCTTTTTGATCAGCAACTAACAATGTACAAGATTCAAGTATGTGTACAACCATTTGTAATACATTTTGAAACAGAAAAACAGTAGGGCTAGAAAATGTTTCTAAATCAATTTTTATTGAATTAAGTTTTCACAGTAGCAGTAAAATTAATTCATAAAATGTACTTGTACAAGACTGTACAAATTGAGAAATTAAATATAAAAATATGTAACTGTTCGTCTTATCATCTGAACATCATTAGGAGATCAAATCCTGATGAGCCCTAGCAAACAAAATCGGCTGTTCTGTTATACTCAGTACCCCAATCCAATTTTATCTGTGATCGCATGCATAGGGAGATGGACAGATAATGCTTTCCTCTAAATGCAACCTCATGATGTTGCATATGCAGATATTTAAAAAGGATGCAATTGGCTGGCTGCATGCATTTAGTTACTGTCCCTGATTAACAAAAAAACCAAAAACACAGGATACTTAGGTACATTTCACATTCTTAAAAAATAAATAAATAAATAAATAAATAAATAATATATATATATATATATATATATATATATATATATATATATATATATATATATATATATATATATATACTAAAACTACAAATAATATAGTCTTAATAAAAAAATTAAATTAAATAAAAAACAGCACTTTATATTTCACATGTTTTGTAATATTTTTGTAGGCTGTCCTATTTGGACATTGCCCTACATGTTACAGAAAACTTTGCAAGTCACCTTATTGTCAGTGGGTTTGTTGTGTATTGTGTGTGCACTACATGCAGGTAGATGTGCGGGACAATGTGTCTGGGTGGACCCCGCTGATGAGAGTGTCAGCAGTGACCGGAAACTCCGCCATGGCACAACTTCTTATCGATGCTGGAGCTGACATCAATGCCCGAGACAAGGATGGAAAGACATCGCTCATGGTATTGCAAAATAGCAAAAATCAGTGGCTTGCTGTTTACAGTAGGACACTTAAGTATACTAAAGGAAACAGGCCCGCTGTTAAAGCTCTAATCTCTTTTTTAGATAGCTGTGTTGAACAATTATGAGCAGCTGGTGAAGCTCCTGCTAGATAGTGGTGCTGACCGACATGTGACAAATGAGGTACAATATAAAAACATTTTATTTTACAATATGCATTTTATTCAATTATGTAGGAAAAAGTTGACAAAAAAAAAAAAATTTCAATTTCAAGAAGACATGATGCTTTTATGCTTGAGTAGCTTGTTTGTAGAGTGAATGTGTGCCTTTTTTTCATTCTAGTTTGGATCAAGTGTAACTGAAATGGCCAAAGCTTTGGCAAAGCAGGTGATTTAACTTTGTTATTTTCCACCATTTTTGCATTTTATCAGGAAATAAATTTCTTCTCATTTGTTTTCTAGAACATCATTGACTTGTTGGAGGAAAACAAGGTACGCTAAGTTTGGTTCAAACAGAAATATGATAAAATCTAGAGATGACACAATGCCACTATCCAGTATTTTTATTTCTCATATAAACTACTAATTTTATTTAATATTTATGAATTTTTACAGTAATTTTCACTAGGAGGTGTACAGCAGATGCTCCGCAAAAATGGAAATAAAACACATAGCAGCTAAACAAAGCTTTTTTTTTGGGGAGAAAGGAAAAGGCTATGGATATGTAAGAACCAAACATGTTTCATGGACATCCATACCATTAAATATAGCTCTAAAAAAATCAACATAATTCGTTGTTTTTATAAATGAAGAAAAATGAACAATTTATGTGGCGTAAAAGGGAAAAATCCATCAACGTGGACTTTTGTAGGAAAATATATCTCTCCTGTAACTGATGCTTTGTCTAAATTGTTTTTATTTCTATTAGGGCTTATTTTTTATATACAATGGGATGAACATAACTAGAAATAAAAAAAATTTCTTTGGTTTTATTT
This sequence comes from Silurus aristotelis, assembly GCF_946808225.1. Taxonomy (NCBI): domain Eukaryota; kingdom Metazoa; phylum Chordata; class Actinopteri; order Siluriformes; family Siluridae; genus Silurus; species Silurus aristotelis. Next base: position 23,011,728 of record NC_139582.1, on the reverse strand, counting down.
AGGAATGAAAAATAGTCAATTCATCAGTAGTTTACACAAAACACCCAAACAGTGATGGGAGTAAAGACGTGTTTATATATTTATTGATTTTTTTTACTTTTCAATCTTTAAATAACCCCAAAAACAGTTACAATTCAAGTTCACTTGTTCAGATTCACATCTGCTTGTGATGGAACAGTGACATGAGGGAAACAGAAATGTCTCGAAGTAACAGCTTCTTTGACGCGATCTACAGGCTGACAAAAATTTTAATCATGTAGAAAACAAACGCACACAAATGTTTTGTGGCAACTAAAAAAAGGTTAATGCATTTCAACACAGCACTATTATAGACATGTTAAAATAATAGAGAAGTTAACAGTACTAAAGATACCAGTGAGATTTATAAAATATCATGAAAAAGTGTAAATGTAAACCAGGTTGTAATTATAACAGGTCCTGTGGCTTAAAAAGACAGTAGATGTAACATGTGCTAGTTATGAATCAGTATCGTGTAATCAAATGGAACAGGGGAAAATAAGTCTGTATTTGTTGACTCACATACAATTAAAGTGCATTCAGAAAGGATTCAGATCTCTTTATTTTTCACATATTGTTATGGTGCAGCTTATGGTGCAGTAAAATGTTTTAATTGTGTTCACATCATTCTACACTCTATATACCATAATAACAGCAAAACCCAGATCTGTAATAATTTAGCAAAATTATTCATTAGAAAAACTTTATCACATTGACAAATATGTTCAGACCCTTGTAGCTCAGGCCCATCTCATTTCTCTTGATAATTTTTAAGATGGTTCTATATTTAGATTAGAGTCCACCTGTGGCAATTTTAGTTGGTTGAACATGATTTAGAAAGGCAAAGCTGTCTAGATAGGTCTAGAAGCTAAAAAAGAAAAGCCTATAAAAAGCAAAAAAAAACACCAAGACACGAAGCCAAAAGAACTGCCTGCAGAGCTCAGGATTGTGATGTGTTGAGGGACCAATGGGATGTGGTAGCTCAGTGGTTAAGGTGTTGGACTTTGCATTGAAAAGGTGAGTTCATATCCCAGTACCACCAAGCTGTTACTGTACCGAGCAAGACCTGCAACCGCTAAATTGCTTAGTTTTATAAAAATGTAAGTCAGTTGCATAAAAATTAAAAAAACTTTCATAATTATAGGTGAAAGAAGTTTGAAAGAAGCAAAACTCTTCTTAAATTTAAAATCACCAGATTGGTTTTGCAGTAAACTTTCTGCAAGCTGTTCTTATCTCTACAAATGATCTCAACCATAGTGACCATCAGGTTCTTGGTCATCTCTCTTACCAAGGCATTGCTCTTCTGATTGCTTGGTATGGCTGAGTAGTAAGCTCTAGATCAGACATGGGCAAACTACGGCCCGCGGGCCACACGGGTTGGGTTTATTAATCCGGCCCGCCGCACGTGACCAAATTCTATTAAAATAGGTACGGGCAAACATTGTTCAATTTACCTTTCCCCTGTAATGCCCACGTTTCCCCTAAAGATGTCGCACTTCAGCTTCATTGACGTTGTTCGCGTGCAATACTCTCTTCTTCTCTTAAGAGAGCTTAATCTGATACTATATAAAAACTGCAACAGTTTCTGACAAACACCACGGATCTATCCTGAGAATTGCTACAACAAAACTTACTCCAGACTTTGATGAACTGGCAAAATAAGGAGTTCAACAACACTGTTCCTACTAAAACTGAACTTGAGTTTTTCTGCTGTGTTTACTGATGCACTGGCAAAATAAAAGTTCAACAAATTGTTGCAATTGATGAAACTGAATTTGCCAAATGTCTAATGTTTTATATCTATCTATCTATCTATCTATCTATCTATCTATCTATCTATCTGTCTGTCTGTCTGTCTGTCTGTCTGTCTGTCTGTCTGTCTGTCTGTCTGTCTGTCTGTCTGTCTGTCTGTCTGTCTGTATGTATGTATGTATGTGTATGTATATACACTGAGGAAAATAAGTATTTGAAAACCCTGCTATTTTGCAAGTTCTCCCACTTAGAAATCATGGAGGGGTCTGAAATTGTCATCGTAGGTGCATGTCCACTGTGAGAGACATAATCTAAAAAAAAAAAAATCCAAAAATCACAATATATGATTTTTAAACTATTTATTTGTATGATACAGCTGCAAATAAGTATTTGAACACCTGAGAAAGTCAATGTTGATATTTGGTACAGTAGCCTTTGTTTGCAATTACAGAGGTCAAACGTTTCCTGTAGTTTTTCACCAGGTTTACAAACACTGCAGGAGGGATTTTGGCCCACTCCTCCACACAGATCTTCTCTAGATCAGTCAGGTTTCTAAACTGTCGCTGAGAAACACGGAGTTTGAGCTCCCTCCAAAGATTCTCTATTGGGTTTAGGTCTGGAGACTGGCTAGGCCATGCCAGAACCTTGATATGCATCTTAGAGAGCCACTTCTTGGTTATCCTGGCTGTGTGCTTCGGGTCATTGTCATGTTGGAAGACCCAGCCTCGACCCATCTTCAATGCTCTAACTGAGGAGGTTGTTCCCCAAAATCTTGCAGTACATGGCCCCGGTCATCCTCTCCTTAATACAGTGCAGTCGCCCTGTCCCATGCGCAGAAAAACAACCCCAAAGCATGATGCTACCACCCCCATGCTTCACAGTAGGGATGGTGTTCTTTGGGATGGCACTCATCATTCTTCTTCCTCCAAACATGTTTAGTGGAATTATGACCCAAAAGTTCTATTTTGGTCTCATCTGACCACATGACTTTCTCCCATGACTCCTCTGCATCATCCAAATGGTCATTGGCAAACTTAAGACGTGCCTGGACATGCGCTGGTTTAAGCAGGGGAACCTTCTGTGCCATGTATGATTTCAAACCATGACGTCTTAGTGTATTACCAACAGTAACCTTGGAAAGGGTGGTCCCAGCTCTTTTCAGGCCATTGACCAGCTCCTCCCATGTAGTTCTGGGCTGATTTCTCACCTTCCTTAGGATCATTGAGACCCCACGAGGTGAGATCTTGCATGGAGCCCCGGTCTGAGGGAGACTGACAGTCATGTTTAGCTTCTTCCATTTTCTAATGATTGATCCAACAGTGGACCTTTTTTCACCAATTTCCCCGTAGCCCTTTCCAGCCTTGTGGAGGTGTACAATTTTGTCTCTAGTGTCTTTGGACAGCTCTTTGGTCTTGGCCATGTTAGTAGTTGGATTCTTACTGATTGTATGGGGTGGACAGGTGTCTTTATGCAGCTAACGACCTCAAACAGGTGCATCTAATTTAGGATAATAAATGTAGTGGAGGTGGACATTTAAAAGGCAGACTAACAGGTCTTTAAGGGGTCTGAATTCTAGCTGATAGACAGGTGTTCAAATACTTATTTGCAGCTGTATCATACAAATAAATAGTTTAAAAATCATATATTGTGATATCTGGATTTTTTTTTTTAGATTATGTCTCTCACAGTGGACATGCACCTACGATGACAATTTCAGACCCCTCCATGATTTCTAAGTGGGAGAACTTGCAAAATAGCAGGGTGTTCAAATACTTATTTTCCTCACTGTATATGTATGTGTGTATATATATATATATATATGTGTGTGTGTGTGTGTGTGTGTGTGTGTGTGTGTGTGTGTGTGTGTGTGTGTGTGTGTGTGTGTGTGTGTGTGTATGACCCGGCCCCTCTGTCAAATTTTAGAACCCATTGTGGCCCGTGAGTCAAAGATTTTGCCCATCCCTGCTCTAGGTTGTTTCAAATTTATTTATTTAAGGAAAATATAGATAGAGGAAAATATCAAAAGCATTTTGCAACTTGTGAAAAAAGGAGAAGGAGTCTGAATATTTTTGGAATGCACCGTAAATGTTTTGGTGGGACATCAGTACAGAAGTACAACAGAATCGAGTCTGCATTAGCCAGCTTCACAGCTATTGAAAAAAAAATCAGCAAAATAACATACCCCTTTTTGTTTTTAAACTGCACGTTTTTAGTTATAGTTCCTTCTTAGACGATCTGTAACAACCAGGTATGCAAGTATGCGTCAGGATTACTGATACTGATAATGTCTGTTTAAGTTGCTATTATGCTATCAAATACACCTAAAGAGAAATCTCTGCTGAATGCAGCGTCAGCCTGCAAGTACAGTATGTCGTGTTCACACTCCGCTTTCTCTGCACACAGAGTGTACAAAGGCTGAGTAATTTTACAACACTCATTCATATTTTATTTACAGGAACATCACAGACATTTTTCTGCCTAGTACAGATTAACTTGAATAAAAGCAAACAGTCTTTTGATTCAAAATCAAGAATTGTCCATAGTCTTGACAAATAAAAGACAAGCACAAGCATGGTCATAAAAAGATCACATTAATAGACACTGTAGAAAAAGTGTTGACCACAGTGCACTGTGTTTCTTCTGACAATAAATATACATCTCATTTACCCAGTACCTGAGTGACCATGCTGAGCACCTGGTGTGAGGCGCAGCACCGAGAAGATAGCACAGATCCTGTCTTGCTCTAAGGAGTTCCACAGGGGTGTGCAGTGAGTCCAATAAAGTTTTTATAGTGCAAATAATATACTTTACAGTCTGCTGGTGGAGTTCGTCATTGATTTTATCAAGAGCTAGTGTCAGCGCTCATATAGAGGAGGTGGCAGCCTTGGCATTGGCCTAAAGTATAAACCAGAAGCCGTTAGTCAATTTTCTGTATATATAATGAAGGATTAGGAAAAAAAATTAACACATTACTACTGACCTCGCTGGCTGTGGAATAGTAGGTGGAGGGCGTGGTGAAGTTGGTAATGGAATAAAAAGACCACCAGTGCTCGATGTGTGCACTCCAACTGCTGAAGTGCTCTGTGCCAATCTGTAACCTCTGACTTTGGGGTCTGCAGGCAGTGGCTTTTGGGGAGGACTGGGCTTCTCATGGTCCTGTTTACAACACACAATAATAATGACCTCTATTGTTTTGCGACACTATATTTGAAATAAAAATTGATATATAGTACATAACCACTAAATGGTGGTATGAGGCTTTGTATTACAGCCCCGAATCCTCAAATTGTGTATAGCAATCAAGTTGGAACTGCTGTGCAGGCTTCCTGACTAGCAGTTCAAGGAATCTATTTTGGAAAATTAGTTATGTGCAGCTAATTATTCCAAGGATGATATAATGACAAGTAAAGTAACTGCATGATGTCTTGGGAAGCTTGTCATTAATGCTTTGGGTCTGAAGAGTCTTACAAAAGAACTGCCATTTATTCATATATTTAACATAATAATTTCTTGAAACATTCTTTGAAAATTAGATCACATATATGGATTTGTTATACATTAGAAACTTTAGGGTCACTATGGGGTTTTGTGCCCTCACTAATGTATGGTTGTTTGGTTGGGTGCAAGCCAATCATTGTTTCATGTTCCTGCTGAGTTGTGATTTTCACGCTCAGAGATAAAAGCGCCTGTGCCTGATCCACTACAGGTGCAATTTTCAAAATCTGCTGTCACACTGGTATTTTCAAACTCATGCTTGTCAAAAATTGCACTTCTGTTTCTGCTGGCTAAAAGTCTGTCTTAACACAAGCCAATCTCAAAAATATATTTTCCTGCCGTGTACTATTTATTTTCTTTTTTCATTTTTAAACTTTTTGGATGGTCAAAAGACCATCTAATCTACCATCTAATCTAAAGACTACTCCAGCCAAATATAAAAAAAAATTATTACTACAATATTAAATGCATTCAAAGATAAAAACACAATTTAAATTGGTAGTGCTGAGTGTTACAGACACACAAAGAATTTTTCTTTCACACACAAGCGCCACAATATTATGACTTATTTAGTGATTGCGGTGTGATCATGAAAACAGCTTTCTGCGTCTCTCTGGTGTGTGAAAGTGATGAATGTTAACCCTGCCTCCAGTGGCGAAAGAAATTATTAAATTTTCTGCAAATGGTCAACCAGCACAGGCACTCAAGGACACTGAGTTAACTGATTTGCTCTCATTATTGCTTAAACAAGCAGGATTGTGATCATGCTAGCCATGTGACCATCACTACTAACAAGACTGTTACTGTCCAGTAGTTTTACTGATAAGTTCCAGTGCATATTATTTAAAAAGTTATTTAGTATAGTGGTATTGCTATACCCGGAGAGCAGTATTATTGCTCATTATAATAAGTAATAGCCAATATAAGACATTACTTGAGAAATAAAGAGAACAGAATTTTGCAGTGTCTATTTTTTTTCTGATGAACCTAGGACATATGTCTATTGATTCAGTACTGAAAAGCTGAGTGAAATGCCAGCTGGGCGCGCACACACACACACACACACACACACACACACACACACACACACACACACACACACACACACACACACACACACACACACACACACAGAGGAAGATGCTTCCTTTCTATTCCTCAAGATGGCTTTTAATAAAGTACTTTATTAAGGCAAGGTGGGATATTCGATACTAACCCATTCACACAATAGCCATTACTTACAACTCAATTCTGCAATGAGCCTTGACCGATATAACTGAAAAAACAATTACTTCAGTCTCTAGAACAATATTAAATCCAGAAATATATTAAACCTCAGCCTAGCTGTCAGCAAAGTCCCTCTTCAGTGCATGCTGTTTGTTTGATTTTTACTTTAAAAAAAGCAAAGGTCCCAGGGGGTGGGTGGTGTTTACTGCCTCAGCAGGACCGTTTGAGTTGGTATGAGTGGACAGCACTGGTCTCTGCATTCCACATATACTGTGCACTTAAAGAGAGTCACTTTAGCTCCTCTGTCATGGTGATGCTTTCTGAACTACTCATGCTGATTTAAGTCTTAATAAGAGCGTGCTACAAGAATCAGTCGGAAAGGCAGGACTGAGGGTTAAACCACTTCAAACTATGCTATGAAGATTTAGGATATATATATATATATATATATATATATATATATATATATATATATATATATTAGGGCTGGGAATTAAAAAAATTTAATAATTAATTGCACATTTTCTGTAATTAATTGCAATTAATTGTGTTTTCCCCCAAGCTTGTTATCATCAATATTTACATGTAGAATCACCTAATTAAATTAAACAACACAAAGTTTTTAATGACATAACATTTTAATGACATTTGAACTGTAAACAGACTCTCCACAGAACCACAGAGTAGCTGTTTCCATCAAATAAAATGTGTGCAGCAACCACTCTGTGGTCTGACTCACAGTAAGGGCAAACGAACGCAATCGCCACTCTTCATCTATGAAGTGCGCTGTGACACCCAAGTAGTTGTCATTGCTCACCGATGTCCAGTGATCTCCTGTGAGAGCGACATATTTTGCTTTCTCTAATATGTCCATCCTTCGCGCCCTCTCGCTGTCATACAAACTGTGTATTCTCGACATAATCGTTCTTCTCGAGGGTAGATTGTAAGACGTGTCTCCTGATGCAATTTGCATGATTTCTCTCAGTCCCTCGTCTTCCACAGTGCTAACTGGGCGGCAGTTTCTAGCTATCCATTTAGCTAAAGCATCGGTTAATTTATCAGTTACAGGTTTGGTCAATGGCCTGCCACGATTACTGTAGCACTCTAGTAACGTGGATTGGCGAGGCGCTCCTGTAGCCTCGCTAGTTATGTTGCTAGCACCTTGGTGCTTTGCTTTTAAATGGTAGATTAAAGACGAATTGCTTCTATAATATTTGAATTCAGCTTTGCAAATCGTACACACCATCTTTGTTTTATCAAACAGGCCATCAGGCAATTTTTTAAATGTAAACATTCCTCCTAAAACTCCATCTTTGTTCATCTCCATCATGACAGGGTGACTGTTCGGCACATTCACAATAAGCAATAGGAAGTCATGGAAACGAGCAAAAAAAAAAGAAAAAAAAAAAAAGTGCTGCGTCAATTGCGTTATTTTTTTTTTACGCGTTAAACATCTAAAATTAATCGCAAAGATTAACGCGTTAATTCCCCCATACCTAATATATATATATATATATATATATATATATATATATATATATATATATATATATATATATATATATATATATATAAAACACTAATTCTTTATTTCCCACTTCATATGTTCATCATTATTCGATCCACGAGGCATTCGGCCATTCATCATTTTTATTTTACTTATATTTTTGCTGACATTCTGCGTTGAACTTGGTTTTCTAGATCAATACATCTGTCAGTGTCCGAAAGGAAGTTTGACAAAAATTGTGTTCTGACTCTGTTAAGTGTTCTGACTTAAGTATTAGCTCTTATAGGTCACATAGGCCGTCTCTTTTGGTTTATAATCTGAATGTTTTCCGGACTTGTTGTTTTGCCAGTCTGTTGCTTGTCTGTTGAATTTAACCAATTCCTCCTGTTTCGATACTTTGAAAAAATGTCTGATTTATTAAAAGAAAAAAAAAAAACAACAACTAATAAGCCATGCAGAACTTTCACCCACTTGTCTACATCCCCTACATATTACATTTGCATTCTCCTCCCCAGGGAAAGCTCTAGAAGATAGCTATGCATTTATGGCTGTGAGATTAATGCCTCATAACACAGCATGCATGTCAATTAAAGACCTATGCTCATGCAAAGCCTTGCCACAATCAGCTTTAAATGTATTAGGACTAGCTTTACTGTACTCTAAGGCTGCACTGGTATAAGGATGATGTGCTCAGGAGGAAGCAGAGGTGACGTTCAAGTCATGTAAAAGCAGCAGGCTGAAAAATGCAGTCAGATGAAAATATATATGCCCTGTCTCATTGACTAAAATCAGTTTTTAGAAGGTAGTCAGCTGGACCTACGCCAAACTCAATGATGGTATTCTGGCTGATTGCTTATCACTGTATAATGATATCTTATACAGCACTCCTAGTTATAGCGTTTGTCTTTTAAAGTTTATGTTTTCTGTGTTGCGTAAAAAATATTCGGCACTAGAAACCACCTCTTCCTCCCAAACCTGAAACACAGGGACTAACAATGATTGTGCAGTGACAGTATTTTAATGCAGTGTGTTTTGGACTGACCATGTGCTTAGTGTTAACAATATAATGCTTAGAATTTTGAGGTCCCTATGCATGACTAGTGTCAGAATTGATCATAGACTTGATCATCTATTGACAATATCCTGTGTACAGCCAACTTGAGCCAAATGTGTCTAGTTAGCTTCATATAAATATAGAAGGTGCAGTGCAGAAGAGATATCTTACTTGATTGGGTATAAAGACCGGCTGCCTTGGGAGGGTAAAAAAAGGAGATGTTCTCACAGGAGACTGTGTGTGTCTGGGCAGAGGCCTGTGGGGAGGAACAGGGGGTGGAGCCTGTAGACCAGCAGCCACACCCACACCCAGTGTAATAGGAATGGGGTGGCTGATGTGGAGGGGTTGGCATTGAGCAGGGCAATGAGGGAACCGTCGCAGACTGTGAGGGTGAAATGTTGGAGGAGGCAGAAGAGGCTCGACACTGAGATGACAGGGCTAGAGACAGAGAACAAGGCAATGAGAGAGAGAGAAAGAGAGAACCTGATGAATACCATACGTCACAAGCTTTTCTGTAGTTCCCTGTACCCTTATCTCTCTGTGTAGTTCGTTTGAAATTTGCTTTCTGATGCTTAACCTTTGCGTTTGCCTCAGTCAATAACATCGCCATGTGCATAAAGTACTGTTGCTTTGGTATGAAAAAGTCTGCACACACTTTCTTTGTCTTTATATTAGCCATGCACACACAAAGTATTCTTAAATTGTAGCATGTTGCTATGCAATCAAACACATAATGATATGTACAGAGAAAAATATTCAAAGGTAGAAGTATTCTCAAATTTGTTATGTTCCTACAAAGGTCTACATTAACATCTAACATGAGTGAATAGTCAGAGGAACTGACTCTTAATAAATGACACACGAGGAAAATAAACACCTTTTTAGTTACAAGTTTTAGTCACTGACAGAAAAACTTTATAATTCCCTTATAATTTATTTCTAATGTCTCTAGCCCTGTAGACAGTCTATGATCCAATGAGATGCCTACAGCTAAACAATTTACATAAATTGCATTAGCAATGGTTCAAAGGTTCATTTTCAGAAAATTTAAGTCATGCAATCTTTTTCCCCGTATTTTTTTATTATTTCTCCAACACATAGATGGGGAGGTGGTAGCTTAGTGGTTAAGGCTTTGGATCTGAAAGTCATGAGTTTAAATCCCACCCACAACAAGCTCCCACTCTTGGGCCCCCTAAAAAAGGCCCTTATCCCCATAGCTGCTCAGGTGTATTAGTAAGATAAATGTAAATCACTCTGGATATGGGGGTCTGCCAAATGCCATATATAAGCATTCTACTGTCATAAACATAAGTCATTTTATTATGTATTTGTGTCATTTACAAAGAAATATATTTTTTTTTTTTGAAGTTTAAGTAATTTTCTTGGAATAAACCTAAAATATAAATCAGTGATGAACCTTCACAGCATCTTGTTTATAAGGTTGCTTAATAAACTTTATTTGAATTAGGTTGGATGCTCACTGTTACACACATTGTGTGCATTAGTGTATACAGTGGGTACGGAAAGTATTCAGACCCCCTTAAATTTTTCACTCTTTGTTATATTGCAGCCATTTGCTAAAATCATTTAGGTTCATTCTTCTTCCTCATGAATGTACACATAGCACCCCATACTGACAGAAAAACACAGAATTGTTGACATTGTTGCAGATTTATTAAAAAAGAAAAACTGAAATATCACATGGTCCTAAGTATTCAGACCCTTTGCTCAGTATTTAGTAGAAGCCCCCTTTTGATCTAATACAGCCAGGAGTCTTTTTGGGAAAGATGCAACAAGTCTTTCACACCTGGATTTGGGGATCCTCTGCCATTCCTCCTTGCAGGTCCTCTCCAGTTCTGTCAGGTTGGATGGTAAACGTTGGTGGACAGCCATTTTTAGGTCTCTCCAGAGATGCTCAATTGGGTTTAAGTCAGGGCTCTGGCTGGGCCATTCAAGAACAGTCACGGAGTTGTTGTGAAGCCACTCCTTCGTTATTTTAGCTGTGTGCTTAGGGTCATTGTCTTGTTGGAAGGTAAACCTTCGGCCCAGTCTGAGGTCCAGAGCACTCTGGAGAAGGTTTTTGTCCAGGATATCCCTGTACTTGGCCGCATTCATCTTTCCCTAGATTGCAACCAGTCGTCCTGTCCCTGCAGCTGAAAAACACCCCCACAGCATGATGCTGCCACCACCATGCTTCACTGTTGGGACTGTATTGGACAGGTGATGAGCAGTGCCTGGTTTTCTCCACACATACCGCTTAGAATTAAGGCCAAAAAGTTCTATTTTGGTCTCATCAGATCAGAGAATCTTATTTCTCACCATCTTGGAGTCCTTCAGGTGTTTTTTAGCAAACTCCATGCGGGCTTTCATGTGTCTTACACTGAGGAGAGGCTTCCGTCGGGCCACTCTGCCATAAAGCCCCGACTGGTGGAGGGCTGCAGTGATGGTTGACTTTCTACAACTTTCTCCCATCTCCCGACTGCATCTCTGGAGCTCAGCCACAGTGATCTTTGGGTTCTTCTTTACCTCTCTCACCAAGGCTCTTCTCCCCCGATAGCTCAGTTTGGCCGGACGGCCAGCTCTAGGAAGGGTTCTGGTCGTCCCAAACGTCTTCCATTTGAGGATTATGGAGGCCACTGTGCTCTTAGGAACCTTAAGTGCAGCAGAAATCTTTTTGTAACCTTGGCCAGATCTGTGCCTTGCCACAATTCTGTCTCTGAGCTCTTCAGACAGTTCCTTTGACCTCATGATTCTCATTTGCTCTGACATGCATTGTGATCTGGAAGGTCTTATATAGACAGGTGTGTGGCTTTCCTAATCAAGTCCAATCAGTATAATCAAACACAGCTGGACTCAAATGAAGGTGTAGAACCATCTCAAGGATGATCAGAAGAAATGGAAAGCATCTGAGTTAAATATATGAGTGTCACAGCAAAGGGTCTGAATACTTAGGACCATGTGATATTTCAGTTTTTCTTTTTTAATAAATCTGCAACAATGTCAACAATTCTGTGTTTTTCTGTCAATATGGGGAGCTGTGTGTACATTCATGAGGAAGAAGAATGAACTTAAATGATTTTAGCAAATGGCTGCAATATAACAAAGAGTGAAAAATGTAAGGGTGTCTGAATACTTTCCGTACCCACTTAGCTGTAAACACAATAAATCTTAAGTACCTTATCTAACTGACAATTAGCGGTTCTGGATGGGGATTTATTTTGAGGACAGTCTCTGTACACAGGATGCAAGTGTGATGGACTGGTCTTTCTTCTCCATCCCACTAACCTACAGAAGAATAGGAAAATATGAATGTAAGATGAATCATTTTGGTCATTCTGCCCCTTCCACATGTTTATAACCTGTTATAACCTGTAACTAGAATGGTCTTGGAATTAGGAAATTCATAATTTGATTTACACAATTTCAGATTTCTTACAAGTCTTTTGCTACATATTTCTCTCCACTTTGTACATCTGGATTTAAATTTTTTTGGTAAAATTGCTGGACCAATTGGATCAATAACTGGACTTTGGCCCATTTTACTGATTCATATACTTAGTTTTTAACCACTCTAATGAAGCATTGAAAGTCTGCTTCCAAGGTCCTTCCCATTATCAAGTCTTCTGTAAACAGTAACAGGAATTTCTAGAATTTCCCTGGATTTGACTCCGTCTATCTTGGCACCAAACCTGACCTTGGTTAACCCTGGTTGCAGGTATTCCCATATGGTAGCACCAGCATGTTTCTCTAAATGGAGAGCTTCATTACATACACATTTTATTTCAAATCTAGTTTATAACATTCATTTTTGGAAAAATTGCCCTGTTTCCAGGAATACCTGAGCTTCTGAATTGTGCTCTTCTTATTAGTAAAGAGCAACTGGAGTAGAGTCTTCCTCTTTAAGCAGATGAGCAAACCAGCCGCAAACAAGCAGAACACGGTGACCAGCACGCCTGTGGTGACGGCCCGACTATCAGCTGACATCACATAGGACAATACACACATTAATACACACACACGCACATCTAAGGTACAGCACATCACAGAGGAGAGACACACACACAGCAAACAGTTAAAGGTGGTTTAAAACTCAAAAAAATATTTCTGGACTAATTTATCAGTGCAATACAAGTTTGCATTGGATCTAAAACAGAGCTGATTTTTTTAAGGGAGTTTGCCATAATTTAAGAGCAGGGACTCTAGCCTCCTATGTGTAAATAAAATATGTATGTAAATGAAATAAGGTAGATGAAAGAATAGGAGCCATTGCAGGCATAAAATTAAAAAGAAAAAGTGAAAAAGAAATAAGATTTAAAAAAACACCAGAATCAAATATCTCAAGCCTTGAGGTGATTACAACTGACATAAATTTTAAAATAAATTTTATACTTTGACTCAGTATATTGACCTTCCCAACAATTGCTTTTAAAATTTCATTTTAAGTTACAAATTTTATACGTTTTCACATAAACTGATTTTTGATGATCTTTCCAGCACAGAGAAATGTGTCAGAAATGTTCAGTGGTAATTAGCCAAGGTGGATTTGATGCTTAAAAAACACTGGAACATTGCTATGAGTGTTGTAGTAATTTTTCATCTTTGCTAATCACATGTAATAATAAATCAAGTTTGATAAAAAAAAGAACTGATTCACTGGCCATGTCAGAGCATTAGTTTAGTTGGAATTATAGCTTCTAGATAAAAGCTGCCAAGTTAAATTGAAATGTGGATAAAGCACCCCATTGGCCAAACCACCAAACATAAAAGTCTTGCATGTACTTTGTTTAAAATAGTTGCTCATCAATCAAAGAAAGCACAGTGAAAAGAACAGGCACAATTGTTCATATCATGCTCTATTATTAATCATTACCGGCACACATAACTATTATTAATTACTGTTGATTTGAAATGGTCAGCTCAGTGGAGGCTGATTTACAAGTTTTCACAAGTAATCCTCAGTGTTTCTAAACTTATTTTAAGTTTTGTAAATACAAAAACTTTACATGCTGAGAGAGCAAAAAAGCCTTAAGCATGTTCATATATACACACATCGTGGCTCATCAGTGAATACAATTTTTTGATGTGTAAAATGCTTTACTACACTGCATTTCTGGTCAAATATTTATGAGGTTCAAGGAAAAAACATGAGAATTAAATGCTTACTCACAAGAATTTCTAGAGTTATAGTACATACTGTATAGAGAAGCAGGAATCTGATACTGATAGTTGAAAATGCTGAATCTGTAACGGGTTAAATATTTAATTCATTTTTTTATGATCCAATGCATTAATGAGTTATTTTATGCTGTTAATGTGAATGTTGTCATCTCAAATGACATAAACTTGGTAAACTGAACATAAAACATTTCAGCACTCTACTATCATCTGCCGTTTCACATAATGTTAAGCAACACCAGCTTGCAATCTGTTGCTTTTAAATATTCATAATCATATCAGTATTAGGCTTTGAGTCTTACAGCTGTATTAGGGTTTAAAAAATATTCTTTTACATGCAAATCCTGTATTGTATGTGTATAACAACTGTTCACCGCTGTACCTGCCAGCCTCATTGGACCACTGTCCACGCTGCCACCAAACCCAGCCTTCTCGCAGAACGGTGGTGCCCAATGAGCTTCACAGTGGCAGTTTTTCTTATTATTACAGACCTGTAGACACAAAGTGGACTGGAGTTAAAGGAAAAGAATCCACTCTGAAAAAATAGCATATAAATATATTTAATCACTGTGACCGAAAAATATTGATTTTATCTGATTAAATTCTGAGATCATTCTTGCTGTCTCTACTAATTCTAAGCTGAATTTCTTTATGATATGACCTCGGGGATGTTTAAGCAGCGTACATGTTTCAGATGCTTTAGCGTCGGTCCTGAATAATAATCAAATTAGCAGTACTATCTCTGAAATACCCACTAAAATCTACATATTTTTATATTTAAAGTTAGATTATATCTTTATCCAATTATTTCTTTCCAGTTATTGTTATTGCTTAGCCTGAACATTGATTTCTTCATGCTTGATGGAGAGAAGAAAAAAAGTAGGTTGGAAAATGGTGGGAGAAAAAAGATTAAGCGATTTTGCTTGCAGAAGCTTACAGCAAATCTTGAGTATTTATTAACAAGATTGTTAATAATCTTTCACCTTTTGAGTGCCATTGTATCTGCCCTAGTGTTCTCAAAAGAGTAACACAAATTCAGAAAAAACATAGCATCTGATATACTACACACTTTACAACTATTTCAAATATAAACCTATTTCATGTTTATAAGGGTAGACATATCTTTAATATCCTATAAACAAACCAAATTATAAACAAACAGATTAATCCTCTACATGCGGTTCAGTCAAAAAGGTAGAACAGTGATGTCACAGCTGGAATGTGATAGTAAGTCACATTCTATCTCTGAAGCATAAGCACACATACAGTTATTTTTCCAAACTGTCTTTTGAAAATCCTTACTGATGAAGTCTAAACATCTGCATAGACATAAAAGTACAAAGTTGCCAAAACTTCAACAGTTTTCTTGCTCACGATTGGAGGCTTAGGAGCAGCCAGTGATGTGGAAAACAAGGTCACTCTTCAGCTCAGGCTTTACTGATGATCCTGGGGGGTTTAGGAGGTAATGGGTCTCAGCTGTGTGTGTGTGTGTGTGTGTGTGTGTGTGTGTGTGTGTGTGTGTGTGTGTGTGTGTGTGTCCAATATGTCCTGATTATGGAAGAAAACCAATGTATGTGGGAATTAGTTTAGGGAACTAGACACTGGCATGTGCAACACACACAATATCTGAGGTAAAACACTTCTCATTAGCTAGGAGCAGTGAGCTAGATTTAGAATTCAGGGATAAAGAAGCACAAACACAAAAGACACTTCACTATGATTATGTTCTGGTGCCCACTAGTCCATACAGCAACATGATCAGGGAGCGTAACATGTCAAGAACAGCTTTTGGTTTGTTTTGTTACATCTCTTCACACATCGCTAATCATAAACAACACTAATTTGCTTGTCGTCAACACGATTTCATTTATTCAAGCACAGAAACAACAAAAAGTTGCTACAAGATCCTGCCAATTGTCTCCTCCGTATCAGCTTATATACAAAAAAACACACAATTTCAACAAAATTTTACCATTTTCGACACTGAGCATGTACCTATTCGAGAGGGGGACAAGAAGTAATAAATAAATAAAGCCGTATGTAAATAAACCCCAAGGGGAGGAATATGGGATGTGAATGACAGTGCAGTAGTGGATCTTGGCCAGGATGTATAGTATTCACATTTCAGTGCTTTGCTGGCAAACATTTGAGCCAAATGATGATGAATGGTCCTTTAAGTAGAACATAAATAAAGCTATTAAATACGAGTGCTTTAACTGTAGTGAGGGAATAAAAAACGATTAAAAGTTAACACGGCAGCTGCCGGGAAGCCACTGGTGCATGTGGTTCTAACTGGGCAGCAATATTGTTATTATAGCTCTGATCTGTTATTGATTGTACATTGCGGAGCATTTTACTGCAGTGAGCAGTATGATGTAAGTTTCACTGAGCAATTTAAAGTCCTATAGTTTAAATGGAAGTCAAAATGTTCCTACATGTCAAACTGATGTCATGAGCAGGGCTGCTCTGGTTCATAGCTAAATTTGTGTGAAGTAGTAAAAAGGTCTTCATCAGCATTTTATTTTATTGAAATAGCAGCCCAGGGTTTTTTGGATCATCCACATTTATTACTGTGTACACTCCTGGGGCCAAAAAATATGGGCCGAGACCAAAATGGCAAAATATTAAACTTTTAATATTTTATTTAACAACAAATCATTGGTCAGGAAATGAGTAAGAACTTCTGAGACCTCATATGCCCCCATTTGCTAATTAATTTTTTCTGCATGGAATTGTTTGGGGGAATAGCTAAAAACAGGGAAATTCACTTCACATCATCTTCATCAACAAAATTGAACACCTGGTTTTACATCAACTACTCATCAACTCTATGTAGCACATCAAAGTTAAATGGTAAAAAAACACTGACTCTTCTTTCTGTAAAATGCTTCTGACAAGTTTACCCAAAAGGCTTTAAATATTTAAACAAATCAAAGGGAAAAGCTACTTTAAGTTACTTTGTCTATCTAAATGATTCTTGCTCATTTTCTAATAACTTAGTTTTAAGACCATAAAAGCTTAATATACTGCATTTTTTGCCAAGAAGTATATACTGCATTTACTCAATTTGTTCACTTGCCCATTTCCCCCACTAGCCAGCTCTCCTTTATCATACCACAGCTACCAACTGGGTAAAATAAAAGCCAATATGTGCTACCTCTGAGACAATTAAAGCCACCCAGCTGTAATCTTTCCAAACTACTGGTCATGCTACAACATGGAGCTTACATAGGTCCATAATTGGCTAGTGTTGCTCTGATGTAGAAAGAAGAGAAAGTACATCAATCCTCCCACACAGAGAGCATGGACAATTTTGCTCTTTTGAACATGGAACTTACAGTACATAGCCGTGGCATCATCTACACACTTTTTTTTTTTACTTTTTTATATGGACCAATTGCTACAGAAGTCCCTGCATAATTTGTTACTGTAGACATTTTTCTTCAATATAAATAATAGAATAAACTGTTGTTGTTTTTTTTTAAAGAACTAATGCTTTATGGTAAACCTTGCAGCACTATTGTCAAACCAAATCAATGAATCAAAATTGAGCATGTTAAAGCAATATCTTTCATGAAAGGTTTCTCAAGAAATGCTTTAGATCTTCTGTGAAAGTCACTTTTTCAGCCATTTTTTTCTTACAGTCCGTAGTGTCTACGTTTATGCATTTTCTTTTCATACTTGTGGTGTGTGCACTGTTGAATAATTTAATATTATATCAATATTAAACATTAAATAGTTCAGTATTTTTTTTTTATCTTTAGGTCATTTGTATAATATTGAGACAAATATATGAATTAACCAGACAATATTATTGAGGTACAAACCTCTTAGATTAATAAGCTATGCTTTAATACAGAAAAACATAATTAAAAACATATTTTATAAGCTAGAAAAAAAAATAAGGTTCACTGAGATACCCAGGGTTTTGAAAACTCAAAAATTTGTCACAGGAAAAAGGCATGTTATCTTTTCAGCATTATAAGCGGATTATTTATGGAAGATTCTGTACTGTTCATGTGTGCTTGTGTTTCTTACCCCTCTGCCATGGCATTTTCCTGAACATTTATGCACACCAAATACACTGACATTCTGACACTGTCTGTTCAAGCACATCTGTAATGGAGAGGAAAAATGCATGAAGAGAGTGCCACGAGTACATCCTTATAGCAAACATAAACTCTGCTTGATTAAATGTTGACTCTGCTTGTGAGTGAAACATTTCCAGAAGATCTAAAGAGCCTTACCATGCCTTCAGCACATTTGGTGCCAGTCAGCACAAGTCCTGGGTCAGGCATGTCATCCCCAAGGTATACATGTGTACCTCGACATAAAATACGCCCTCCTTCATGCAGGGGGATGTTGGTCTCTATGGAAACAGCATTGGTTCCAATTACAGGTCGACTGGCACCACCCTGGCACTGAATTTTACCACATTTAGCATCCCTGTAGCAAAACACACACAGACACACACAAATCGATAGATGAGAACAAGAAATGAAAATTAGTGGGTCAGTGCTTAGGCTTTTATTTGTTTTATTCAGTTTTTTTTCTCTTTCTTCACATTAACAGTATGTATGTCAAATGTTCACTGGGAAAGAAAGAGAGAAAAAAATATTTAATGAATAATTAAAACAAATTTAAATATATTATATAATTCTGAAAAATGCTCTCCAATGTCTGTTATCATATTTTTGCACAATGATTAAATAAGATTCTACAAAAGGAACAATAATAACTGAATAGACTTCTACTGAAAATTCTCCACAAATTTGCTATGCAAAAGCATTAGTGAAGTCAGTCATTGATGATCAAGTTATTCTACTCCGACCGTGGTCTTTATGGCGCTTGATTTGTAGATCATGCTAGAACATGTTTGGGCCCCTTAGTTTAAGTTAATGGAAAACGAACACTAACCCAATGCAGTATGCTGCATGTACACTATATGAACAGCAGTATTGAGACATGACTTTTTCTGCTATGAGTGGTTCTTCCTTAAACTGTTGGAGGCAGACTCTTTAATTGGATGTCTTTGTAAGAGATAGAATTAAATTTTTTCTTCACTTGAACTGGAAGACCCAAACCTGCTTAAAGTGAGCTCCATGAAGATATGGTTTACATGGGTTGGAGAGGAAGATCTTGAGTGGTCAGCTATAGAGCTCTGATCTCAACCCTATTGAACACCTTTGGTACAGTTTGAATTAGAACGCTGACTGCACCCCAAGCCTCATTATCATACATCAGTACCCATCTTTACTAATGCCTTTGTCACTGAATGAGAAAAAATCTATACATCCTCACTCCAAAATATTCCCAGAAGAGTTTAGGTATTACAGTATAACAGCAATTAGAAAATAAATGTGGAAATCTAATGGTCAGGGATCCATAAACTTTTGTCTATTTAGTATATATATAAATGCAATCCCTTCTGCTTTTTTAAGTGTTTTTTTTAAGTCCAATTATCACCTTTTTTGTTTGCTAATTGCATGTATCTTTGGTGTAGTCTTTTTAAAGCATATTTTTGTAGGCAATGATTTAAAAGCCCAGTCACACTTATACTCTGTAGTCTCATGCCACACATTTCTACAGAGCTGTATTGTAATTAGTTCTGTTTTGTTACAAGATAACATTTTGACACAACCATGAATAATCTTGTCTTTTTACTGAACAGACCAATTAAGCCAATTACCAGTCCTTCAGTTTGAGTGAGTACATTTATTTTAAAATACAGGACATAGATCTGCAAAGTGAGGCTTATAAAAAAAAAAAAAGTTAATTTGAAGCAGGAAAAGTGGACAGAAAGACTGTTGTTTTACTCATATAAGTACAAAACAAAGTTCACTAGGTCAGTTGTTTCCCTTTCTGTGTAATATTACATTATTGTATGCATGTAAGCAATGTCATGTGCTGTTAGCAAGGTGTACCTTGCTTCACATTTAGCAAATGAGCCTTTGGAATCTTTGCCACAGTTGCCATAGGGATCTCCAGCGGAGTTTACTCTTTCAAAGCAGATACCAGGGGCAGGTTTAGCCCCTAGAGAGAGAGAGAGAGAGAGAGAGAGAGAGAGAGAGAGAGAGAGATGTCAATTCTAATTCTTAATTCAAATTGGCACTAGAAAAACAGTCTGTTTCTGTTTCAATTTCTTATTTTAAAGGAGGGAATAATGTTTAAACATGTATCACACTGTGTCCTGTGTCATATTAGCAGCCATTTGGATTGAGCAACACTGCATAGTGTGGATGTTATATGAACATTAAATAAAATTTGTCTGTTAAGTTGTCTCATAATAATAATAATAATAATAATAATAATAATAATAATAATAATTTTGTTTTGCAGTGCAAACCTGCAAAATGACAAGATTCTTCCACTAAATCAATTACATTTTTATGTTTTTATTATTTGTGTATGCAACATACAAACCCGATTCCAAAAAAAGTTGGGACACTGTACGAATTAAATAAAAAATGAAATGTAATAATTTACAAATCTCATAAACTTATTTTTTATTCACAATAGAATATAGATAACATATCAAATGTTAAAAGTGAGACATTTTGAAATGTCATGCCAAATATTGGCTCATTTTGGATTTAATGAGAGCTAAAAAAAGTTGGGACAGGTAGCAATTGTCAGGGAGCACCCTGCGTCTTCACCCGCACCAGCCCTGCCCGCACGGAGCTGCTCGCCTGATTATTAACACGGTGCACCTGATCTCCATTAATCACACACACATATAAGCAGCCCATGTTCACTTCCCCGTTGTCCGTTATTGTTTTTCCACTATTCACGCTGTCTGGATATCCACCATACTGGATGCCCGTGATCTTCGGGCCCTTAGACGCCACTGCATCACATACAGGAATGCTACTGTAATGGAAATCACAACATGGGCTCAGGAATACTTCCAGAAAACATTGTCGGTGAACACAATCCACCGTGCCATTCGCCGATGCCGGCTAAAACTCTATAGGTCAAAAAAGAAGCCGTATCTAAACATGATCCAAAAGCGCAGGCGTTTTCTCTGGGCCAAGGCTCATTTAAAATGGACTGTGGCAAAGTGGAAAATTGTTCTGTGCTCAGGAGAAATAAAATTTGAAGTTCTTTTTGGAAAACTGGGATGCCATGTCATCCGGACTAAAGAGGATAAGGACAACCCAAGTTGTTCTCAGCGCTCAGTTCAGAAGCCTGCATCTCTGATGGTATGGGGTTGGATGAGTGCGTGTTACACATCTGGAAGGCACCGTCAATGCTGAAAGGTATATCCAAGTTCTAGAACAACATGTGGTCCCATTCAGACGTCGTCTCTTTCAGGGACGGTTTTTCAACATGACAATGCCAGACCACATACTGCATCAATTACAACTTTATTGCTGTTTAGAAGAAGGTTCCGGGTACTGAAATGGCCAGCCTGCAGTCCATATCTTTCACCCATAGAAAACATTTGGCGCATCATAAAGAGGAAGATGCGACAAAGAAGACCTAAGACAGTTGAGCAACTAGAATCCTGTATTAGACAAGAATGGGACAACATTCCTATTCCTAAACTTGAGCAACTTGTCTCCTCAGTCCCCAGACGTTTGCAGACTGTTATAAAAAGAAGAGGAGATGACACACAGGGGTAAACATGGCCTTGTCCCAACTTTTTTGAGATGTGTTGATGCCATGAAATTTAAAATCTTATTTTTTCCCTTGAAATAATACATTTTCTCAGTTTAAACATTTAGTATGTGATCTTTGTTGTATTCTAAATAAAATATTGAAATTTGAAACTTCCACATCATTGCATTCTGTTTTTATTCACAATTTGTACAGTGTCCCAACTTTTTTGGAATCGGGTTTGTTTATTGGCACCTCACATTTAAGAGAACTTTTTCATCTTGCCTAGGCTGTGATTTTGGTAAAGATCACCGATATTACTATAAAATAAGTAAGTTATGTGATAATTATTTGCTACATAAACAAATGGACATACAACCAAACAATTCTGCTGGTTGTCAAAATGTCTGTGATCGAATGAAAGAAATCTAAAAGAACTGTAAAAGACTGTATTTAAAGTGTATTATATGCCATGAAGACTACCATGCTGATGGAGTTTCAGGTGTTAAATGGGTCATTTGGACCATTCATATGTTATATATTGTATAGGTTTTTCTTCTAATTTATATAAAGCTTTGTTAATAAACAAACCTGGACCCCAGAGTGTAATGCACTGCTGTTCATGGGTTTGGCAGATGCCGTTGTAACAGTAACCATCAACGGCATGGCATGCATGCCCATCATAGAGGTAAACGTTGGCTGGGCAGTGGGGACTTGAACCAGTGCAGAACTCAGGCAGGTCACATGAGTTACTTGAATCTCTGCATGGTGTTCCAGCAGGCTTCAACTTCAAACACACATAGGCACACGTTGAAATATATTTATTCCAGGGTTAAGAAGTTTAACAGAAGGCAAGAAATATCATACAATTAATTTAACACTGAAGCACTAAGAAAAACATGAACGATTCTCTCAGCTATCCTAATATGTATTAATACAGGATAAATAATAGCTTGGGAAGTTCACTGATGCATGGCATGAAAAATTAATACAATAATATAAACACACAATGTACCATAGTATATTACCTAAAAGCTGCCAGTGCCTGCTGAGATGTGTCGTGTTTTTTTACATTTAAAATTATACATTTTAACAAGGTGTCTTTGGAATGGTCATGTGATCAAATTCGGGTTTACTTTAAAGACTTCTTATACATGTATATGGAAGTAATTTAATAAAGTAAAAAAAAAAAATCAGCAGCAGGGAAACAAGTTCACACACACACATACACACACACACACACACACACACACACACACACACACACACACACATACACACATATTTATGTACAGACAAACACTCACACATACTCTAAAACACAAAGAACACCACAAGAACAGGGAAGTGTAGCCTTTGGTGAAATAACAATAGTGGCATCGCAGTGCACACAACCCAAAGTTCTGCACAGTGTTTCATAATCCACAATTCTAATAAGCAAAAATTGTGACTGTGCAGCAGCATTGGACTTCATTTCCAAGCGATTCTTCGAGTGCTTAACTCTACACAATGCATGCCAAATCGTGTCAGCTGAGCTATGAGCCAAAAGATATCTGCATGACCTTGCCAGCCTAAAAAGCAGTGCTGATTGTAAGCTGGCTCAGTATTTCTGTCCTTATTCAGTGAACTTTGTGGGCAGATTTATGTGTCTGAAGCCTTTAGAGGAAATTGAGTGTGTGCCTTTGCAGTGTAAATGACAGTTCATGTTGCGCTCACTAATGGCGCAAAGAGAATGCGTTTTCCATGCTGTCCCTTTTTTCAACCCTTTGAGAATGAGAATGTGGTGGAGGAGAGACAGAAGTAGGGAGTGAGTCAAAACAGAGACATGCACAGATCAAATGAGTACCTTGCAGTCCTCGCAGCACTGTCCGTGTGCGCAAACAGCATTTTCTTTGAGAGTACAGGTAGTTGCATTGCAGCATGGGTTCACACACTCCTGAAATTAATATGCACGCACACACACACACACACACACACACACACACACACACACACACACACACACACACACACACACACACACACACTGTTAGGAAGTTTTTGTACAGTTCTTTCTGTTGGTGTGTGTATAACATGTGGTTTAGATTAACATACTGTATGAGGAACGGGGGTAGTGATTTAAATACCCATCAGAGAAAAAATACTGAAACAAATGAAATGTGTAACCAGGATGTGTGTGTGTTGCCAGAAAATATCCGGTTTTCATCAGCACTTCACAATTGAAGGAAAGGCGAGATGTCTTTCAAATGTAAGAAGAGGAAAAAAGAGGTCAAAAAGAAAGAGTCCAAGAAACAACTCTGACAACTGCAGAATTGGTTTAACAGAAAAACATCGACTAAACACGCACCAGGTGTTTGTTTTATAGAAGAACTCATTTAGGACATTTCACATGGGTTTTAATTGAGCCAAGGGTTTGTTTTTTTCTCTCTTTTACTTCCTCTACTTAATTATTTTTGTCTGTTAACATAGCCCAGATATGTTGTCCTGTGTTGGCAGACCAGGCCTGGGTGAGGCTTGAGCTCTTTTGGCTAAGATTGGGCTTTTATAAAATCTGTTGTTCATGCATTAAAAGAGAGAAAATTGGTGGAGGTCCCTCATCTGGCATCCAATAAAGTCCCTTTGTTT
Organism: Silurus aristotelis; assembly: GCF_946808225.1. Classification (NCBI taxonomy): domain Eukaryota; kingdom Metazoa; phylum Chordata; class Actinopteri; order Siluriformes; family Siluridae; genus Silurus; species Silurus aristotelis. The sequence continues at coordinate 22,987,276 of NC_139582.1, read as the reverse complement.
GGCATTCATCCTTCCTTTGGCTTGTATTCTCTGCATCCTTCCAGATGTGTGAATGTGTTGGTAAACGCCTTGTCAAGTCTAAGTTATTAAGAACACATGGAGTATGATGAATTTCAGCCTTTCCCTAATTTAAACCCATCAATCTGACCAAACCCAACAGTCTCTGAAATGTCAACCTGATAAACTGTCAAAGCCATCAAGGCTTTTGGTAAAGGCCTGAATTAGATCATATAAAGGAGTTGCTTGCATTCTTTACATTGCCATTCAAGGCATTTTTTTTAGCAGTATAACCGAGTTTTTTAAATGTAGTATCACTTGTTTAGTGTAGCACCAGGGTTCTGGAGGAACGTTGTCTCATTTTTCTGTGCACTGTGTATAGTAGAAATGACAAATAAAGCCTCTTGACTTGACTTTACTGGCACAACAAGGTCTAATGTTATACAAAAATAATCAATGACTGGTTAGTGTGACTAAATAGAATAAAAAATTTAATAAATTCACAACCCCCCCCCCCAAAAAAAAAAAAAAACATGAAAAATGTTTTTCTAGTTTTCTATGTAATACATTAATAATTACATTTAATGCTGTGGAACATACTAGAAGTTAGTTAATGTTCACTTCCCTTCCTCTTATTGTCTCTCTTTGTTTTTCTCTGTAAGTTAATGTAAGACAAAAAGGCTGCTTACAGTCACAAATCAGCTATACAGAAATTGTCTCAATTCAGAATTAATTTTAGATTAATACATTTATTTCTATCAATGATAATTTGTCCTACTTAAATAACTTATAGTAAAATAATTTTTACTCTTCGATCATTGAGCATCCAGAATCAACTTACAGTGTATAGGAACAATAACATATTTTTGTAGCTTATTATTTCTTTTTATTGAATACTTTAAATGTTAGCAAGTGTCACGTGTTTTTCAACTGATATATGAGCTAATCAAAAAAATTAAGAAATTAAGAAGAGATTAATTTTACCTCAGGCTCTCCACAGTCACACTCTTCTCCTTCCTCCACATAGCCATTGCCACATGTCTGTCCCCCATACAATACTTTGACCTCTGGAATGTTGTAGAGACACATACCCACTCCCTTGTCCAAACTGGCTGCAAGATCTTTCTTGCTGCATGTGCTGAACACAGTAGGGAATGGGTAGCTAAGAAAGAGAAAACATGAACATTTGGCTTCATATTAAATCTCGCATTGATTATAAAATACTGTACTGTTCACATAAAAAGCACTGACTCACTCTTACTTTTAGTTACGCTGCCATAGCTAGTCTTGCTGGATTCCCTACTTGGACCCTGATCACTGCACAGTGTCTTTTACTTTTATATAACCATAAGTATACATAATAATCCTTATTTCTCTCTCCCTGACACCCCTCTACTCTCTCAACAATGATGGAACTAAAACGAACGGACATACGGTGCCACCCAGATGAGGATTGTTCCATTTTGAGTCTGGTTCCTCTCAATGTTCTTCCTCATACCATCTCAGGGAGTTTTTCTGGCCACTTTTTTTCACTCACGTGCTAAGTAGGCATCTTCTTCTTCTTCTTCTTCTTCTTCTTACGGCTGCTCCCATTAGGGGTCGCCACAGTGGATCATTCGACTCCATACCACCCTGTCCTCTACATCTGCCTCTTTCACACCAACTACCTGCATGTCTTCCCTCACCACATCCATGAACCTCCTCCTTGGCCTTCCTCTTTTCCTCCTACCTGGTGGCTCCATCCTCAGCATTCTCCTACCAATATAATTCATGTTCCTCCTCTGCACATGTTCAAAGCATCTCAATCTCGCCTCCCTCACCTTGTCACCAAAACATCCTACATGCGCTGTCCCTCTAATAAACTAATTTCTAATCTTGTCCATCCTCGTCACTTCCAACGTTAACCTCAACATCTTCAGCTCTGCTACCTCCAGCTCCACCTCCTGTCTTTTACTCAATGCCACTGTCTCTAATCCATACAACATCGCAGGTCTCACCACAGTCCTATAAACTTTCCCTTTCATTCTTGCAGATACCCTACTATCACAAATCACTCCTGTTACTCTTTTCCACCCACTCCACCCTGCCTGCACTCTTTTCTTTACTTCCCTTACACACTCTCCATTATTTTGCACTGTTGACCCCAGGTACCTGAACTCCTCCACCTTCTGCACCTCTTTTTCCTGAAACTGCATCACTCCACTGCCCTCCCTCTCATTCATACACATGTACTCTGTCTTACTCCTACTGAATTTCATTCCCCTTCTCTCCAGTGCATATCTCCACCTCTCCAGGCTCTTCTCAACCTGAACCAAAATTTCCAGATGTCACCCCAAGTACTTTTCTAGCTGCCTCCCTCATCACTCCTGCAGTAGTTGCCCAATCATCCAGCACCTCTTCAACACCACCGAGCCCCTGTCTGACCTCTTCCCTGAACCTCACACTACACTCTTCCTCCTTCAGTTTCCACCATCTTATTCTTCTTTCAGTCCTCACTCTCATCCTCTTTTTCTCCACCTCCAAAACCATCCTACAGACCACCATCCGATGCTGTCTAGCTACACTGTCCCCCGCCAACACCTTACAGTCTCCAATCTCCTTCAGGTTGCATCTCCTGCATAGCACATAGTCCACCTGTGTGCACCTTCCTCCACTCTTATACGTCACCCTCTGATCATCCTTCTTCTTAAAATACGTGTTCACCACTGCCATTTCCATCCTTTTAGCAAAATCTACCACCATCTGCCCTTCCACATTCCTCTCCTTAAAACTATACCTACCCATCACCTCCTCATCCCTTCTGTTCCCTTCACCTACATGTCCATTAAAGTCTGCCCCAATCACCAATCATTCTTTCCTAGGTACACCATCTACCACTTCATCTAATTCACTCCAGAATCTTTCCTTCTCCTCCATCTCACAGCCAACTTGTGGAGCATAGGCACTGATGACATTTATCATCATCCCTTCAACTTCCACCTTCACGATCATCACCCTATCAGAAACTCTCTTCACCTCCACTACACTCTTACTGTACTCTTCCTTCAGAATCACCCCTACACCATTTCTCTTTCCATCCACACCATGATAAAACTGTTTAAACCCACCTCCAATGTTCCTGGCCTTACTCCCTTTCCACTTGGTCTCCTGAACACACAACATATCTACCTTTCTCCTCTCCATCATATCAGCTACCTCTCTCCCTTTACCCGTCATAGTACCAACATTTAAAGACGTCTTCCACCTCTCCTTCTCCTCCTTCGGCCAACAGTAGCCCAATTTCCACCGGTACCCTGTCGGCTAACGATACCTGTGGCGGTCGTTGTTAACCCTGGCCTCGACCCATCCGGTATGAAATTCTCATTTGTGATCCGCATATTTGATTTGGCACATGTTTTACGCTGAATGCCCTTCCTAACGCAACCCTCCCCATTTACCCGGGCTTAGGACCGGCACTAAGAGTGCACTGGCTTGTGCATCCATAATGGCTGGGTTTTGCTAAGTAGGCATAAATGTATAAATTAGGCACTAACTTATAAATACAAATTTTATAACCTAATTATCTCTGTAAATGTGTTTTGTGACAATGTCTTTTGTTGAAAGCATTATACAAATAAAACCTCTTAAAATTACGTATGTAACTGTAGTTCCCTGAGGGGACGAGACGCTGCGTTGCGGCGCTTTGGGACACGGCCACGTTGTCCATGCTCTGAAATAATGTGTGCAATCAATCAAGCTATAAAACACACATGGAGTAAAGCCCGCACCAGCTTCTGTAATGGAAAGTAAGTGCTGAAGGGACACCGGCCAGTGTTGCATAGAGACGCAGCATTGCATTCCTTCAGTGAACTAGGGTTACATACATACCTAGAGACGTTCCCTTTCAGGAACTCAAGCTGCGTCGCAACACTTTAGGAATGAGAGTCCAATACCACCACACTGACCAATCCCTGACTAGTGTGAGTCGGCACAGCTACGCCAATGGACAGAGGAGTGGCACAGAGGTCGAGGTTATAAAACCCGACCAAGGTCAGCGTTGTGGACCAGCCCACAGTTTCGCAGAGGTCTTGGAGAGACACTCCAGAGGACCAAGCCTTAGAGGCTGCCACACTCCGGGTCAAGTGCGATCTGACCCCAAAGGGCACGTGGAGACCAGAGGACTCGTAGAAAGACGTCAAAGATTATTATCGAAAATCAATCTGCTAAGAGTCTGTTTATGAGCAGGGAGGCCTCTCCTGGGGGAGTGGGCCGTAGAAGATGAATAATTGTTCTGACTTCCTCCAAGGACTTGTCCTGTGGACATAGCAGTCCAGTGCTCGGACCGGACACACCCAGTTTAGCTTCTCCTGGTCTGGGGTCTGAAATGGAGGAGGGTTGAATGCCAGAGCTTAACAGGTCGTTGGACGACCGAGGGCACCTTGGGGATGTAACCCGCTCTAGGGTGCAGGAAGGCACTGGCCATGCCTGGAGTGAACTCCAGAAAGAAGGGGGGCACAGGGAGGGCTTGTAAATCACCTACTCTCTTTAGAGAGCAGATACTGGGCAAGAACGCAGTCTTAACTGAAAAGTGCCTCCATGAAGCCTTGGCCAAAGGCTCAAAAGGGGCTCAGATAAAACTTCCAACACACTAGCCAGGTCCCACCCAGTCTCACGCCAAAACGGCGGACGCGTAGACTTTAAGGGTGGAAAAAGCCAAACCTTTTAAGAACTGTTCCTGCAGGATCTGCAGTACTGAACCAACCAGGCAGTGGACTGGGTCAAATTAGTGCTAGCCGCATACGACCTCCTTGTAGAGAGAGCTGGAGCTGGGAAATGGTCTCTACCACCTCGGTGGAGAGACCAAAGCCTCTGAGCTGTTCCCCCTTAGGGGTCACTTTAAGCTCTGCTTAACTGCTTGACATTCAGTAACTGCCCTTCTCTGACCTTCCTGATGGCTGTGAGGATGGACAAAATGCGGGCAGAAGAAAGCTGCGTGCGCATAGTCGTCAAATCCTATATAATGCCAAGATAGGTTTTTCTCTGTGATTGGGAAAGCACACTCTTCCCAGCGTTCAGTCAAAACCCCAGCTCCTTCATGTGAGAGAGAACGACATCTGGATGCTGGACTGCTAACTGCTCTGATCAAGCTAATATCAACCAGTCGTCGATATAATTGAGGATGTGAATGCGCTGGAGTCTCCGGGAAGCCAGAGCCGCATCCACACATTTCGTGAAGGTGCAGGGTGACAAGGCAAGGCCAAATGGAAGAACCCGATATTGGTAAGCTTCAACCCCAAAAGTGAACCTCAGCAACTTCCTGTGAGAAGGAAGGATAGGTACATGAAAGTACGCATTCTTTACATCTACCATGAAAAAAAAACAGTCCTCGGATCTGATCTGAGACACGACCTGCGTGAGGATCAGCATTTTGAACCGGAGTCTCGTTAAAGAGTGGTACAGCTGACATAGATCTAGTGGGGTGTTCAGCAGCATGGCCATGTCCCTCTCAGAAATTACTGTGGCAAGCCACAGATGTCTCTTTGTGGATGTTAAGGTTAGGATGTCTTGCACCTGATGTCTCCCACATCCAACTCTCATAGCAGGTTGGCTTGGTATGCCTGTAACACCGCCATGGTGTGACCTGCCGAGGCGTATGCCTTACCCACCAGCACTGACATAGTATGTAGGGGCTTGGTGGGTAGTGTCGGGGCCTTAAGGGAGGATGCCACACCCAGGAAGAGATAGCCGGCTAACGTCAACCCCAGGCATGACTCCATAACCATGAATCCTGAGCTCCATGATGTTGGAATACACCGCGGTCTTGGGGCTAAAGCGGGGGGTGAGAAGGGCCCAGGACCTGGACACCTCATCTGGACACCTCACCTCATCAGGACCTCACCTCATTACCTCACACGTTGCGACGCCGGGAGCAAAAATCACTCATCTGGCTTCATGCTCATCGGCTGGCCAAGCTATATCTAGCTTCTCTACGGCCTGTGTCACAACCTTCAGGAGCTCCTCGCTCTCGGGCTCGCTAGCTGCTGCCCCCCACCCCCCCAAACAAGCCACACAAACACAACCGAAAAGTGTGCTTGGATTTTTTCTATGCCTTCATTTATTTATTTTTTTGACAGACAAAGACGAACACAACATTAACATTTTCACACAGAGCACTTCGTGAAAAAACAAAAGCTCCACTCCACTTTACTCCATGCCCGTTATATAGCTTCCTGGTCATAACGTCACCCCACCTTTGACAGCCTGCCTCCAATTTTGACTGATTATTTTAGTGCATGGACAACACAGCCTCGTTCCCAAAATGTTGCAACGCAGCTCGAGTTGCTGAAAAGGACCTGAGTTTAATTGAAGTGAATATGACCATTCATTCTTGTTTTTGGAGCTTATGTAAGATGGTATGAATAAACAATGAGCATAGTTATGTACAGAGAGGAGCTTGCTTACAAGGTGACATTTTTCCCTTGCAAAGAAAAATCTGACCAAATTTCACAATTTAACGTCTTATCTTTGATATATATGAAAAAAAAAATCCTTGAAGAACATAGATCAGTGTAATTATGTTCTTACTCTTTGACATGCATGCAGCAAATTTCAAAGAAAAGATGGCATGGTGGAAATCTGCCTCTAGCATGATTATGCAGAGAAAAACCCAATTTCTAAATACAGCTTGACCATATCACTCTAACAACCAAAGAAGGCAGTCTGAGCATCATTTTAATCTCTCTCAGTCAAAAAGCTGTCACTTATGACAAGCTGGAACAAAGTCATGGGGCAATGAGAAAGATGAGCTCATTTGTTTCACCTTATCAAATTGAGACTGCTCCATATAAAAATAGCTGTCTAAAAGGTTTAACTCTTTGAGACACAGAAACATTAAGTCACTTAATTAAGCAACAAAGAAGTCAAACACCAGAGCGTGCTCATGAATAAACACATGTTGCAAAATTTTCCACGTTAGTAGATCTCTGCATGAATGCAGGGACAAGTAAATTTACATTCTGATGATCATAAAAGTAATGACGCTTGGCGATAAACCACATGGTATTTACTACATGCTGTTTATTTTATAATCTTCATTATGTATAGGTAAATGAATAACTGATTGTATCAGTGATTAGTCATTATTGCTTCATCTCAAAATTAATGTTTATTATCATATGCACTTTAAAAGTGTGTGTGAATATGTGTGAGAGAAATGAGAAAGATAGATAATCGGAAAGGTTAATCATCAAGGCAACATGCAGGTAAGTCACATTTGCTCTTTACTTTCACAGCTTGACTTTTGATCAAATTGGATATTTTATAAATACATATTTCATCGGGTTTTTCAACATCAATTGCCACAAAAAGATGGTTTGTGCTAGGACAAAGATACCCTGACCAGATATGTCTTTTATGTTTTTTCTTTAATCCAAAAATTATGAGATGCAAAAAAAATTTTATTTTTCATTTTTTACTTTTTTTTTTGCATATCTATCTATCTATCTATCTATCTATCTATCTATCTATCTATCTATCTATCTATCTATCTATCTATCTATCTATCTATCTATCTATCTATTTCAAGCCAAATGATGGTATTTAAACATATTTGATTAGCAGTATTAAATAAGTACATTTAATTATAGAACAAAAACAAAAGTTGCAGACAGTAAACATTAGCTGTAATAATTTTAATATTCAATTAAAATTTTAATTTATTTGCATTAAATATACAAAATATTTCTGCAAGGGATTGCTCAGCTGCACATTTTTACTATTAGTAATGCAAAAACATCCACAAAACCAAAACTTCTTCAGGTCATGGCTACTTTTTGGCTTTCTGAAAAGCAATGTGTACCCTGTGGCTCATATATACACACTTGGGCAAAAGCTTTATATAGCTAAATGTTAATAAGAAAATGCTTTTAATGTTTATAAGAAAAATTATTGGTCAGGAAATTAGCAAGAATAAAATAAACGTTAAGAAGCAGACGACTAAGCACACCTTTACTACTAAACAAAGGCTTTGGTGAATAAGTGGGACTAAAGTTTAGCTTTAAAAGTAGAGAAATCCCGTTCAGAGGTGAGATCAGGAGGGAGGCAATTCCAAAGCTTAGGAGCTGCTACTGAGAATGTACCCCACGATTTATATCTTGTTCTAGGCATTTCAAACAAGACATGATTAGAGGACCTGAGAGTTCAGCCATGGATGGATAAGTTCATTTAAATAGACTGGGGCCGTACCAGACAGAGATTTGAAAACAAATAATAGGATTTTATATTGAATCCTGTACTGTACAGGGAACCAGTGGAGAGAACATCTTATTCATTTTTATCACCACATTATCATTTTAAAGCTGCTTGGAGACAATGTTCATTGTTAAAAACACTATACAAATAAAAATGAATTGAATTACTTCTTTGCTTTCATGTAAATTGATATCAACGTTTTGATGGTCTATGGTGCAGTGAAGAATACTTCATACAGAATTGCCTCAACTATTTGTTCATCTATTTGTTTAGAGAACAAAACACTGAAAATAACGTCACTTTGTCCTTACGCTTGGCACCCACATTCCCACATAACCTCATTCCTTTAAGCCTGCCCTTTTTGTGCCTTTTTAACTCTGCACTTCCATTTGCAAAGGCATTACCTCTTACAAGAGGAAGTTCAGTGTAAGGTTTTAATGCTTCTTGTGAAAGGAAGCAGGAGGACACTGCTGGGAATCAAACGTTCCTGTGTCAGGATTGACTGTCACCAGTGCTATTAAAGAACATCCAACATAGCAAATAAAGATGCTGTTATCACTTAGGCTGTACTCACTTTTGTTGCCAGCTATTAAAACAATAATGGCTGTATGTTCAGGGGACAGTAAACCTGTACTGTTAAACATGCTGCACATTGACTACTCTAAAGGTTTATTTCTTGAGAAGATATACTAAAATGTTTCCTGAAATATAATAATGCAATTATAATCGATATTGTACTTTTTGTCATTTAGTTTATAATAAACAATGCAATATTTAAAAGAGTGTTTAAGTATTACTAGAGACAACCTATGTAATAAGACTAAATTTAAACACCTCATCTTTTTAAATCTTGATTTATTATAAGTCAAGTTGCACTATAAAAGCAAGATCACTAAATCTTTTTGCAGTCAGCAGGAAATACATTGAGATATCCTGTCATTATAGATTTACAGTATTTTTTATTTATAAAATAAAATTATGCATTTATCACAGTTAATACTTAATTACATAACACATGAAAGGCAAGTGGATGATATTAAGAAATGGGTATGGTTTAGTGGATATTCAGTTTAAGTAACCTTTTTTTTTTTTTTTTTAATTAAAAATAACTTCAATAACAGCAACAAAAAAAAAAATCATAGACCCCCTGGCTCAGCTTCACAGATCCCTGCAAGCCAGACCCAACTATGAATATCATTGGTATATACAGTATTACAAAAAATAGATTAAAAAAACGTGTGTGTGGCCTGGCATCCCATCGTGGTTGTTTTCTAATTTTACACCCAGTGCCATTTTCTGAGCTGCAAAGCATAATTTTAAGCCACAAATAAATTTTTGAATTGTGACTAATCTATATACATTGCCTTGTGATTCCAAGGCCAAAAACAATTTTACAAAATTTCAACAACTTTGCACAGTAGAGAATGCTATTAACAGCTGAAGAGTCAATCAATGAAATACCTGCTTTAAGAAAAGAGTGGAATGTCCATGGCATTTCACTTTATTCTGCCCCTCATTACCTTCACACCAAGTCCATTTCCTAGTGTTTAACCTCCTACTATAACTTAATTTCTGATGAAATACCAGGAAAAAGGGAATGCCATTCAAATGTTGAACCCAGACTTTTTACTGACAACATGTCATAGCAGTGAGAAATCAATACCGAAGCACTAATGGCCATAGCATTTGGCAGTAAGAAGCATACTTCATTAGTTTGTGGCAGCGGAGGTGTGGTCAAGTGTCAGCTGTAGACAGAAGGAAGGCAAGCAAAGTGGCAGGTAACACGTAATGATTCTCACTAGTGGCTTTTTGCAGCCAGTTTGTGTCTACCCAGTCGGCCACATCCAAAAGAGACAGCTGGCAACACAAAGATTGATTGTTGCAATATTAACCACTACACTGAAAAAAGTAAAAAATAAAAAATAGGATGTAAAAAGAGCCCTTGCTTATGTAACATTCTGTCTTCAATCATTCAAGCCTTTCTCCATACCCTCACTTGAAAGCTGATGTCACATAATTAGGGCTGCTGCTATCGATTATTTTAGTAATCGAGTATTTTAGCCATTATTCCATCGATTTATCAAGTAATTGGATAAGAAGGACTTTTTCTTAATTAAAAAGCAAAAACGGATCTCTTGAAATGAAGTATTTTGTTTGCCTTTTGAGAAAAATGTAAATTTTTATTGCTGAAATTGCATACAAGAATATAATGGAAAACTAAATCCATTTAGTGCATTTAACAGCCATATTACCTCAAAATACAAATCGAGTTGCTTTTATTAAGTCTCTCTGTAGTGGCGGTGTTACGGGAAACTATTAGTTTAATGAAACTCATAATTATTCTCATTCATGTATTTATTTATTTAATCTCGCACAGTACCATGATGTGGTTTTCTTGTCCCCGGAAAGCTGCTTGAAATCTTCCACGTACTAAATCCGTGTATTTATCGCCAGCTTAAAAAACGTGCTCCACTACCTGCTATAAAAATCAACTTTAAAAACGGTAACCGCACCGCGTTTTATTTATGTTTTAGTTTGAAATGATCACAAACTTTAGAAACTTTCTGTCATATTTTTGACCTGAATCTTCTTCTCGCCCTTTGCTGTTTTCTCCCCGTTCCTCTATTTTTCATTCTGCAACGTTTTCTATGTTACCTGTCCAGAGCGTCAGTAAAGTGTTACAATGGTAAAGTGTAACAATGGTCCGTGGGTAACACCATGCTCTGTATTCCGTAAAATAGACTAAACGAAATTAATTTGCTTTTTATTAAGAATTACTGAAGTATTCATCACAGTCCGAAACACAATATGAATTCAAAAGTGGATGCACGTGTAGATTTTTAATTGTGAGCATAGCAAGTATAGCAAGTTTAAAAAAAGTGCAACACTAGAAACAAAAACAAGACAAAAGCAAAAGAACTAGGAGCATGACAAGGTAAACACAGCATGGAACAGAGTAGACATCAACAAGAAGGTGTGAGTGATTATTGACTGGCATTGGAATGACTGATTGGAATTGCAGATCTGTCCCAAGCCCTCCTCCAGTTTCCTCTTTCCAAAACTTGTCACAGCAATATTGATCAAACAAGTTTCCTTTTAATAAAATATTAATTTTAGCTTAGAAATAATATTAATGGAAACAGCTAACAACTAACAGTTGTTAGTTTTCAGACTGCTGTCTTTTGAGCAACATCTTTCTTTTCAAAGTCAAACCAGCTCCATGTGAGGTCATGTAAAGTCATGTAAAGAAAAACTATAATTTACCTACATGAAATGTCAGGTCTCACATAGATAAAACAACAATTATAATATTACCATAGATAATCCTGTGTAAAATTTAGTTGTCTTTGTGAATCAATCCACATTTTAATACTGTCATTATGTTGCCACATTAATAATAATAATTATAATAATAATTATATAATTAAATGTATATTCATATTAATAAAATAATAAATAAATCAGTGATTCTGAATTTAGACCAGCAGAGAATGCCTTTCTGGCTCTGACAGCCCACCAATAGTATCCATTGAGGTGAATATCCAACATACATACATACATATATCAGTATACAGGTACTATATGCAATTTACGACCATTCGACCTTACGACCACAATCGCTAGCCTCGGCGTACGACAGTACATTTCACAGTACTGTACATATAGCCTACTCTACTTACGACCATCGTGTTACGACCGATTTGTCGGTCCCAAGTGGTCGTAAGTCGATGACTACCTGTAATGTCATTAATTAATATTATTGATATTATTAGGTTAAGATTATTATTAAGATTATTATAATATAATATAAAACAATATTATTAATATTTGATTTATCTTTTATCTTTCAACTTCATTCATTAGTGCACACAGACTAACTGCTGTTTTACAACGCAAAAAAAATAAACTGTGCCTAATAGGATCTGTTATAAGCTGCTGATTTATGTAGCTGAACTCCATATTCCAAAATTAAACCAAATTTGGAGTGATTCATGGTTTAATGCTTTTTATTAAGCAATGCAGTAGCAGTGTACATGTATTAAATGTTACATGTTTATTTTTCCATGAATAATTGCCATATTTTAAATAAGATTTCATTAGTGTTGCATTTGTATGTTTTTACAAAATGTTCTCTGGCTTAAAGGCAGTGGCCTGAGATATTACTGCGGAAATAAATTTGAGACCTCTACTCAAGTTACATCAGAAATGAGAACTGCACACCTTTCAAAAAACTTTCACACCATTAATAATGGTGTCACCAACTTTAGATACTTAATTCATCAATGCTGAATAAGGCACAGTGTGAAAAATGACATGTAGACCAAGAAGCCAGACAAAGTTTGTGCTGGGAGGGATAGAATATTAATGGCAAATGCAAGAAAGTCTCTTGGCATGTTTTGTATTTTGGCACCAAAGCTTGGCTCAGGAGTAACAGGAGCTTGGAGCATTTGGCATGGAGCAAAGCTGGAAAGCCTGGTGGCAGGTCAGACTGGTTCACGGAGCTTGGAACTGAGCATTCAGCAAACTAAGCTGTAAAGAGTGTGCGAGTGCCATTTCCCTGCCAGTGCGCTCTCCAGCCATGCTGCAGGAAGTATGCAGATAAGGAAAGCCAGCCATGCACACAAGCATGAAAAACATACACCACACACCCACACACACGAGTCAAGTGTGCGTGTCCACTCAGACCCTCTCATATTCAATGCTTACCTCGCTGTCTTCTCCGTTGCCAAACCAAACCAATCCCTCTGTTCCTAGCCACAATCTGTGCAACCCCCTAAACTTCCCCTCTGGAATCACTTTACATAACTATCTCAGTGCCCAGCAAATCCTTCAGCCCACAATCACACTTCACTTCCATGTTTGGTCCACTAAATCCTTAAAGTGATTCCCAGGCCCAGTAACGTAATAACGTTACTCAAACCACCAAAAAGCTTAAATTTACACAACTCACCCACACCCTTTTTTTTCAAGGACAGGGAAAAACATCTGCTTATAGCAAATACAGTTTAAATCAGCTATATGACTTTCAAAGCCGTCAACATTATACAGCCAACTCTAGAAGTATTTGCACTCTTTGAGGAAAAAAAAATCAAAGGAACATGCAAATATACATTTAAAAAATATGTCAATTACAAAGTCAATTACAAAATAGTTGCAAATAATAAGGGAAGTGACTAAATTCGTTTAAATTCATGAAACCAAACACATGTGCTGGAATGTACCAACTAGGTGGCACAGAAAAATATCTCAATGATGATAAATCATTTGGGGGGTGGAAGTATCGTCATCTTGTTTGCTTTTTGGTATAGCCCTTGATTCTAATGCTTTTAATTTGGGAGATTTTTGCAAGCACTAAATTGGAATTGAATAATTTTTCTTCTATGTTGCAGTTAGCAGTAAATCATATATGAAGTAGTAATGGTGTGGTGGTGTTTTTCCTTATACTGATATGGTACTATTCATTAAACTAAAATGGGGTATTAAATAAGATTCTAGATAAAGAAAAGGCAAACAAAATAATTTTGTATACATCATTAGGCCTAGGTGATAAACCTATTAAATGTTTTTTAATAATCTATGTTTTCCTATATACCATCAAGAAAGGCATTTAAGAAAAAAATTGCATAGTCTTGTTTCTCTCGACTTCACACACAACTGACGTTTCTATTCAGCGGGTGAAAGTTGAAAGTTGGCATCAATGAACTGCACAAAATCAGAAGTTTTGAACTGTTTTTTTTTTCATGGGTCTGACTCACACAAGAATTAAGCAGTGTTTTAACCTTATGAGATGTGATCCCATGTCTGCTATGCTACAGGTCTGCTGTAAATTTTTAATAATTAGGTAAGAAATAATCTATGGCTACAGTAGGTGTTGATGGGTATAATGCATGGATTAGCTGTGGATTATTAATCTTACACTGTAGGCATTTGCCAGCATTAGCAAGTTCAAACTGGCATTGATGTTTTTTAGTGCAAAACTGACAATATACCGTATTTTTCAGACTTTAAGCCGCTACTTTTTTCCCACGTTTTGAGCCCCTTGGCTTAAACAACGAAGCGGCTAATTTATGGATTTTTTCTGGGTTTTTCCCTGTTTCACAAACTTCAAGCCAAAAAACTGAGCGACTTAACATTAGACCAATGAAATTTCCGAACGGAAACGAAAAAACGCAACTCACCTGTGTTCTGAGCTGCATGGCATCGGGAGAAAAACTTCCAATGGTGGGGATTTTTAAACGCACGACGATACCAAAAGATAAACTTCCGAGAGAAATAGTTGTGAAAGGAAGGAGGAAGACCGTGAACAATGACTTACTTGGTAGGCTACTGTTTAGATAAAAGCCGTTGTAACACGTTGAGTCAGGGTCATGGGAGAGCTCGCTAACTCCAGTTGCAACAGAAATCATAAAAGAACAGACAGGTTTCCAAAACTCGTGCCTTTTTATTTTTCATGGCAACAGCGTTACAGGTTAGTCAAAGAAACTTGTAAATGAGCGTCAGAAAATAATAAGGACATATTCTTCGTCTTGAACACATGCAGTAATACTGGAAAAATGCATTGGCATGCTATTCACCAAAATACCGCTATGCTCCTAAAGGAAGCGCAACATATTTCACCCATTACACCGTGTGTAACATGCCTTTCGTTAATGCCTGTGTAAAGTTAATTAGTGTAGACACCTGCAGCTTATAGACAGGTGAGGCTTATTTATGTTAAAATAAAAATATTTGTAAAATTCAGTGGGTGCGGCTTATATATGGGCGCGCTTTATAGTCCGGAAATTACGGTGTGTATATATATGTATATATATATATATATATATATATATATATATATATATATATATATATATATATATATATATATATATATATATATATATATTAGTTTTTTTTTACATAAATAAGCCTAACTAATGAACTAACGAACTTTACACAGGCTTTAACGAAAGACATGTTACACACGGTGTAACGGGTAAAATATGTTGCGCTTCCTTTAGGAGCATAGCGGTATTTTGGGTTTACTGCAAACTGCAACACAACATACAAGATCATTTATTACATTATTATATATATATATATATATATATATATATATATATATATATATATATATATATATATATATATATATATATATAAAACATTTTTATGTAATAAATGATCTTGTATGTTGTGTTGCAGTTTGCAGTAAACCATACATGAGGCAGTAAAGGTGTGGTGTCGTTCTTTATACTGATTACTGGCATTATTTAGTAAACTAAAATGGGGTACTGATCAAGTCAATTCTAAAATAAAGAAGGGGCAAAACATTATTCATCCAGTTACACCATTTTATATATATATATATATACACACATACACGTAATGCAGTTAACGCAGAATTGTGAACATCAACATCAATTTTAAATAAAATACCTACTGGGTCTAAATAACAAATATATTAATAACTAATACAGATCTGAATATACAGTATCTTACAAAAGTGGGTAAAATTCACTTTTGTGAAATATATCTAAGATGTAGGATTCTTCCTGCTCTCAGATAAAAAAGTGCAAAAAGTTTACATTAATTTAAATTAATAAACAAAGAAATAGTTTTTAAAGAGAGGGTTATAGAGAGAGAGTATGAGAGATCAGATGTGTATAAATAATGTATGTCTGTGCCATGCCTCTACTATAATAAATCTGTTTTTTTGAGTTATGTTTCTCCAGTTTGTTAAATTCGTCTTGTGTTACGGCCTGTTTTTTTAAATCATCATATAAGGTCAATGACAAGTAAAACTTATTTATTTAGCTCAATAAAGTCATTAGAAAACTCTCACTCTGTATGTTACTGTGGTTACATTTGTTTAAATGGAAGCACATTCATTTAGAGCAGTGATCAACTACCTAGAGTTACCCATTGAATGCTTAAACAAACACCTTCCAACCAGAATCAAGTATTTAAACTGACTTTACTAATAGACTAAACATATTAAACATACTGAACAGCAGGTACTGCAGGCTGTTACAATATTATATATATAAGTTCATACTTGAATGAAACAAGGCTGTTGGCTATATTTGGCACATAGGCCTTGAGTTTGACATGTGCATTAAAGAGTAAATTGGTTGTATGTGTGTGTGTGTGTGTGTGTGTGTGTGTGTGTGTGTGTGTGTGTGTGTGTGTGTGTGTGTGCAGAAACATCAGAAGTTTTCTGAAGTTCCCTGTTTTTTCAGAAAACCAATCACTCCAAAACATCATGCTGTGTGGACCTCTGTTCAAGCGCCAGTGCACCTGCAGTGCTTTTGACATCTTACAGCGTGTTTTTCTTTAGTTGGAAGAAGTGAGATCAGATCTAAAGCAAAGCCAGCTTTTTCCCCCCACAAGTAAGCACAACTGACAGGACTGATCATGAAAAACAAATTATAAAAAAAGAGTGAAAGGAGAGAGCGAGAGAAAAATAGTAAAAGACTGAGATAGAAAAAAAAATGTGTTGAGGAAGATAAAAAAAATAACAGTTAAAATCATGGAAAGATTGTTTACAATTCATCTACACAGCAGGTCAACTTCACTTCCTAGTTCATTTGCAGGAAAGTAAATGTGCTCGCTCTCTCAATCTCTCTCTCTCTTTCTCTCTCTCACCCACACACATACACACACGCATGCTGTTGATTATTATTTCAGCTGAGCGTGTGTGCTGCATGAAATTTCCTGGAAGAGGTTGAGAGTTCCAATGGATAATGTTAGCTTAAAGCCCTCCCGACAAGGCCAAAACTTAAAAAACATTAATCAAACTTCCCTTTGGGATCTTTAGTCTTGCAGCACAGGCCATCAGTACACCTCATATCAAAAACCCACTCCGACATTCACACTTTCTTACATCTCCACATTCACACGCTGACTCTCCTATATTCCTATTTGACATCCAACAGTACACGTTTATCACCTCTATTAACACTGAAAGGGAAAGTAATGCAAAGCTCGATATAATATAACTCGTTTTACACCCAGACCTTTTTGGCACGGTATACTGACTGACCTTATTAATGCTGCACTGATAAGACCACGTGAAAATGTGGAAGCAGACAGTCATTTAATCAGTGCTGTTAAGTAGCGTTTACCAATCTGGAATCAGGACACCATTGCGCTGTGCATTGCTGAGGCAATAACAGAGTAGTCTGTGATTAGACATGCAGACATAGCAATAAAAGGCCATGGAGATATGCATTCTGAGATAACATCAGATGTCCTTTATTTTACAAATGTCATCTGACACGATTCATATTGCAGGCACATTTGTTTTTCTCATAGGGTTGAGAGTAACTAAAGATAGGGTTCAGGAAAGTTCATAATCCAAACTGCATTTCTACCTGAATAATTAATATTAGAAGAAGAAGAAGAAGAAGAAGAAGAAGAAGAAGAAGAAGAAGATGAAGAAGGAAAAGAAGAAGAAGAAGAGGAAAAAAACTTAAAGAAAAAGAAGATGATTATGTGGTCTGTCAATAATTTTGTACAGGTGGATGCATGATGGAATCACTAATGGATAACAGTAATCCAGGTTTGGGACAACCTTGGGCAATCAACACCTTTCACAAGATATAATCTGCAATAAACCAAAATACCCACAGTGATCCATTAAACAGCCAACTGTTTTAACAACACACAGCGGAGCTATAAAAAAAGCAACTGCAATTCCAAACACTACTATACACTACTTGGCAAACAAATGGGCCAAGGCCACAAAACAAACAATGAAGCTTTGAACAGTCTTAACGACAAACAATTGGTCAGGAAATGAGCAAGAATTAAACAATAAAGAATATGTATATTAACATGGGATAGCTTCTTACCTTTTTTTTACCGAGTTCTCTAAATGCTATGTGGGTAAACTTATAGACAGCTTTTTTCAAAAAGAAAAGTCAAATTCTGATAGCTTCAAACAGTTCAGTTTGTGAACCAAGACGTTCAATTTTACATAAATATTCAAAAATCTGTATTATTATTTTATGAACCTGTTAATGGGGGGCACTTGGACACTAGTGGCATGTTTGGTTAACATGTAATTATGATTCTCACTGATATAATGCACCAAGTGGTCTATTGGCTTTGCTAAAGATGACCAGTGAAGCTGTTATATCCCTTTGAAGAAGTAATCCTCTCAAAACTAAATGCCATTCTAAGGTCACTGAATAGCATTGGAATCACTTTGTTCAGGAGATTTACCTGTTCCTCTTACATCTGTACATCACTCTCTTTCTTTCTATTTCTCTCCCTCTGCTCATAAATCTGGAAACCGTACAGGTATTGTCAGCACTCATCACATAATTCAAGCTTGTCCTCACTTTCTTACAAACTTCTTTCCTGTTTTTTTTCCCTGTCCATAACAATATACCTATCTCTCTATCCACTCATGCATCTTTCTGCTTCACTTCAGTCTGTCTGTCTAACCTATTCCTTTATCTCTCTTTCTCTTTTCGGTTTTCTTATGTACCTGCCCTCAGTACTGGCCTTGAATCTGTCTGTCAGTTTGAGTGGTTTGAACATTTGGATGCACGCAAGCAGTTGTGTGTGTTGATTTTATACCATAGTCTGCACACTTAATACTGATTGGATAGAAGGTTTGTAGAAGGGTCACAGGTATTTCTGGTCAGTTTAATTACCATTTGAAATTAATACATTACTTTATAACAACTGCAACCGAAGTAACCATGCAGTTGCATAGAAAGAGAGACAACCATTGTAAAATTTTCTAATTTCCTTACTCATTTAACTCATACGGTTAATACTTTGATAATTATTCTTTATTTAAAAAATTCTAATGAAAATAAAAATTAAATAAATGCCAAAAGTTGTATTATTAGTTGCAGCGAAGCAGCAGAAGTGAATGTAATACACACATATGTATACAGACTGTTGATACACCAAGAGGGGAAGCTACACAGTGGTAAACTTGGCTGCATCCCAGATTTTCTGAGATTTGATGCAGCTATCAATTTGATTTATTCTCTCCTTTAAGTGGTACATTTCTTTAATTTAAACATTTGATATGTCTTATATTTTCAATTGTCTTGTGCCTTCTAGGTTTTCCCCCTTTGTTGTAGTTCCCTATTCTTTTTCTAGTCATAGTCTTGTCATTTGTTGTTGCTCCTCAGTTTTTTTTTTTTTTTTTGGATTAAAAGTTTTACATCTGCCTTCTATAAAATAATTTTGTGTATATATATATATATATATATATATATATATATATATATATATATATATATATATATATATATATATATATATATATATATATATATATAAAAAGTTTAATCCAGAATATTTTTGGAAACTGTGCATGGCACTATCATATATATAAACTTTGAACTGCCCACAATATTGCCTCTTGTAGATGTCTGCAATTTGCAAATACTGTGATTTAGAAATCTGTGTGCACCACTAGTAAATTGCTTCCCACAGGAAGACTGGGTAAAAAGAAGACGATTATGTCTTCCTTTTCCTATACTATAACATTTTTGGCAAGTGTTTGAGTGATATTTGAGTTATTTGATATTTGAGTTTAGGTGAAGTATTAAGCTTTAAACTCAACATTGAATTAAAATCCGTACACAGTGTTTTGTTCAACAAATGCACTGACAACAAAATGACAAAGAAATGCATTTGTAGCTGTTAGTTTGATCCCTGGTATATCTACAAGCATGTATAGTATGTCTTTTAACCCAGCCATTATGGATGCACAAGCAAGTGCACTCTTAGTGCCGGTCCCAAGCCCGGGTAAATGGGGAGGGTTGCGTTAGGAAGGGCATCCAGCGTAAAACATGTGCCAAGTCAAATATGCGGATCACAAATGAGATTTTCATACCGGATCAGTCGAGGCCCGGGTTAACAACGACAGGGTCAGCATTAGCCGACAGGGTACCGGTGAAAATTGGGCTACTGTTGGCCGAAGGAGGAGAAGGAGAGGAGGAAGACGTCTACAGAGACGGCAGGGAAAGGAGAAGTGTAGGAGAGTAGAGGTTCGGGTTGGTACTTTAAAT
Organism: Silurus aristotelis; assembly: GCF_946808225.1. NCBI lineage: Eukaryota > Metazoa > Chordata > Actinopteri > Siluriformes > Siluridae > Silurus > Silurus aristotelis. The sequence goes on along the minus strand of NC_139582.1, from coordinate 22,967,027 downwards.
GTTGGTACTATGATGGGTAAAGGAAGAGAGGTAGCTGATATGATGGAGAGGAGAAAGGTAGATATGTTGTGTGTTCAGGAGACCAAGTGGAAAGGAAGTAAGGCCAGGAACATTGGAGGTGGATTTAAACTGTTTTATCATGGTGTGGATGGGAAGAGAAATGGTGTAGGGGTGATTTTGAAGGAAGAGTACAGTAAGAGTGTAGTGGAGGTGAAGAAAGTTTCTGATAGGGTAATGATCGTGAAGGTGGAGGTTGAAGGGATGATGATAAATGTCATCAGTGCCTATGCTCCACAAGTCGGCTGTAAAATGGAGGAGAAGGAAAGATTCTGGAGTGAATTAGATGAAGTGGTAGATGGGGTACCTAGGAAAGAACGATTGGTGATTGGGGCAGACTTTAACGGGCATGTAGGTGAAGGGAACAGAGGTGATGAGGAGGTGATGGGAAGTTATGGTTTTGAGGAGAGGAATGTGGAAGGGCAGATGGTGGTAGATTTTGCTAAAAGGATGGAAATGGCAGTGGTGAACACTTATTTTAAGAAGAAGGAGGATCATAGGGTGACGTATAAAAGTGGGGGAAGGTGCACACAGGTGGACTATGTGCTATGCAGGAGATGCAACCTGAAGGAGATTGGAGACTGTAGTATAAAAGTGGGGGAAGGTGCACACAGGTGGACTATGTGCTATGCAGGAGATGCAACCTGAAGGAGATTGGAGACTGTAAGGTGTTGGCAGGGGACAGTGTAGCTAGACAGCATCGGATGGTGGTCTGTAGGATGGTTGTGGAGGCGAAGAAGAAGAGTAGGAGAGTGAGGACTGAAAGAAGAATAAGATGGTGGAAACTGAAGGAGAAAGAGTGTAGTGTGAGGTCAGACAGAGGCTTGGTGGTGTTGAAGAGGTGTTGGATGATTGGGCAACTACTGCAGGAGTGTTGAGGGAGACAGCTAGAAAAGTACTTGGTGTGACATCTGGAAATAGAAAGGAAGACAAGGAGACGTGGTGGTGGAATGAGGAAGTGCAGGAGAGCATAAGAAGAAAGAGGTTGGCAAAACAGAAGTGGGATAGACAGAATGATGAGAAAAGTAGGCAGGAGTACAAGGAGATGCGGCAGCAGGTAAAGAGGGATGTGGCGAAAGCCAAAGAAAAGGCATATGAGGAGCTGTATGAGAGGTTGAACACTAAGGAAGGAGAAAAGGATTTATACCGATTGGCCAGGCAGAGGGACCGAGCTGGGAAGGATGTGCTGCAAGTTAGAGCAGTAAAGGATGGAAATGGAAATGTGTTGACTAGTGAGGAGAGTGTGTTGAGAAGATGGAGGGAGTATTTTGAGCAGCTGATGAATGAGGCAAATCAGAGAGAGAGAGAAGGTTGGATGATGTGGAGTTGGTGAAGCAGGATGTAGATAGGATTAGTAAGAAGGAAGTGACAGCAGCGATTAAGCGGATGAAGAGTGGAAAGTCAGTTGGACCAGATGACATACAGGTAGAAGCGTGGAGATGTTTAGGAGAGATGGCAGTGGAGTTTTTAACCAGATTGTTTAACAGGATTTTGAAAGGTGAGAAGATGCCTGAGGAATGGAGAAGAAGTGTGCTGGTACCGATCTTTAAGCATAAGGGAGATGTGCAGACCTGCAGTAACTACAGGGGAATTAAGTTGATCAGTCACACCATGAAGTTATGGGAAAGAGTAGTCAGACTGGAGTCTCCCTGGAGTATGATGTTTGCGGATGATATTGTGATTTGTGGTGAGAGAAGGGAGCAGGTTGAGAAGAGCCTGGCGAGGTGGAGATATGCGCTGGAGAGAAGGGGAATGAAAGTCAGTAGGAGTAAGACAGAGTACATGTGTATGAATGAGAGGGAGGGCAGTGGAGTGGTGCGGTTGCAGGGAAAAGAGGTGCAGAAGGTGGAGGAGTTCAGGTACCTGGGGTCAACAGTGCAAAGTAATGGAGAGTGTGTTAGGGAAGTAAAGAAAAGAGTGCAGGCAGGGTGGAGTGGGTGGAGAAGAGTTTCAGAAGTAATTTGTGATAGTAGGGTATCTGCAAGAATGAAAGGAAAAGTTTATAGGACTGTGGTGAGACCTGCGATGTTGTATGGTTTAGAGACAGTGGCATTGAGTCAAAGACAGGAGGTGGAGCTGGAGGTAGCAGAACTGAAGATGTTGAGGTTTTCATTGGGAGTGACGAGGATGGACAAGATTAGAAATGAGTTTATTAGAGGGACAGCGCATGTAGGATGTTTTGGTGACAAGGTGAGGGAGGCGAGATTGAGATGGTTTGGACATGTGCAGAGGAGGGACATGAATTATATTGGTAGAAGAATGCTGAGGATGGAGCCACCAGGAAGGAGGAAAAGAGGAAGACCAAGGAGGAGGTTTATAGATGTGGTGAGGGAAGACATGCAGGTAGTTGGTGTGAAAGAGGCATATGTAGAGGACAGGGTGGTATGGAGACGGATAATCTGCTGTGGCGACCCCTAATAGGAGCAGCCGAAAGAAGAAGAAGAAGATGTATAGTATGTCTTTTCATGTGCATTATTTTTTTGCATTTATAGTTGAACCCAGCAAGGAAGTCTGTGTCCCTCTTTTGAGAAGTAAAGGAAAAAATAGACTTTTCCTGACTACAATAACACACACAACCTCTCTAATCTAACAAACACATGGGCCACTGTGTTTTTGTGGAGAGATGTGTTTGCAGGATGTGCATTACAATTTCACCACACACACACACACACACACACACACACACACACACACACACACACACACACACACACACACACACATTATATATATATATATATATATATATATATATATATATATATATATATATATATATATATATGTATATGTAGGGAATGTTGAAACCTTTGTTTTTTTTGCGATTACAGTTTAATACTTTTCCTTTATTTTAAACATTGTACATTAATACTAAAGACATCCAAACTATGAAAGCACAACACGTATGCAATTAGGTAGTAAAAAAAAGTGTGTAAATACCCCCAGAATATGTTTTAGATTTTAGATTGCCCTAAGTAGCTGATGACAGCTTGGCAAGTTCATGGCATTCGTTAATTAGATTCTCGAGATGGTCATCTGGAATGGTTTTCAGTTCACTGGTGGGCCTTGTCAAAAGTTAATTTGTAACATTTCCTGCCTACTTTATATGCTTTAAACTATCAATTTTCTTGTAAAGAGGAAAGGGTCAATACAGTGTCAATATCCCTATTAGTGCTAATACAACTACTGTACAAATCTATATTATTTAAATGTATGAATGTAAAATGTATTCCCATGTGCAGTTGTCAAAACCATCTAATGCTATGATAAAACAGGCTCTTATGAGGACCATCCCAGGAAAGGAAGACCAAGAGTTACCTCTGCTTCAAAGTATAAGTTTAGTAGAATTACCAGGCTCAGAAAATGCATATTAACATAAATACTTCTCAGAATTCAAGTGACAAAATATTTTTCAACATTCACTGTTCAGAGGAGATTGTGAGTCAGGACTTGTGGCAAAGAAATCATTATTTCGAAGGAAGAACAATCAAAAGAGACTTGCTTGGGCCAAAAAACACAAGGAATGGACATCAGATGCGTTGGGATGGGATGAGTTGGAACAGAAAGTGATGGAAAAACAGCCAACAAGCACTCAACACCCTTGGGAACTCCTTGAAGATTGTTGGAAAACATTCCAGGTGGCTACCTCATGAGACTGACAGAGAGAATGCCAAGTGTGTGCAAAACTGTCGTCAAAGCAAAAGTTTGCTACTTTGAAGAATAAAAATTTTAAACATATTTAGGGTTATTTCAAAAGTTTTTGTTCACTACAAAATTCTATACATGTACTTTCATTACTTATTATTATTAATGTACATTATTATTAATAATAATAATAATAATAATAATAATAATAATAATAATAATAATAATAATAATAATGTAATGTATTATTGCATTAATGTGTTATTATAGTGTACAATAAAAAACACTAAAGGAAAAAGTGTGTCCAAATATTTGACTGTGATTTACAAAGGCTTTATCTGTATAATGCCATTTTTGTGTATTATTTTACTTACACTCATCAAAAAATGTTGTTTATTAAAGTTTATATGTATTTTATTATTTTTATCATATTATGGTTACATTTAATGTTGTAGAGTTTACAAAAAATGTGAATGCTGTTATCATTTACATTATAACAGCTTTAAATAGATATCCTATCTTCATCAATCTCTTCAAGTTTATAAAATAAAATGAATTAATAAACAGCCTGTTATGCTATATATCTAACATTGCAGTAACAGTTTTGTGGAAGAACCACATATAGCTGGAAAAGTCAGTTGTCCCACTACTGTCTATGTAGTGTAGAAAATTCTGAACCTCGAAGCTAACAGTGCTTAGTTATTACTTATAGAACCCTGGAAGTACTTCTTTTTTTGAGATTGTTCCTTTCAGCCAACATTACAGTCAGAGCTTGGATAAAAAGAAGGACAACTAATCAGAAATGAGAAATCAGCAACACTGTGGTGTAAGTTTTTTTTTTTTTTATATATATATATATATATATATATATATATATATATATATATATATATATATATATATATATATATATATATAAATTAGCTGCAGAATAAATACCTACAATCAATACACAATAAACTGCAGACTGTATGAATGTAATCTTCCAAAACCCTGCATCTGCCAATGTCACTGCATATCACCACTCCACCAGGCTACTTTTCACTGTTGGAGTTACTGTATCTCTGCATGTATGTAAAGTGAATTTAGGGAGGTGATGAAGTGATAGACCTGTGCCCTGATTCCCAAGTTATAAAATATAAAAGACCGCTAACTTTCATGCAAGGTACTGAAATGTTGCAAAGCGTTTACGCATTTTAGTGCTGAAGGGTTTCAAAGTGGCATAAAACAACAACAACAAAGCAAGAGATAGCGCACTCCTTTATTTTTTTATAAAATCCTGTTTATGATTTAAAAAGGCAAATTTCATTGACTCCCCCGCACGAGAGACTTCACATTTACCTTTTATATTACGTTCAGTGAAAGACCTCCAGAGTGCCAGCTTTCTTCTTGGCATGTTGCCATGTTGTTCTATGAGTGTATAATAGGAGAATGGGCTTGCTCTCTTTGTTGTGGCTGTACTCCAGCAGCGAGTCACAGCTCCAACACAAACACCACAGTGAGAGATAAGAAACGTACAGCCGCGAGCTTGTGAATTCAACTGAGAGTTAAAGAGTGACTCCTGAACTTCCCAGACTAACACCCAGCTCTAGGGCAAATTATAAGGCAAACAGCTTGAGCTTTCCAGAGCTGATAATGCTAAAATGATAATATTTGGTTCACAAAATGAGCCTGATGTTTCCAGCCTACAACTTTAATTTAATTGTTTGTACAACATAGACTTATATAATCTTTACTGATTGTATTAATTACATCTGCACTTAATTAAGGAATTCTGAACAATGACCACTTAAATATACCCTATATGGGAAAATTCTGTGAACACCTGAACATTAGATTGTGTGATTTTATCAGCTGAATTCCAGGTTCACACACAGGACAAACTTAAATTTATTTTTATTTGTATAGCTGTATAACAATGGACAGTGTCCCAAAGCAGCTTTACAGAAATAAAGCTGTTGTAAAATTAGAATTTATAAGTTTAGTGCCTGTAAGTTTTTTTTCCCCTAATGAACAAGCCAGTGGCAAGGAGAAACTCCCGAAGATGGTATGAGGAGGAAACCCTAAAAGGAACCAAACTCTAGAGAGAACTCATCCTCATCTGAGTGGCAATCAGAGGCATGTCTAAAGGGGGTGCATGGGGTGGCACTGGCCCCCCCAAAATTTGCTGTGCCACCCCTTGTGCCCCCAACAGTGCTGACTGATCAGAGTATAATTTTTTGCGGTGCAGGAGCAATTTGTCTTGAAAAAAAATCGCACGCGCTGATTTCATACGCTTATCGGCAGTGTAGCGCCGCTTGAAGTAGAACACACCTACTCACTGTCTGGTTTACTCCCAATCATTAACCGTATATGCCATTGGATTAGAGTTCTGTCAATTTCACAGCTCAAACAGGAGAAGTGTGATTTTACAGGCTGCAGACCACGTCTTTGTGCTTAAAATAGAAATATCTTCCTGTTGTTTTAAACAATAAATGCACAATCACTTTCCCAAATAGTCTGCTGTAACGTGAATGTAAAAATCTGGGGTTTTAATAATGCAAGAATTCTGACACATGAAATTTTAGGGTGTAGAATAGTAAATACTTGTTTGTATTCAATAAACAATAATTTTTACATGGTAGTCATATTTTTTATACAAATATTTTCTATACAAAGAAAATAAAGTTCAATGCATTCATAATAACTCTAATCTTGCTAACACTGGTCATGATACTGATACTTAAACTGCATGCTAGCCCAGTCACAACGTTCAGTCATAACGACTATTTTAAACTCCAAGCTAAACCTAAACCAAGTCAGGAGGTACATTTTTTTCCGAAATGTATATATACTGACATATATAATTACATCCTAAGTACTTAGAGTCACAGATCTCAGAATTAAAATTACAGATCTCAGGTTGGAGTGGTTGAAGTCTCCAGCAACGATGAAAGCTCCTTCGGGATGTGCAGACTGTTGTTTGCTGATAGCTGCATGCAGTTCCTCCATGCTAGTTTAGTGTTAGCATCCAGAGAAATGTACACTGCAGTCACAGCGCCAGTCAAACAGGTCACTCTCACACATTCGTGTGTGCTTTTTAAACATCTAATTCCACATTTCTTTTGTCTTTGCATTTCTGAAGGTGTTCCACTGATGTAGGGTGAGGAGGCCTGCGCTTCAACTTATCCCAAAGGTGTTCAGTAAGGTTGTGGTCAGAGCTCTATAGCAAGACACTTAGGATTTATAGAGCTGGCTTTGTGCACAGGGGCACTGTCATCCTGGAACAGGCTTGACTCCCCTAGTCCAAATGAAACATTTTATGCTACTGCTTCCAAAGACATCCTATACAATTCTGTGCCACCATCTTTGTGGTAAAGATGTAAAGAAGAACCACACATAGCCAGAAAAAGTCAAGTGTCCCAATCCTTTTGTTTGTGTAGCGTAAAACACCACTAATTCTACATTTTTGTGTAGTGAAAATCAGGCCAATGTGCGCTAGGTGAGGATGGGAGCACATTTGGTGAGAAATAAACACTGACATATCACACTTTTGATTGTTGTAATACATTTATCTTAAATAAAACAAAAAAAAAAATGTTTATAAGCATGAGCCCCATCAGACTTGTCGTGGGGGTTGTGTAGCAACCATTTATAGTGCCCTTCTTAATGCTAGTCAGAGATTAGGGTTCAAGTTTAAATTATTTGAAGTGCTTGTTCTTAATGTTATATTTCAGACATACATAGAAAACCCCTACTATCTCTCATGCTGTTCACCGTGTACAGACCCCCAAGGCCCTACGCTGATTTTCTTCAAAAGTTTGCTAATTTTCTTTCAGACCTCTTGGTCAATTTTGATAAAGTGCTGCTTATGAGAGATTTTAATATTTATGCAAATGATGCCCTAGGACTATTATTTGTGGACTTACTAAACTCTTTTGGGGTTAAGCAAAACATCACCAGACCAACTCATCGTTTAAATTATACACTAGATTTAATAATATCCCACGAAGCAGACATCACGGATATAGATATTTTATCTATTTTTTAGAGTGATGATATCACAGACCATTATCTCATACAATACACACTACCGCTGGAGCAGATTAGCTGCCTCTCACCATGTTATCGAATTGGTAGGACTATTGTTTTGACTACTAAGGACAGATTCATAAATGGCCTGATCTGATCTAATGATTTTGGCAAAATGGCTAACAACATATACACTATCCTACAGCACATTAGACACTGTTGCCCCCATCTGATTAAAATCGGTTAGAGAAAAAAACACCTGCACCATGTTATAATAATCATACTCATGCACTAAAAAGAGAGCAGCCTGCAGCCAGGTTTTTAGAATCGCATAGAGACAGAATGCTCAGCTACAAACAGGCACTAATTGCTGCTACGGCTGAGCACCTGAGCAAACTCATAGAAAACAACCAAAACAATCCCAGGTTTCTTTTTAGTACAGTGGCAAAATTGACAACAATTCAGATATCTAAAAAGAGTATTCCATGACAGTGTAGTAGTGGGGACTTTCTTCACTGAAAAATTTAAAAGTACAGTCGAACCCACTTATCTCGCCCTCGGTTAACTCGCCAACCCTATTAAGTCGACGTTTTTAAGTGGAACCGCCAAATTCTCGCTTTGTCTTAGCATTTTCTCATCGGTTATGTCGATTATTTTATGTCGCCGAACCCTAATATCTCGAGCACAAGGGGGGCAAATTTGCCACTTAACGTCGGTTATCTCGATCGACGCTGCGCAGCCGCAGAAAAACTCACGGAAGTGGCGGAAAAATCAAGCCTTAGAGATGCTACAGGTGTAGGATACTTTTCAGAGCTGTGTGTCAGAGTGAAATGACTCGAGAATTAAATTTTGACACTGGTTATCTTTTTGTAAAAACGAACTACACCCTGCACGTTTTTAGTGATTTTGTGAGCGATCGTTGTGTTTACAAGATCTTAGTGCTTAATTTAACGGTATAGATCATGATTTTTTCATAGATTGTTGACAGAATTACATGGATATAATAATTATAAGGAACAGGCATAAAGCTGGATGAAATCCTACCTGTCTGATCGTTACCATTTTGTAGCTTTAAATGGTTAACTATCCAGGTTAATTCAAGTAAGTTATGGGGTGCCACAAGGTTCAGGTCTAGAACCCCTGCTTTTAACAATATAAATGCTTCCCTTGTAAAATATTAATAAAAGGCATGGGATTACCTCCACTGTTATGCTGATGATACCCAACTATATATCTCATCAAAACCATATGAAACATCTCAATGGGCTTGGTTAACTGTGTTAAAGAATTAAAAGATTGAATAACGCAAAACTTTTTACTCATAAATTCTGATAAGGCAGAGATATTGCTCATCGGCCCAAAAAAACAATACGCAGAAGCTCCAGCAATTTATAATATTGCATTTAGAAGGAGTTATTGTAACTACGAATTCCACTGTAAACTTAGTAAATTTAGACAGCAACTTGTCTTCTAAAAAATTATACTATTTTCACCCATATTACAAAAACAGACTTTTTTCACCTTAAAAATATTTCTAAGCTAAGAAACATGTTGTCTATATCTGAAGCAGAGAAGCTAGTTCATGCATTCATGACCTCCAGACTGGACTATTGTAATGCATTACTAGGTGGTTGTCCTGCATCATTAATAAACAAGCTCCAGAATGCAGCAGACAGAGTTCTCACAAGGTCAAGGAAATACAACTATATAACTCCAATCTTATTACCCCCTACACTGGCTACCTGTTAAGTTTCGAATCAACTACAAACTATTGCTACTTACTTATAAGGGCCTAAATGGTTTGGCTCCCATGTATTTATCCACTCTTTCAACATGCTATAATTCATCGTGCTCTTTAAGGTTCTCAAAACCCTGGACTTCTAGTAGTTCCTAGAATAGCAAAGTCCACTAAAAGCGGTAGAACATTCTCACATTTAGCTGCTAAACTTTGGAATAGCCTTTTTGACAGTGCTTGGGACTCAGACACACTCTCCCAGTTTAAGTGTAGATTAAAGACGCATTTATCATAGCCTACGCATACCACATCACATAACAGTACATTTGAATAAATGCACATCATTAACTTGTGCTTGTTTATATTATGAACAGCAGCTATGCTAATTCCTCTCCACTGCTTCTCTTTCTCTACCCATCCGGAGGCATCCTGAGGTTGCGCCAGTTCCAGTTGTGTCCCAACTCATGAAGATTATGAACCTTCAAAGAAATACATGCATACCCCGCAAACATCCCGAACCATCTAGCGATGTACCAGCGCCATTTGGATCCCACTTCATGTAGAGTTTGGACATTGGACCGCTTTGAATTTTTAAAGGTTCTGGCTTGGAGGAGTTGGTGTTGGATCTATGATGATCTCAAATGTTGAGGTCTTTTATGATTTGATCAGTAGCTTTTGGTTTAGGAAAAGTAAATTGGAGGTGGCACAGTCATTAATGACAAACGGGCTAGATGACAATACATGTGAATGAGTATGAGAATGGTGTCTTCCATCCATTCACCCATTTATCACCTCTTTAAAACCACTGTGAAAATAACCAGGATAAAAAAAAAAAAAATAGTTACTGATGAACTATTAAATCCATTATGTTGAAATTAATATAGATTTGTTGCAGGAGATTTTTCCTGAAGTATCACCACCTACCACATATTTAAATATGTACACCCTTACAAAATGACATTTTATAAGTATGTGCCTTAATGGTCAGTGTAGAGTTAGGGATTAAACCAAAGTACACACCGATGATCGCCTGAAACTCACAAGGTCATTTAGTGAGTTTCAAACTTATCATCTAATAAGAGCAAACTGGCATCAGTCTGAAAAGAGAACTTTCTGCATTATGAGGTGCCCTCACCTGATTAACCTGATAGTTACTCATGGCAGACTCTAGTCACATTAACCTTCACTCATGGCAACTGTGTTATCACCCACATTCCAAATGGCATGAAAAAAAATGATAATTTCTTGAGTTTCCAGCTTAGTTTTGAGCCTGTGAGATTTTCACACCCAATTTTCTCTGAAGACTGATGAGATGTAGGCATACAAAGATGCAGGTGCACATTGTGTGTATGCGAGTGTGTGCCTGTGTGTGCACGTGTGTGTGCGTGTGTGTGTGTATATGTCTATGTGTGTTATTAATCATGTGTCAGTGTTGTGGAGGACACATAGCATGTTTATGGTAGAACAAAGTCAGACAATTTTTTTCAGAATCACAGGTATGTGAAAACATTGAATAGAACGACCAAAATAAAAATATGAGAATAAATGAGAATAATAATAACACATTTTAATACTTTAAACTATATTAATGCACCTAGCTAGCTAATTAGTTTTCCTTTCATTACTACATAATTTGTGGTGTGTACATAAAAGTCCCAAACAGGCTGCTTGTGCATTTGAGAGCTTATGCCTTAGGCTTTCACAACAAAGTAATTGATATTTAGTAATTTGTTAATAAATGCTGACCCGATAATGACCTACAAATTTAAATATGGTGGTAATAATGCAGTTTGCATTTATGTAACTCACCCTGTGGATGGTGTCATGATACAGCCTCCACGGTCCACCGTCATCCCACAGCCACATCCCCGCTCTGGAGTGTCGTGGTTCATTCCAAAGTTGTGGCCTAATTCATGAGCTAAGGTCACAGCTGCCCCGAGTGGATTCTCTGAGTGGTCCTGGATGGAGTGAGAACTAAATCAGAACAGTGCAGTCATACATTATTATTGAACTGTAAAACTTCTGCCTGAACCTGAGCTGAATACATCCATATTTGCTTTTTTTCTTATGTGTACCTGTCATATTATTTCTAAAAATAAATCTAGGTACAGGAATTGTAATCGAAGATCAGCGTTATAAATATGGCACCTAAACATCACACTTACTGAACACTTTTTGGGATGAATTGCAAGTGTAGTGAAGGTTGTAAGATGAAATTTTTACATTAATATTATAATATTGTTTAATTATATGTATTTTGTTATAATCAGTGTATGTATAAAGTTTTTCTTTTCAAAGCTGAACTGCAAATAATCCATAAAGCTTGCAATGTAGAGCGTGATCAAGGTTGCATGTCTGAACACAATGCTCTTGACCGGCACTGTGTTCTCAGCTAAGCAAAACAGAGAAAGATAAAAGATTATCTTTGTACAGAATGGGAAAACATTTGTGTGCAAAGTGTGTCACTAGGGCGAAGTGAACTAAAAAAGCACGAGAAACAAATGATTAGTTTTATTATTAAACAAACCAATCAGTATAATATTGCAAGGTCGTAATAAGAGAATTAATAATATAGTCTTAAACAGCGAGAGAAAACAATTGATTATATTGCAATGTCGTAATAAAAATGTGGTCTCGAAGGTTGAATAACAGCATAAAAGCATGGTGAGAAGCGTTTATCGATGCGCTTCTCGGTGCAGCATTGTCTGACTGATGAACGTCTGTTTGCTCTCTGCAGAGGGTAAATAAAATTGTCTATTCTTATTCTCATGTCGACTCTCTGTCTCTTTTCTGATTAATAGGACTAGAAAGCAAATTTTAAACTACAATCTGGCGACGAGGATGCAATCGGCTAGCTAAGGATTCCTGGTGGAAGCAACAGACTGATCATCCCAAGACAAAATCGTCTTCTGGCTCCTGAACCCCAAAATCGGGTGGAGGGTTGCGCTCATCCGGGATCCTCGGTTAACCAATCCAACGAACTTGCACACGGTGCACATACTACAAAAATTCTAGGTGAGTGTTCCTTTTTTCTCTCCTCAAAGGTAAAAGTAGATCAGGGACATATTCTCAAAAGGGTCAGGACTTAATCCAAAACAGGGGATTAAGTAAAGGGAAAAATAGGCTGATGACGCTTAGTCGATGATACGTGGTGACCACGTGGAGAATTAATAGATCTACAGGGAGGGGAGAGATGGGGAACAGTCAACAGAAAACAGACAGAGACAGAGACTCAGGAGTGGATTTCACTCAAGGGTGTTATAAGATAATGACTAACAAACATGGGTCTTGGTGGCATGAGGATGTGAACGCCTTACAACAATTATATGGGTTTAAGGGGAAACTAGGCGTGACGCACATGACAGATGTAATGCAGAGATGGAAAAAACATAGGCTTAAAGGGAGAGATGATGTCCTAAATCATGAAAGACATGGTAGAATCTTACAGCTCTGGTTTAATGAAGCTGATAGACGATATAAGAAACAATTGTGTAAAGAAATGGCTCCTGTATCATCAACTGTTTCTACTTCTGTTTTTTCTGAGAGGGATAGATGCGTAAGGGACCGCAAAGGACAAGAGGATGACGATCGCTGTCTGGTCTCTCCCCGCTCTCCTCCTCTCCCTGCTCCTCAAATTGTCGCCGCCGCACTCCCCTTACCACAATCAAAGCCTGGACCTGGACCAGCTGAGGAAAGAAAAGAAACACAAGCTGCACCATCATATTCTGATTTATCGTCAATATCTACACTGCCTCTCCCACCGCCTCCATCTCCACGACTCCTTCAAGTAAAGGGCGAAGAAGCTCTAACTCCATTAGACCCCCCCCCCCACCATATACCGAGGCGGAACTTGGGAGGAGAATGGATACAAGAGGAAAAGATAGAAGCAGAGGAAGATCCGCTGCACGAAAGAAAGACGGAGGCAGACACGGACCACAGATGGAAACCAGATCTTCGACCAGAAGACGCCAAAAATCAACATCTGAACATCGTTTGCTAAAAGACCGAACAAATATCAGACGACGGAAATCAAGGAGAGACCCAGATAGAGAGTGGGACTGGTATGATGAAACCGTTGATCCACACTCCGACGAAAAACACGACCCTGACACAGACACTGAATCAGAGAGTGAGAGTAAGGATGGATTTGTGCATACTCATGCCCCGATGGTTGAAGTGGCAGGTCCAGAAGGACCTATACTAGTCCACAGAGCATGGACCAACAATGACATTGTAGAAGCATCAAAACATCTCCCACCACTGGATGCAGGAGGGAAAGCGTTGGGAGACGCAATTCTCCTTTTCTGTAAGGAATTTCGTCCCACAATGTCCGAACTGACACGATTGATGAAATTGAAATTCGGACCCACCAAGATGGCTCGGATGGATGGAAAATGGCCAGCAGTCGACCATCCCCGAAAGTCTGACTGGGACCATGCAGACAATGCCCCATATAGAAAGAAATTGACACAACTACAGGCTAATCTTGTTCAAACCTTCCCCACGGTAGTAAATATTGAAAAGATCAGAAACACCAAACAAAAAGACAACGAAGATGTAGAGGATTTTCTGGCTCGTCTCAAAGAAACATTTGACGCTTGCAGTGGTATGACGCCATCTACCGACCCACAAAATCCAGGTCCATACGAAGACTATTTAAAAACTATGTTTCTGGAAGGGTTAAAACCAGACATCTGTAGTCGTGTAAAAACCTCCTGTGTGGGGGTGGGGACTGCCAGCCTGGCCGAAGTAAAAAGACATGCCACACATCAACAAGGACTGATAAAAGCTTCTAGAAAACATAAATCTGATAAACAAAACAATGACTTCCAACTGGCCTTGATTAAAATGGCTGGGTTACAAACAACCCCGTCTCAAGCCACGGGAGGGAGGGGAAGAGGAAAAGACAGGCCACAAAGGTGGACTAAGTTACGTGGCGACCCTGAGGTGTGTTTCAACTGTGGACAAAAAGGTCACTGGAGAAGAGAATGTCCTAACCCACCCAGGCAGAAACCAAGAGAAGGAGAAAAACAGAAGGGGGACTGAGAGGAGGAGAGTGAGGAAGACGACAGTTTTCAGCATTCGTCAGACTCAGATAAATCCTCGTCTATTTTTTCTTTTGCTTGCAATGAAAAAATGCTTACGCTTTTGAAAGCTTTCCAACGTTTGCCTACAGTCAGTATCAGTGTTTCTGGCACACACATTAGCTTCTTATTGGACACAGGAGCTACAAATTCCGTTATAATACGCGAACAGCTGCCACAACATGTAAAAGAAATAGATAAATGGATTACATCACGTAGCGCAACAGGACACACAGTTAAAGAACCCTTTACTGAACTATTACTTTGTGTTTGGGATAATACTAAATTCAAACATAATATTTTAATCACGGACACATGCCCATACAATTTGTTAAGAAGGGATTTACTATGTAAATTAGGTGCTAGTTTGCAATGCTCAGGGACAGGGGTTGAGGTCTGTTTGAGAATGTATCGCGATTCAGGATGTGATTTGTACATTTATGAATGGCTCACTCCTGAAACCGATGGTTTCTCCCCACTAACTCTAGCTGCACAACTAATGTCGCCGACACATTCCTTCATGTCACCTAACCACCTGCATTGCACGGTACATGTATCACAAGGCCCAGACCACATTTTTGATTCTGATTGGATGAAAATGCAAATGGATGTACTCAACACTGATTGGTTATATTGGAATAATAAATTCTGTGCCTTGTCAGTAAACCTCACTGACGCACAAAGAGCATTATATAGCATTCAGGATGCAGCACCACATATATCACTAGCAAAACCGGTTTCGCATGCATGAAAAGAATTGGGCCCTTTCGTATTTACATGCAAAAACGCTAGAGGGTGGGTGGGCACTGATTCGCCCCCAATGGAGTGATCAGGCGATTTGTTTCGCTTCCCTTTTAGACATACCATCTGCGCACTCCATTCGGTTGAGGTAATCTCGGAATCTAACCTTGCCCCTCGATGTGCGCGTGACCAAGGCGGTAATAACCCTGTGGCCGTCCCGAAAGGCCTTGAATCCGTTCCGTCCACATTTTGGGCCACTGACAAATATCATGTGGGACTCATTAAGGACTGTGCACCAGTAGTCCTCATTCCGTCCAAAGAAACAACAATACCCATTGAAAAAAGAAGCCTTGGACGGAATTCGACCAGTTTTTCAGGCACTGTTACAGAAGGGCATCATTGTTCCTTGCCCAGACTCGCCCGTCCGAACGCCTCTCTTTCCGGTCAAAAAGATTCGTGACAAGGGCCTCCCAATAGAATGCCGTTTTGTTCAAGATTTACAGGCTGTTAATGACACTGTACAGGCCCGTGCTCCTAATGTCCCTAATCCATATACTATCCTCTCCCAGGTGCCGGCATCTGCAAAATACTTCACAGTAGTTGATATTTCCAACGCTTTTTTCAGTGTCCCAGTCCATCCAGATTCTTAGTTCTGGTTCGCGTTCAACTTTGACGGCAAGTCTTACACATTCACTCGCTTGTGTCAGGGGTATTGTGAAAGCCCCACTATTTACAATGATGCTTTGCGGGAAAATTTATCCTCACTCCTGCTGTCCGAGGGTGTGGCACTTTTGCAATATGTGGATGACCTCCTACTCTGTGCCCCAACCCGACAGGAGTGTCTTGATAGCACGATAATTCTTTTGAAATTCTTGGCCGACCAAGGCCACAAAGTCAATCCCTCAAAGGTCACAGTAGCAGCCACTCAGGTTTCATTTCTAGGCCATGTGCTTTCAGCAGAAGGGAAAACACTTTCCACTAAACGAATACAAGCCATCCAACAGGTGCCAAAACCAGTCAAAAAAAAACAAATTATGTCTTTTTTGGGAATGACCTCCTACTGTCGTACCTTTATTCCAAATTACGCTGAAATGGAAGCTCCACTCACTCAGTGCATTTATGGTACCCGTATGTCCGCATCTGATACAGTAACATGGACTCCGGAGGCTAATTATTCGTTTATAGCATTGAAAACCGCTTTGCAATGTACTCCAACTCTTGGCCTACCGAACCCAGATCAAACTTCCACTCAGACAGTTGATGAACGACAGGGCACCATGGTTTCAGTCCTTTTACAGGACCATGGAGGCAAACTGCGCCCAGTGGCATACTTCTCGTCAAAACTGGACGCAGTAGCTCGAGGTCTTCCTCCATGCCTTTGCGCTGTGGCTGCAGCTGAAAAAGCAGTCATGGCTTCAAAGGAATTTGTGGGCTTCGCTCCACTTACACTGCTTGTTCCTCATGAGGTTTCCATGATATTATTAGAACAAAAAACGTCTCATCTTTCAGCGGCTCGTTGGCTGCGGTATAATTTTGTTCTTTTACAAATGCCAAATCTCACTGTTAAACGATGTACTACTCTTAACCCAGCTATCGCAGGTGACGGGGACCCGCACTCTTGCGTGGTGGCGCTGGAACAAGTCTGCACTCCACGTCCTGATTTACAGAACACAGAATTGCTGAACAGCGATCTTATATTGTTTGTAGATGGTTCATCCAGCAAAGACGCATTGGGCGTCAATAAAGTAGGGTGTGCCGTAGTAACATTAAATGACATCCTTTTTCAGGAGCCACTGCCTTCCTCATACTCTGCACAGGCGGCAGAATTAGTGGCGCTCTCGAAAGCTTGTGCTTTGGCCAAGGGTAAGCGGGTTACCATTTATACAGACTCCCGCTACGCCTTTGGGGTAGTACATGATTTCGGAGCTTTGTGGAAACACAGGAAATTTATGAAGGCAGACGGTAAGGCAATCTTAAATCATTCTCTAGTAAAAGATTTACTGGATTCGCTTCTCTCACCATCTGAGATCGCAGTCTCTGTTGACGATGTTCCTTTTAACTTCTTTGACCTATCCTCCTTGCAGGTTTTCGCTTCCGCCTCTGACAAACGTCTCTGGCAAACCACTGGTTGCACTCTGACCTCTAACGTCTGGCGCTCCCTTGACGGCCGCCCGTGCCTTCCCTCACATTTTTTTCTAACGTTCTGTTAATTAACACATGGATTGGATCATGTGTCAACAGGGGGAATGGTGGATGCAGTTCGAAAAAATTGGTTCACAAAAGGGTTTACAGCAGCAGCACAGTACTACACAGCCCGATGTCAAACCTGTCAAACAAATAACATATCACAGGGTCAAAAAGTACAGCAAGCAGGGCATCCCAGCCCATCTAAACCATTTGAACATCTCATGGTCGATTACATCGAATTAGCACCTTCTATGGGAAAGAAATACTGCATAGTCGCTGTAGACATGTTCTCAAAATGGGTAGAAGTACTCCCCACTGCTAAGGCAGACGCACAAGGGGTGGCAAAATTGCTACTAACAGAAATAATACCACGATGGGGAATCCCTGCAAAAATTTCTAGCGATAACGGATCCCATTTCGTGAATGAGGCAATAAAAGCAGTGGAAACGTTCCTCCGAACGTCATGGAAACATCACTGCTCATATCACCCACAGTCTGCAGGGGCTGTGGAAAGAGAAAACCAAACAATAAAACAAAAACTAGCTAAAATATGCGAAGAAACGAATCTTCCATGGCCAAAAGCTCTGCCAATTGTTTTGATGTACATGAGAATGAGAGAAAGAAGAAAGTTGAAATTATCACCTTTCGAAATATTATTTGGAAGGCCTCCACACATGGGCTGGGAACCCAGAGCTGCAATATTGCCTGACTCTACAATGTGTGAACATGATTTTATGTCATATTGTATTGGACTAGATAAGGTGTTATGTTCCATCTCCAAACAGGTGAAAACGGTAGCAGGGAAAGGGGCAGAAGGTCCTCTACACCCGATCAAGCCTGGCGACTACGTGGTCATCAAAGATTTCCGCCGACGCCATTGGAATCAGCAACGGTGGCAGGGCCCGTTCCAGGTGTTGCTGATAACACACGCTGCAGTGAAAGTAGCAGAGAAGGTACCGTGGATTCACGCGCCAACAGGGGAAGACGTATCCCCAGAGGACCAGGACATCCAAGACCTGAACATCTCCCACAACGGTGTCTCTTATCTTTTTGGTAAGGGCAAAAGAACTAGCTCTAACAGAAGCAGAAGCGGGAATAACAATAGAATTTGTAGAAGGTCGCTCTGCAACATTTACCTGTGACCCCATAGGGGAAGCAGGACCACAATCCAATACTGAGAAATCTAGTTATGAATGGGGTACCACTATGTACTTTTGCAAAGACCCTTGAAGTTGGAGCGACGTGTTAGGGGGAAATGCTGTAGCAATAAGGGCAGGTCTCCAACTCACTAACGAAATGAAACAACTATTGACTGTTACTACGAAATTAGAAAACGGGCAAAGTGTGACTTGTCAACTATGCCTAAATTTTACCAAGGTACTAAACTATGGGACCCCTGGACTAGCCGTGGGGCGATGACAGGGTGGTCATTAGTCTTGGGAGGGGGCACTGCGGCAGCCCCATTAAAGATAAATGGACTTGCCTGGCAAGTGTTAAGGTTGGCCAACGAAACAGAGGAAGCGCTATTTGAGATATCAGCAGAACTACATACAATCAGAGAAGCAGTTATTCAAATTAGGTTGGTTTTAGATATGTTAACCGCGGAGAAAGGGGGGGTATGCAAAATGTTGGGAACATCCTGTTGTTTCAGCTTGCCGGATGTTTCAGCAAATATATCAGATTTATTACAACATATGAAATCTGCAATAGCCACACCACATGACATGTCCTCCTCTTGGGACGCCTGGTTACAAGGATTATCGGGGTAGGCTTTTTGGGCCATAACAACTGGGGCTCCAGTTGTTATTATTTTATTGTTGTTGGTTTTCATTTTTCCATGTATAATGCCTTGCATTACTACGGCGGTACGGGCGTGCATATCATCATCTGTAAGTACCCGCTTATTAGCCCTTGCTGTAACTGAACCAAGTGACGACACTCAGGTTATCATAGAAGATGATAGCGAGGAGGATGATCATGCGTAAAACGGAACTTATGGAATAAAAGAAATAGGGAAAATCTTAAACAGAAGACCTATATTCTTGATGTGATAAATAAGTGTTTTATATGATAAGGTTTGGTTGTCATAGAATGACAAAGGGGTGGAATGTAAGATGAAATTTTTACATTAATATTATAATATTGTTTAATTATATGTATTTTGTTATAATCAGTGTATGTATAAAGTTTTTCTTTTCAAAGCTGAACTGCAAATAATCCATAAAGCTTGCAATGTAGAGAGTGATCAAGGTTGCATGTCTGAACACAATGCTCTTGACCAGGCACTGTGTTCTTAGCTAAGCAAAACAGAGAAAGATAAAAGATTATCTTTGTACAGAATGGGAAAACATCTGTGTGCAAAGTGTGTCACTAGGGCGAAGTGAACTAAAAAAGCACGAGAAACAAATGATTAGTTTTATTATGGAACAAACCAATCAGTATAATATTGCAAGGTCGTAATAAGAGAATTAATAATATAGTCTTAAACAGCGAGAGAAAACTCTCGAAGGTTGAATAACAGCATAAAAGCATGGTGAGAAGCGTTTATCGATGCGCTTCTCGGTGCAGCATTGTCTGACTGATGAACGTCTGTTTGCTCTCTGCAGAGGGCAAATAAAATTGTCTATTCTTATTCTCATGTTGGCGGGGGGGTTGGGGGGAGTGGTGGCTCCAGCTGTTGAGGCGCCAGGCTGCCACTCTTGGGCCCTTGAGCAAGGCCCTTAACCCTCTATGCTCCGGGGGTCCCTTACAAGGGAAATATCAAGGTCCGTGACGTGGGGCCGCCTTCCCGTGGGCTCACCACCTGCAGGAGGGACCGTAAGGGACAGTGCTGTGAGGATTGGGCAGCAGTCGAAGGCGGGGGCCTGCTTAGACTGCTGCCCCCGCGACCCGAATTACGGATAAGCGGGAGAAAATGAATGAATGAATGAATGATGAATATTCTCATGTCGACTCTCTGTCTCTTTTCTGATTAATAGGACTAGAAAGCAAATTTTAAACTACAAGGTTAATACCAGCAAAAGAAGAGCCAAACCCGAATTAATACCCATAGGACTAAAATGAGCAGAACATTTGCCAAGCACAAATGGGGGTAATTGTCGAGTGTCCACATACCTCTTGTCATATATTGTATTTGCTTGCATCTCTTTTAGAGTTATACAAAAGAATTCAATTCAATTCTTTTTTTTTGTATAGAGCTTTTAACAATGAACATTGTCTTAAAGCAGCGAAGAATACCTGCTCAACTGGAATATTACATATCTCAAAAAAAGAAAATGTGACTTTCAGTACCTTTATTGTTACACATTTATCATTTCCTGCATTGATCATATTCATTATAGGAGCTGGTGACAAGAGGAGCATTTTTTATTTTTACAGTCACCATGCAAGATCCTTGTCTGCCTTATTTCATATAAAGTCAGGACCTGGTAGCTTGAATGCATGCTGTATGTTTCAGTTGTAAAAGTCAGCTTATTAAATAGAGCAAGTAAATGGAAGGAACACACCTACAGAAAAACCTCAAACCAACCAAAGAAAAAAAAAACTCTCTTCTCTCACTTCACAAGTGGCTGATCTGCTGACACTACCGAGTCAATTAATAAGCACCATTTATCACAGCAGACAGCTGCAGTTTTTTTTTAATTATCACATACTCCTAATCACTTCTCCCAAATGAGACTCTGCTGAATTTAAAAGACGGGAACTTTTGCCACACCCGAAACAGGGACATATTCCTGGAGCGCGAGTGATTTATCTGGGTTAATAAAAATGTAAATGTGTGGTATTTAGCTGCCTTTCAAAACCGCGGGTGATTTTCTTTCGGATTGACAAGCTACTGCTGAGAGGTGAAGAGAATGTAGGTGTTGCTAAAGGACCTTGGGGAGCTCCAACAGTGTTCAACTTAATTAGATTCATTACAACTCAAAATCACATGTGGTTCACCTAGCACAAGTCTCTACAGCCCAAGGCAGCATAATAGAGGCAATCATATGTGAGGAAAAAAATTACACACACAAAAAAAAAAGAACAAGAACAGAATGTGGGCCTTTTATGGAAAGTCATTAATATACCATTGAAGAAGGAGAATTTTTTAAAGCTTTATTTTTAAAATTTTTTGGTGATGTGCATTAAAAGGTGTGATTTCTACAGAGAATCAATTTACTCTCACACTTGTCTTTCTAACCCACTGAGATAAATGCCACTGAATACTGAACGAATAACAGATTTAGCAAATTGGGTTTAACAGTTGAAGCCTGTGAGTAAAATATCTTAAACACCTAGGAACCATACCAATAATCAGGACGGAAAATAGAGAATTTCGTTTGAGCTTAACAGGTTGTCCTTGCACAAAATCTTTTTTTTGTGTGTGTGTGTAAACAGAATGTTGCATTATGATGTTGAATAGATAATCTTTATGATTGTTACACATCTTACAGAAGGTTACCACTTACACACATGTGGCACGCATAGGTCATATTTGCCAGATTACACCAAATCTGTGCAACTTCTTTTCAGAATCAGGATCAGAATCAGATATAGCTTTATTACCGAGTATGTTTACACACACAAGGAATTTGACTTAGCGACAGGAGCTTTTAGTGACTTTTAAACAGACAAATAAATAATGCGCTATATACAAAGTAGAAATATTGTTTAAATGAATGTACAGATGTTATTTATAAGTGTGCAGTTTACAAATGTACCATTTGGATTCTATCTATAAATGTGTCAGTTATGATGGACAATGTGTAGTTCAATGTGTAGTAGTATTTTAATTGTTCAGGCTGAGTATAGCCTACGGGAAAAAGATTTGATTGTGCCTGGCTGTTCTGGTGTATGACCAGAAGGCAACAGTTTGAAAACGAAGTGGGCTGGGTGTGTGGGGTACAAAGTGATTTTTTTGTAGTCCTTTTCTCCACTCTGGAGGAGTGAAGATCTTGGAGCTTGGGCAGTGGGGCACCTGTCAGTGTCATGGGCAGTGTCATTTTCGTTCCAAAAATGTTAACTTAAACTCAAAGAGAAAATATTTTTTGCCTAATGTGCTCTCATTAAAGCCTAACAGTCCATCCAGAACTCTGTAAGAACATGTCTGGCAAAAAAGTGATTAGCATTGTCTTGATGTGTGATTTGACCTGTATGTTTTTTTTTGTCATTTGGAGATGTGTCAGGAGCCCATGTTCCTGGAACAATTACCAAATTCAATTAAAAAAATCTAAGAAAAAACACAAACATTACATGCATTCACGAGGTATGATGCCACTTAAGTTCTGAGACTCCAACTGATATTTGATTCTATGCATTTTGAAATAAAATAAAACAAAATAAATAACTAGACTTCTCTCACATGTTCAACAAATCAGCTTCCAAAGCTTGACTGTTCATGCTAATACTACTACCAACACTATTGTATTTGCCATGTCAAAGATAACTAGCACAACCATAATACCATTGCATTCTAGGACTCCAACATTTTCTGTCTCTTCTGTGTTGGGATTCTCATTAAAACACAATCGAACACTATTCACGATTGGGCAGTATGTTTGAGATTGCATAGTTTTCTTTTTTCCTAGTATTAAACACAATTGCTGCTGCACTAGTAATATTCACTTCTGATTAGATGCAAGAACATCACTGTTCACATCAGAGCTATTTTAAATTAATCACTAATTTAATGCATTTTTAAAGAGAAGATCTATAGAAATGATTCACCATAACGATTCCTCCAGACTGCTCAGCAGTGCACATGCTCATGATGGGGGCCATGCCAATGGTTGTCCCCTGGAAATACACACCGCTAAAAGAAAAAACAACAACATATCATTAAATAACTGCATCCACTAAAAATTTCATTTGGATTTTAGAATTTATTTTGATTAATTTAGAATCAATTTCATTTATTAAACATTAGGTATAGTATGTACTGTATGTACAGTATGCATGTGACATGTGTGTGCCATGATGAGTATGAAACTCTTTGTATGGTACCGATATACAGGTTGCACAGATGTTTTTGGTGTGTGTACCTGATAAGCTGAGCATTGTCATGAGGTCTGAGAGGTAGCAGTTTAAGTTTTCTCCAGTCTAGAAACTCGTGCAGTGTGGTAAAAGGGTCCTGTGTCACTGAGCATTTGTCAGAGTCACTCCAAACCTCCAGTCCCACCAGAGCTACTCTGATATTTAGGACCCTGTAAAACTGATACACACACACACACACACACACACACACACACACACACACACACACACACACACACATGCTAATGTGTACAATATCAGTGTTTAAAGAGCATTAGAGATATATAGTAAAAATTAAGCCTGTAAGTCTGGCAAATAAACCATTTCTCAAGCCCAATCCTCATTTTAATCCAAGTACACAATGCTCTGCCCCAAAACCTACAGCAGCTCTGGTTTGGCAAAAGTTAGCATGCTCAGCTATTCAGCAGTTCAAAATGAAATTCAACTCATACAGGTATGTATGCCTTTGCTATGCTGTTTTTCTTCTGTAATGAGCTCTCATGAGCTTTTCTAAGCTTCTGTGTTAGCATAGTTAGCTGTACAAGATGCCATTCAACTCCTTGAAAGCCAGGTTATAAAACTATGAATATAACTCAAAATGATTTATGAGAATGGTCAAGAATATTGTTGATTTCCTGTTTTTTTTTACAGGGTAATAAGCTCGCATGAGTTTTTATGCTCTGGTGTTAGCAATGTATTGCTAATGTAAGTCGATTTGGTCAGTTTTTAAACTCCCCTATTTCTGAATACACAACCAAATCTATCTGCACACTGTGACAAGCAGTTCTTTAATCTAAAAAAAAAAAAAATGCTGTCTCACACCTGGCCTTTAGTTAGTGAGATCACCAAATTATTGACTCCCATCTACACTATATGGCCAAAGGTACAGTGAGAAAAATAAGTATTTGAACACCCTACTATTTTGCAAGTTCTCCCACTTAGAAATCATGGAGGGGTCTGAAATTGTCATCGTAGGTGCATGTCCACTGTGAGAGACATAATCTAAAAAAAAAATTCAGAAATCACAATATATGATTTTTTAACTATTTATTTGTATGATACAGCTGCAAATAAGTATTTGAACACCTGAGAAAGTCAATGTTAATATTTGGTACAGTAGCCTTTGTTTGCAATTACAGAGGTCAAACGTTTCCTGTAGTTTTTTTACCAGGTTTACAAACACTGCAGGAGGGATTTTGGCCCACTCCTCCACACAGATCTTCTCTAGATCAGTCAGGTTTCTGGCCTGACACTGGGAAACACGGACTTTAAGCTCCCTCCAAAGATTCTCTATTGGGTTTAGGTCTGGAGACTGGCTAGGCCACGCCAGAACCTTGATATGCTTCTTACAGAGCCACTCCTTGGTTATCCTGGCTGTGTGCTTCAGGTCATTGTCATGTTGGAAGACCCAGCCTCGACCCATCTTCAATGCTCTAACTGAGGAAAGGAGGTTGTTCCCCAAAATCTCGCAATACATGGCCCCTGTCATTCTTTCCTTAATACAGTGCAGTCGCCCTGTCCCATGTGCAGAAAAACACCCCCAAAGCATAATGCTACCACCCCCATGCTTCACAGTAGGGATGGTGTTCTTGGGATGGTACTCATCATTTTTCTTCCTTCAAACATGTTTAGTGGAATTATGACCCAAAAGTTCTATTTTGGTCTCATCTGACCACATGACTTTCTCCCATGACTCCTCTGGATCATCCAAATGGTCATTGGCAAACTTAAGACGTGCCTGTACATGTGCTGGTTTAAACAGGGGAACCTTCTGTGCCATGCATGATTTCAAACCATGACGTCTTAGTGTATTACCAACAGTAACCTTGGAAACGGTGGTCCCAGCTCTTTTCAGGCCGTTGACCAGCGCCTCCCGTGTAGTTCTGGGCTGATTTCTCATCTTCCTTAGGATCATTGAGACCCCACGAGGTGAGATCTTGCATGAAGCCCCAGTCCGAGGGAGATTGACAGTCATGTTTAGCTTCTTCCATTTTTTAATGATTGCTTCAACAGTGGACCTTTTTTCACCAAGCTGCTTGGCAATTTCCCCGTAGCCCTTTCCAGCCTTGTGGAGGTGTACAATTTTGTCCCTAGTGTCTTTGGACAGCTCTTTGGTCTTGGCCATGTTAGTAGTTGGATTCTTACTGATTGTATGGGGTGGACAGGTGTCTTTATGCAGCTAACTACCTCAAACAGGTGCATCTAATTTAGGATAATAAATGTAGTGGAGGTGGACATTTTAAAGGCAGACTAACAGGTCTTTGAGGGTCAGAATTCTAGCTGATAGACAGGTGTTCAAATACTTATTTGCAGCTGTATCATACAAATAAATAGTTTAAAAATCATATATTGTGATTTCTGGATTTTTTTTTTTAGATTATGTCTCTCACAGTGGACATGCACCTACGATGACAATTTCAGACCCCTCCATGATTTCTAAGTGGGAGAACTTGCAAAATAGCAGGGTGTTCAAATACTTATTTTCCTCACTGTATGTGAACAACTTTCCACCTTTTCTTCACCCATACACCCAATTTCACATACTGGGCATTAGATAGAGTTTCTGTTATAATATCCTCCATTCTTTTAGAAAAGCGTTCCACAAGTGTGGCCCAGGGGATTTGTGTTTATTCAGCAACAAGAGCATTAGTAAGATCCTGCAATGATGCCAAGTGAGATGATCTGGGCTTTAGTTGGTGTTTTAATTCATTCCAAAGGTGTTCAGTGGGGTTTAGGTCAGGGTCACTCGAATTACTTCAGTTCAAAATTGGCAAGCCATGTCTTGATAAATCTTATATAGTGTCATGCTGGAGCATGTTTGTGTCTCGTAGTTACAGTAAAGAGAATTCTTAAAGCTGCAGCACGCAATGACATTCTACAAAACTGTGCATTTATACATTTGTGGCAACAGTTTGACAAAGGCTTATTTATATTTGTGATTGCCAGGTGTCCACATACAGGCCATACAGTGTTTATCTTCAAGACAGCTACAGTATTTGTCCATCATACTGTACCTTGTCCACATAATTTGCAATCTCGGCCATCCTCTGCTTCACCTTCTCTACATCCTTTCCTTGTTTATGATACTAGGAAAGGAGAAATAGATTCATCATAACTCAACAACTCAATACACAACAATGTAATAACTCATCATTGACATCATGGGAAAAAACACATGAAAACCAACAGAGCTCCATGAGCTCCAGAAAACGAGAAAAAAAGTGATCCAATTTCATAACAAGTGAAACTAACAAATCTGTGCATGTGTGATAAGATCTACAATACTGTCAATCAGAGATACAGGGAGGAGGAAATAAAAAGATTGCCAGTATTTTTTATCATTTATAATAATAATGCAGACAAATAATCACATCGATTTAAAATGAATCGATGAATTGTGATGAATAGTTTGTGAATTCCTGTCAAGGTAAACTTAAAAAATGAGGAACACTTCATTATTACATTGAAAACAAGAACACTTTATTCTTTCTCTCCCTCTCGCTCACTCACACTTCACACACACTCGCAAACACTTAAACAGCAGCTTCTCTAGTCATCATTTCCTTTACAGCTGATGCCCATTTTTGACCAGCACTCAACTTCCTGTGTCCTGTCTGGCCAGTAGGAAATGGTTTTCCACTTCCTGTGTAAACCCCCACTCTGACCTGATTTTAAAACAAGCCAAAAAAAAAACAACTAGACCATCACAGTGGTCTGAAAATCCATGGCCTATCCCTTAACCCTTGGTGGGTTATGAGCTCATAGAAAATGGCAACAGATAAGTGGCATCTGTTGTCCTATGGGCATTACCGCTAACCTGGCAAAAAAAACATACCTCCCTGTTGTCCGCCACAATAATGAGCTCCACATATTTAGTTGTCTTCTGTGCATCTCTTTTAGACTGCAAGGGAAAAAAAATGTAAAGTAGCATTCTTTATAAACATTGTTTAAAAAATGCAAATGTGAAGAGTGTTAGTTACTGTAGATATAAACCGTACCAAACAAAAAGCTTGTTTTTCAAAAATCAGTTTAATGCTTTTGTTTTCCTTTTCTTGTTGCTATACCTACTTGTGCACAGGTGAACTGCAAACAGCTGAGCTATGCTAGATATTATATGTTTAGCTAACTAACTTTTTACTTTCGCTTTAAGTGCGATAACATTGTCAATGTTTAAATCGTAAAACACCACCCATAAAATTAATTAACTTTAAAAGACATGGTGGTGGCCAAGATTCAATATTTTATGTTTGTGACTTAATGTTATGTTTATGCTTGTATCTTGCCCTCACTTCTTTCTGACTTCTAAACACTTACTAGGAGTTTCTCTGAGATCAGTTAAGTTTAGCTATTGCAGGCTAAATGCTGTCTAGGATCATTTAGTCACTGACAGAGCACAACACCACCAGAGGACTGCACCCCCTGTCTTTTAGTAGCAATTCATTATAATCAGTTCATATGTATATCAGTTTATATAACATTTTAGCTAATGTTAATCCGATTCCTAAATCAAATTCCAAAAAGATTCTTCATTCAGATTAAAACCAAGTAGTATCAGGGTGCTAGGCTACCTGCTTTTGCAACCAGATTACAGTATATGCCTTTATTTGTGTTTGAACACACCAAACAGTGTCTATACAACACTGGAAAAGTGTAACTATTAACAAGTGTACAGCCAGCACTTTACTCTGGAGGACAATCAAAGAGATTTAAAAGCGGGGTCAAAGAAGCCAAATTAGACGTTAAAGAAAATGGCAATTATTTTGTATTAGGTACAAAATGGTGAGTTATTTCCTGACAAAAGGAGCTGAGCGAAGGTAAGATATTAAACATTTCTAGCAAATGTTTGACCTAATGGAACTACTAGTAAGATGGCTACGAAGGTCACAAACACAAATTAATATAATTACAAATAGTATTTTGACAGACTTGCAACTGCTTGCTTCCTGTATATCGACTTACTGGCACAGTTCTCCTTTACTTTGTTCAGGCTCAAACATGTACAAGTTTTTATATCACTGTGAAACAGTATTCCCAAAAGTCCTCATCCGCTCAGTCATATCTGTCGCTTAAACAATCTGTTCGCTCGACCGCAATAATTTACTGTACTTATTAGCTAAATTTCTGGCTTTTCTAAATACATCATTACTTAGAAAGCACTGCATCAATTTTCCCCTTTCTCACCTAGTTTGCCATCTCACCAAAATATGCAACCCTAACAATTTTGATTTTCTCTTCTAATATATAAGAGAATTCAAACAGAAATTTTGCTTCAGAGCATGTGGTGGCATAACTGTTATATCTAAGTGGACATTTCTATTGATATAACAGTGGTAATTTTTTATTTAATTTTTGCTTTTAAACTATTTTGTAATGTACTAACATTACCACAGTTCCAGCACTGCGATTATTCTTATTTTCATATTTATTATTTGCTACACAAAATAACATACATACACATCTCGCTATTTGCAGCAATATTTTTGTAAAATATATCTTAACCACCAGCCACAGCCATGAACTCTATTACAGACCACTATCAAACCTCATCATGCCTCATCACATCTCATCACTGTATTCATGGGTTCCATATGAAACAGTCTCGTGCACTACCACGAAAACAGTTTTACTTTTACAACTGACTTCTTTTATTACGAAAAATGATCATAATGGATAATTGCTATTCCACACAATCTTTAGAGGGAAATAATAAAGATGAGGTGGGATATTGTGCAAAATGTTAATGTCTTTCTGTCTTTGATTTAAAAAACAAAAGGGGTTTCTATAACATTTGCATGAATGTATTCATAAGCTGTGTATGGTGGCCTGGAAAAACATCAATATAGAAAAAGCTTTGCATTTTCAACAATAAACACCGATCAAATGCTCCATGTGCTTCAATAACAGCTGTGTCTGATCAAAGCATGAACTGAACAAGACTTCTGAAGCTGCGCTGTGGTATATGCAACCGAAACCTTAGCAGTTGTGACTGTAAATTGTGAGGTGGGGCCTCCTTGGATCTGACTTGTTTGTCCAACACATCCCACAACTGAATGTTTGGATTGAGATCTGGGAAAATCTGAAGGCCATGTCAATAACTTGAAACTAGTTTTCACACCACATTGTGGGCACCCATGA
The DNA here is from genome assembly GCF_946808225.1 of Silurus aristotelis. Taxonomy (NCBI): domain Eukaryota; kingdom Metazoa; phylum Chordata; class Actinopteri; order Siluriformes; family Siluridae; genus Silurus; species Silurus aristotelis. The sequence goes on along the minus strand of NC_139582.1, from coordinate 22,937,417 downwards.
CCTTATTGCTGGTTCACACAATGTTCTTCCTTGGACCAGTTCTTGCTAAGGAAGATATTGTATTAACCACTGCATACCAAAAACACCCCACAGGATCACAATCCTTTCCAAAATTATTTAGATAAATACCTTTGCCTTGTTTACTGGTGTCAACAAATCAACTTGTCGATGATGACAATATATCCTACCCCTGTCCAGGTGCCAATTTTACACAATGGTTATTGTTAATAATTGTCAATGGGTTTTAATGTTATGGCTTATTAATGTATATTAATTTCATTTGCATTTAATTGAATCCAGTAAAATATCGCACACGCAAGAGTGCTTTTGAACTGAATGTTAGCACAGCTGTTCTGCAGATAATTACAGCCTGATCTAATACATACATTTTGGAGTACAACTATTACAAACAAGCTTACATTTATAATAAGTAATTACTGGTAAAATATTTCAGGAGAAATTATGCTATAGAAAATAAAAAACAAATTGAAAGAAAAGAGAGAATTCTAAATGACTTACCCTGAAGTTGAAGGATTGTAATAGTTCCCGGACATTCCCTTGGTTAATGGTGGAAATGTTGTGTCCATGACCACAGTTTCCAGAAGGGAAGCTTAACTGTTCTCCTCTGTAAACTATGTGTGTTCCATTGTCTGGCTCAAACACAGGCTCCACCATGAACATCTCATTTGTAAGTAATATGAACCCCCTGTGGATCAAGCATGCATTAAAAATTTTTAAGAAATTAAGGTTAATATATAATAACTGTATGCAATAATCACACTTTAACAGAGATTTTGGTGAAGAATAAGATCTCAATGGGACTACAGAGCACTCACAAGGGAAACATTCGATTTATTATTGGGTCTGTGCTTTTTTAAAGGAAGCAATGAAAGAGTACTGATGATGATGAAATCTGAAGGTTTCTGACATTTAACCTTACTGCTATTTTTGCCACTTGTATATCAGTTTTATATGTGATTGTGATTCACCTCCGGGGACTTTTAAACCACAGTGCACATTTTCCAGCCATAAACTTGCTTCTAAAATATATGCCCTAACGTCCAGTGTGTGCAGATACTTATTAAACTGTAACATTATAGCACCTTTAACTGGGATTAACGAGTCTGTCCTGTACATTCTGCAAAGACAGCTGACATGAGCAAAATTAGATCACTCATCAACTCACTTCAAGTGCTATCCAAATAGACAAATATACAGATAATATTTCATGTGGAATGGAAAGCAGGGGTTTACAGCGCACACACACACACACACACACACACACACACACACACACCAAACACTATATTTGCTAACCATCAAACGTACTATTTCACAATTAATCTTGTTCTTCTCGGTTGGAACATGTGGGTGTGTGGAAAGAACTGTGGTAAGTTTCATATTGCTGTCCCTCATGGTGTCCCCACACCCCATTATTCATTTTGGAAGCTTATACAGGCCAAAATTGTTTAAGAGTTCCACAATGTTTGCGAAAGCATTTCTTACTAAGATCACAGACAACTCCATTTCGATATTCATGAATCAGCAAAGAGATGAGCATAAAATGTGGCCATCAGAAAGGAACATTAAAAATGCTAGGCATAGGTGATCAAAGTAATATATGCTGTTCTCAGTTGTGTAAAGAAACGCAAGGCTCAAATGTTCAGATATGCTCATTTACAATGTTTTGTTATATAAATGCACGCAACTTCTTAGAAATGTATAGGTGTACATAGAAGATTTATGCATATTTAGGTATTTCTGAAAAATCTCGGAGCAGCCCTGTAATTTATGATTGGCCTCATGCCAAGGTCTGATATACCGCAAAGTTTCCCAGTAGGGGCAAGCTCATTTAAGTCTTAAAAATACCGTATTGAACTTAAGCAAAGCGAACACGCACATTAAAAATCAAACACACACAAACTTCGAAAGGAACGTAAGAGCCGCATGAAACCAGCCAAAGAGCCGCATGCGGCTCGCGAGCCGCAGGTTGGCCACCCCTGCCCTAAATGGTCAGGCTCTCGAAGCCTAAGTTCTGCCACGAATATGTCAGATTGTTCCAGAGTAAAAAAAAAAATAAAAATAAAAAAGAACACTGTTTTTTTTAAACGAGCGTGTGCTTAATTATGGAGAGTGGAAAAATCAAGCCTTGGTTCTGTGTTTCTACTTTCCTGTTATTTTACTTGGTTCTCTGTGTTGTGGATTATCCTTGCTAGTTGTTTGCTGATCACATGAATTTGCTAGTTTATTATTTACATCTCTTGATTTACATTTTCAACATTCTTCACCTGTACCTCGTCTATAAAACTGCATTTGCATCCACTTCCACCACTCCTACGTGATACGAAAAACACAAGCCCAGGGTGTACGCTTTGCTTAGAATGCATTACACCGCTCTGTCTTTATATTTTTTCTCATAACAGCACAACCCAAAGTGCTTTATTTATCTTGAGCTTAAGCAAATTGCCAGTGATTACACGTTTTAGTATATAAATTGTCAGGATTAATGAAGGGCATTGATTTGATTTTTTTATGATTCCTTTTTTTTTTTTTTTTTTTTTTTTTTTTACATTTGCAAAGATTTCAAACACACTTCTTTCACATTGCCATTATTGGTATTGTTTCTAGAATTTTGAGAAAAATAATAAATTTAATCCATTTTGGAATAAGGCTGTATCATAACAAAATGTGGAAAAAGTGAAGCGCTGTGAAAACATTCTGGATACACTGTATTACAGTACCTAGGAGCCATTGCACTTCCATATCTATCTAATGACACTAATCACTCACACTTGTTCCTTGTCACCTTGATTAGCACTTGTACATAGCCTTCACCTTAACAAAAGCCCTGTCTCACATTGCCCCCATGGTCATGTTGTGATTCTTATTCCACGGTTTAGGGTATATTCTTATGTCTCTTAGATAAATTAGTCTTTTTGTAATTAATAAAAGACAAAGTTGTGTTTTTAACCATTTATAGTTACATTTTAAGTTGTGGAAGGTCTGCAATTTCGTTCCTGCGGTTTGAAAAATACAATGACAGTTGCAAAGAGAAATTCTATAAATGTCAAAAATAAATGCCTTCTTGCAAAAGACTTTTTGCTATGTCAATGATTACACTCCAATATGTGTATTATTATCCTTGGATTATATATTGCATCCTCCCTACAAATACCTGCAAATAAGAACTACAAAACGAATTCATATTAGCATGTAAGTGTATTAACATAGACCTGTGATTTGTATAACATTTAGCACAAGTTTTAGAGCTTGTTGCTATATAAAAACTAATAAAAAATATCTGGTCAATCAGATTCAAGAAGAGAACAGAGCTGGCTGTACAATAAAGAATGTAAATAAACAATCGGAATCTGTTCTGCCACTTTAATTTAACTTTAATTTAAGCAGAAATATTTGAACATTCTGCAAACCAGAGAAAACAACTGCAAGCACAACAAATCCTGCCAGGCTTAAACCTCATTAGTACTCAGGATATGAAGCGTGGCCTTCACGTCGGTGTTCCTGAAGATTTTAGACTCAGGCAGATTTGGACATGGTAAGCTTTCATTGAAGAAAAAAAAGCTTTGTGTAATCACTGAGAAGTCGTCCTTGAAGAGCAGGCTTTGTCACTAAATAGCTTGCAGTTAATGTTTACTTTTTTCACCTGGTCAGCTTTTTTTGGCAACCAAATGGTCCTTGGTAATTACACTTTACTCAATGGCCAAACGTTTTCATGACATGTTGAATACTGCTTATCACAGTGTGTACCTTCAGCACAAGTGATTAAGCAGAGGATGATGCTATTGACTTTATCGATGGTTTAATTCATTCTGTCAGGTTTACAGTTTCAAAATTCACCCTTCCAGGTGAGAGACCAGACATATATATATAATATTATTTAAATAAATAAATAAATAAATATTAAATATATTTGATAACAGAAGTATACATATTTGTAGTTATTCCTTTCAAATGTATGCTTTGAATTGGTAAAGGATGTCTTTCATACCTGAGACCAGAACATGTGCTGAGGCTGACCTCTGAATTAGTGTATCCTTCAACTTCGCCATGATAATAGCAGTTCACCTAAAAAAACAAAGGAATCCAATCATTATATTAACATTAACATATCAAATAAACTTTAGCTAAGTGCTGCTGCTGATTCACCAATTCAGCCAAGAAATGACTGCATCTTGTATAATCACTGTTATGGACATGCAGACGTTTGGCAAAATGCTGGTGTAATGAAGCATGTTAAAGTGTAATAAATAAAGCAAATTCTGCAAGTGCTGATTACTGTTGTAGATCTTGCTCCTCTAATTTTATTTTCACTGATCTGAAAGAGTCTGACTGCTTCTGAAAGATCTGAAAGAGATGTGAAAGGTGAATTGTGTCATGTCTCAGCTACTGGATAGCTCTAAGCAAGTTGCTAAAATTAATTGGGTGCTGCCAAAGGGCCCAACTGCATACTTAACATAATTAACAGTGTACACAGACAAATACAGGTAGACCACAACTTACGACATAGATAGGGACCAAAAAAACGGTTGTAAGTCCATCTACCATCTATGTAAGTTGTGATCTACCTGTATTTGTCTGTGTGACTACTCTATGATGCGTTCCGACGCAGACATAAGCCATGGTTAATAAAGCAGCAAAGTGTAAAATACAAGAACGCACAAGATCACTCTGAACACGTCTGAACTATGCAAGGTCACACCAAATACAGTGTGTCTGATACTCACAATGCATGCCAGGCATTCTTCTGTATGTTATCAAATCTACTTACTGCATGCAGATTTTGAAAGTTAGGAGACTCAAACCTGTTCAAGCATGACAATATCACAGTGCACAAAGCAAGCTCCATTAAGATATGGGTTACATACTCTAGGTTCAAGTGGAAGATCCAAAGTGGCATGGTTAAGAGCTCTGACCTTAACCATACTACCGTATTTTTCGGACTATATGCCGCTACTTTTTTCCTACGTTTTGAACCCCGCGGCTTAAACAACGAAGCGGCTAATTTATGAGTTTTTCCTGGGTTTTTCCCGGTTTCACAAACTTCAGGCCAAAAAACTGAGCGACATAACATTAGACCAATGAAATTCCCTAACGGAAACCAAAAAACGCACCTTACTTGTGTTCTGAGCTGCATGGCATCGGGAGAAAAAACTTCCATCAGGTGATTTTTAAACAGACAAATGGGAACTAAATGTGGAATGGGATGTCCAAAACGCACATACGAAACCTATTGTCAGGTGTTCACAAAATTTTACCCATACAGTTTATTTCTTGAAAACTGATTGGAAAAATGTCCATTGTTATAAGCACTATATAATTAAAACTGACCTGAATTATGAAGTGTATAAATGCATGGATCATTTACATTTAAGATGCACAGTATGTTTTAGCCTATTTAAGGTTGCTAATATATCACTTACAAATATGCCAACCCTGGAATCACAAATTGTGAGCAGGTACGTTTACTAAGGTTTTGTTTAGAGATACACAAGTACCAAAGTCTGAATGCTAAAGCCATTTTCAGTGTATGTATCATAACTGATTATACAGACCCTATTATTCATCTCAGCCTCCTCAATGTTCAGTTTGAATTCTTTTTTTAAACTGTAATATTTTTTTTTTTTTAATAACCAGAAACAAAAACACTGTGGAGCAGCCGAGAAATGTCCAAGACTCCCTTTCATGAGGCAATTGTTTATTTTTAGACAAACCAATGCGTCTAGCTCAAAGCATTTCAAAATCTTTGCTTAAACCATAAAAAAATAAAGTTTACAGCTGCTGTAGATGTTTCAAGGATGATATAATAGATTTGGTTATAAATATTCCTTTAGTAAGCTCTTGGCTGATGTGATGTGTCAGCCACACTAATTTATACTGCGCTGCATTTCTTGAGTTTTGTACATATTATTGCTAGAGCATTGTAGCTAGTCTTCAACAATACACTTCGAAAGACTTCCATATCATAACATAGCTAACATTAAAAAACTATTTGCATTAAAAATGTACATAAATATACAGATAATAAAAACGAGTGCTGAATGTACAATTATTTTCAAATGTATGCGGACACCCAACAATGACACCAGTATGTGGTTCTTCTCCAAACTGTAGCCAAAAAGTTTGAAGCAAAAATTATAAGAATGTCTTTGTATGCCCTAGAATGATAAGATCCCCTCATTAGAACTAAGAGGCTTTAACATGCTCCTGCATGACAATACCTGTGTGCACAAAGCAGTGGTGGGCAGTCAGGGCCAGTAAAGCCTTCTCTGCTGGCCTAAACACTATCAGAAGCACTGACCTACTTTTACAACCTAAATTCTAATATTTGTTTCATAAAATTGTATACATTTATTCCTAACAGTTTATTCTCTTAATTTCGTTGCTTTCTCTTGGCTGCACTGCTTCCAGTACGTGTATGTGGATGTTAGATTTTTTGTCTAATCAGATTTCAGCCTCTATGTGCTGCCATGTCAATCTAATCTGCCCAGGGCCTGCAAAGTTAACACTGCTGGCTCTTTGACAATAGAGAATTTTAGCAACGGGTCTGTTTCTTTAACCAATCAGATTTCATATTCGCCTCACAGGGCAGCTAGCTGGCCCAGAATAGGGTCAGCATTTTTCCGTCCTCTGATTGGTTGGTCAGAGGGAAACTGTTACAGCCAAGTTCGACTTGCAAAACATGTGTGTAGCTCTGCACACATGAATACATCTGATATAGACTTTTTTTTACACCTACGGAGGAATAGAAATTGATTTTACTAAGAAAAACTAGACATCGTGAGGAGGTCAGCCAACCCGGAAGCTAGCTAGCTTGTCTCAGCCTGGGCAATGGTTTGTTTGCTGCTTTCAGACCAGTGAATACGAGCGATACCGCTGACTTACAGCCTCTGAGGAGCGGTGCGAATTATGAGTCTGTATCTTTGGTGAGTAGGTTGTATTTAATTTACATTTTTAATTTTTTTCATGCCAGTATTGTTTTAAATCTTGCTTTAGTAAAATGCTATTCACCCTCCATATGTGAAATGCCTCTTTCTCTGTAATGCCATGCGTTGTTATATTGTGTTTTTGTATAGTATCAATGTTTTCGACGTGATAGTGGTGGTATTAAGAGGTGGATTAAGTTGGGTAAGTCTTTACTAAAGGCCCAGGTACCAAATGCACGGCCCGCCACTGGCATGGTTTATGAAAACATGGTTTGCCAAATTATGAGTGAAAGAATTTTGCGTGGCCTGCACAAACCCCTGATCTCAACCACAGTAAACAAATTTGGGATAAACTAAAATGCTGACTGCACCCCAAGCCCCCATAATAACTATGCACAAATCCCCATGGCCATGCTCTGAAATGTAGTTAAAAGAAGTTTCCAGGAGGGTGGAGGATATTATAACAAGAAAAAGAGACTGAATCACATGTTATGGGCAAAGGTCCACAATTTTTGCCCATATACTGTATGTAGTTTAATAGCCTTATTAATCTAAATATACAGCATATAAATACAACATCGTTTTACTTGCCTTTTAGACATTTGTACTATAATTAAATGTAACCTTTTACATTACAATGCCATATGTAATTAGCCTGTAAGGATGCTAAAAAAAAATTACATGAAATCACATGCTGAACTGCATGAGGACAAAGCAAAACAGAATGGGAGAAAGAGAGAGAGAGAGAGAGAGAGAGAGAGAGAGAGAGAGAGAGAGAGAGAGAAAGAGAGAGAGAGAGAGAACCGATAACATATATACTGTAGCCTAAAAGCTGAAAGAAAAAAAAAAGACATTTTCAATATATAATGGAATATTTTTTTAGATTTTGTTTCTTCATGGTCATTTCTTTTTATTTCTTCAAGGGCATCTTTAAAAATGTATGCATGCAAAAATAGAAAGTGATGGTTCTATCTACACTGTAAGAATGTGCAGATACACTTGGGTTACTATTGAAGCACTGTTGAATTTTAAGTAAATAAATGTAAAGAATGTTTGGAAATTTACCATAACAAAAAACATATAATAAATTACCATAATGGAAAAAAATGAAGGTTCCTCATCCATGTGTTCGGATTTGAACAGACAACCTTCTGATCAGCAACTCTTAACCACTGGGCCACTACAACTGCTTTGATTGGCTGATTAAGCAAGATTTTACAGCTCAGTCGTATCCTAAATTAACCTAACGAGCAAAAGTTCTGAGTTATATGACCTTTTATTACTGTATGATAATACAGTACAGTTAAATACTGTAAAGCTAATGTTATATAGTAGCAATACAAATACATTTGTTTATAGAGCGTTATTAAAAACTCAAGTATTTTGGCATCCAAATGATTCTTTGAATTTTATACCACTGCGATTCATTATTTTAAGGTTGGAATTGGATAGAAAGGTCAACATATATTTTGATTAGATTGTCAGAGGCTCTGGATTTACAGCAGACATATACTTATTATGTTTGGCCAGCTGGTCAGTGTGTTTGAGATGCCTGCATGGCGTCTGAAGTACTGCGGGATTTACTGTGGCAGCTTCCTGAAGACTAACTTTGCCAGCATGAAAAGTGTCTGCTGGACTGGTTTACAGAGAAAACAAAATTACTCAATTATACCTGGCACAGACCCACACACACACACACACACACACACACACACACACACACACACACACACACACACACACACACACACACACACACACACACACAGCTACTGAAGGCGCTCATACCCAGGACTGAAAATATCTGCGCATGACTCAACTAATGGCGTCCTAAAATAATGCACCAGTACCGCAGGGCAACGTCTGGGGCATGTATTAATAACCCAATCATCTTTCTTTCATGGTGTTTCCAGGTGGTTCCATTTTCATCTTATTTCCAGAAATGCTGCCCATTCTGAGCATTACCATGAGATGGAAACATTAATTTTTGCAGGGCAAATGGTACACACCTTGAGTACACTGTTTAATTCATTATAAGCAGTAATGGTGTGATACTGAAATTACTGTTGATAATACAACCGATTATAATACAACAAGAAATTGTATGAATTTATTCCCAACAGTTCTCTTTATTTCGTAGCATTTCTCTTGGCTGCACTGAATGCAGTATGTGTATGTGGATGTTAGATTTTTTTGTCCAATCAGATTTCAGCCTCTATGTGCTGCCATGTCAATCTAATCTGCCCAGGGCCTGCAAAGTCTGTTCTGCTGGCCTTTTTTACCATAGTCTCCTTAATAAAAGCTCTGTTTCTTTAACCACTGGAATACAGCCTCTGAGGAGCGGTGCAAATTATGAGTATGCATCTTTTATTTTAACATTTCAATGCTTTTGTCATGTTATTAGACAAATTTTGGTTCTGAACTGCTCCAGATGATGTGGATGCACAGTTGTGGTTGTCTTAACTGGGTTTTTTGCTTTTGTAAAATTGTATTTACTCTCCATATGCGAAATGCCTCTCTCTCTGCGAAGCCACGCGTTGTTATATTGCGTTTTTGTATAGTATTGATGATTTCTATAATTGCGACGTGATAGTGGTGGTATTAAGAGGTGGATTAAGTCGGGTAAGTCCTCACTGAAGGACCAGGTACCAAATGCACGGCCCGCCACTGATTAAAAGTAACGAAAGTTCCTTTTGTAACTTGTATTTAAAATAAATGTTATGGCTGAATCAGAAAGCCATCTTTAGCTTTTGTTTAGCTTAATCAGTCTTATGAACACGGCACATACAAATTATGTTTTTTTTTTTGTTTTTTTTAAGCAATGCAATACATCACAGAAGATGGAGCTGAAGGAAATTTTATTAGTGGGTTTGTGCTTTTTTATGAGGTTTCTGTCCTCATATTGTCTTGCTATTTACCAAAGTGGTATTTTAATTAGAATTCACCGAAGATCCCGGCTGTCAGTGCTTTGCAGACAAAGGGCTAAGCGTTATTCTGCTTTGGATGAGAAAACGCAGATGGTGCATTTGACAGAAGAAAGGAGGAAGACGACGTGTTGCCAAACTTGTCAACTGTTGCTTCATGTGTCGTTTTAATTATGTAACTCTGAAAGATCCAGCTGACCCAAACAAGGCCTGACAAATGTGTCGGCACAGGAGACATGTCTTTAAAGACTAAGTACCCGAGAGAACCAGGGCACTGATTTAGACAGTGATTGGCAAGCAGAGTTCAAAGTATTTCCATTATGTCCCATGAGCTAAGACTATTTTAACAAGGAATATAGAGAAAAAAAAAACAGTCAAATAGCTTCTGAAGTTTTCCTAAATGGAACTGTCAATCATCTCACCACTCATTATTAACATCTGAATCAGAAAATTGTATTAAAGCCATAAAAAACCCATTCACTAAAGCACTGTTTAGACTTCTTTTCTATAAGGTTCGCACATAATATGAATAAAGCTTTCCTTCACAGGAAGTATAAAGTGGAAAATATAATTTTCTGAAATACCGCACTATATACCGTAAACATGCACTTGCAATTCCAGTAATAACTGTAAAGAACCTTACCGTAGAGTTATGAATGACAGTGTGTCCATTCTTTCTGTAGTGTGTTTCACTGTAATTGCTGCTGAAGAGACCCCTGCAGAAGAGCACAAATTGCACACAAACATTAAAGGTCCAGTTGATTTTTTTTCTTTTACTTCATGCTTAGGCAAATAAGCTGCAGAATATATAGAAACATGAAAAGAAAATGGCTTATGACATGACCTCAGTTCAAAGTGTGATGTGGCTGACAAAAACCTATTTGGAATACAGGAATGCCCTCTACTCTATGTGCCTTTATAGATCCTGAAGGTAAAGATTTCAGCAAGAGCAAGAAGGGAGTTAAAAAGTGTTGAAAAAAAATAAGAAATGTCTGAATAACTTAGTTACACCTAGTGTATTGGTCAGCATAAAATAAGCTTAATTAAATGAATCATTTTAATTTATTTCTGCATCTCCATATTTATTTAGTTATTAATCAGTTGCCATTTTGCTTGTTTGTTTATGCATTACCACATTTTTTAAAATGTATTTAGTATTTCTACATTTATGTATTTATGTTTCCGTACATTAATAGGTATGTCCTAACCTTACCCAGAATTGATAAAAAAAAAAAAAAAAAAAAAAAAAAATATATATATATATATATATATATATATATATATATATATATATATATATATATATATATATATATATATATATATAGAGAGAGAGAGAGAGAGAGAGAGAGAGAGAGAGAGAGAGAGAAAAAGCATGATTCAGCAAAGTGGTCAATGTCACGCATGGATCAAGAGTCGGAAACCAGAGTACGGCCAAACGCATTATTAGTTTTAGTACACGAGGCAGAAGCTTCAGTATAATCCGTAATGTGGGAAGTCCAGGGATGATCGCCAGTGTGAACTGTAGATCGGATGATGAGCGAGTGGAAATGGGGGCCTTATAAAAGGAAGAGTAGATTGGAGACAGGTGAAGGTAATTAGTAGGAGGGCGAGGCTGTGCGAGTGTGCTGTGTAGGAGGGAGGCGTGGATGGTGGTTCCCTGACATTACCCTTTCCGCCAGGGGCTGCTCTTGACGCCCTAATGCAGCGCCTGGGATGCCCGCAGCCCCGGGGTGTGGGGCGGCTATGGTGGCTGGCTAAAAACTCCTCCAGGAGTGCTGGGTCTAGCACGTTGTGCCTGGCAACCCACAAGCACTCCTCTAATCCATACCCCTCCCAGTCCACAAGGTATTCCAGGGTAGAACCCCTATGTCGCAAGTTCAGAATCTCTCAGACCGAGTAGACCAATAGCTGGTCCAGCATCTCCAGGGAAGGAGGATCTATGGTGACCCCATTAATGGCTAGGGAGGGCTCGTCTGTCAAAGGAAACAATGGCGGCTGGAACCCTAGCACGAACTGGAACGGGGTTAGGCCAGGTGCAGGGAGTTCCGCGCGTACTCTGCTCAAGGGAGGAAGCGGTTCCAGGTTGTTTGGTCCTGATTACAGTACAACTGGAGGTAGTGTCCCAGCTCCTGCTCCTGTATCCCGACGACAGAATGACTTTGACCCCTAGGAGTCGGAAGAACGCCTTCCACACGTGGGATGTGAATTGGGGTCCCTGGTCGGACACGATTTTCTCTGGCAGGCCAAAGTTCTGGAAAATGTGATGGAATAGTGGCTCTGCGGTCTCTAGGGCTGTGGGCAGAATCGGTCCACAACCACTAAGACGCAGGTGTTACTATCCGAGTTGGGCAGGTCCATGATGAAATCTACCCCTAGATGTTACTACGGCCACTGTGGAATGGGAAGGGGGGACCAGCTTTTTATGCGGGTAAGTGTCTAGGTCTAGGGTGTCTAGGGTCTTGAATATGGCGCAGACAGGGCGGCCCTGAATGTAACGTGTGACCTGCTCATCCCTGGCCACCAGTAGCAGGCTTGGGCCAAGAGAAGAGTCTGTCTCCTCCCCGGGTGGCCCAAACCTGGGACCTCATGGATCGACCTCAGCAGGGATTGACGGCATGGCCCGGGGATGAACGTTCTTCCTTCTGGGCATCCTGCGGACGATGCAACTCCCAGACGATGGGCCTGAGGATTAGATTATGAGGAACAATGGGTTCGGGGTCCGTGGGCTCGTCGGGGCCATGGATCTGGGACATTCTAGGAACTGCACCCCCTGCCGATGGAACTCACACTTCTCAAGATTGAGGTAGAGGCTATGTTCCCATAGCCACTTCAGAACTTGGGTGAAATGGCCGCGGTGTTCCGTAGGGTCTCGGGAGATGATAAGGATATTGCCAATGTAAACGATAATGAGCCGGTGGAGAAACGGCGTGAACACTTCGTTAATGAATGTTTGGAACACCACAGGGAAAATAGATAGACCATATGGCATGATGTGATACTCGTAGTGTCCAGAGGGTGGTGAAGATGAAGATTAAATTGTTTAAATATATAACCACAAACAACGATGTGTTTACAAAAACAATGCTGATAAGGACAAAAAATATATATTTGGACAGCACAAAATGCCAACTTTAGTACTTTGTTGCAGAGCTGTTAATGGAAATTACACTTTTAAGAGGTCTAAAGCAGTGGTTCTTAACCTGGGTTCGGTGAGTCAGTCTCAGGGGTTCGGAGGAGGTCAAGACACACACCCGACTCATATGATTCGCGATGACACGCACCGCTTAAGAAGGGTTCGGTGGATGCGCATATGAAACTGGTGGGGGTCAGTACCTCCAACAAGGTTAAGAACCACTGGTCTAAAGTAAGAAATATAAAAAGCTTTTTGCAGCATAGTAGAAGGTAATAACAGTCCCTCTAATTAACTAGTTTAAAACTGATGTTCTTTTTTTGCCAGGTTTAGTTTTATGGCAGCAAAAGATAAAAATCTCCTGTAATATGCCAGGTAACGGTGCTCCACACATGTTTCCTTTGATGATGTGTAATGCTACAATTCAAAGATCAGCCCTAAATCATGATCACTCTGTCCATATTTTACTTAGGTTATGATGTTCTTAGGTTCATACGCATATGCCCTTCTTTCAGCAAACATGATGGCTGAATTATTACCATAGAGTTCTATTTTTGTTTTGTCTGTCCAGAGTACATCAGAGTCCAGCAGAGTGCATGAAAAAAGTTCTGAATTATCTAAATATTTTTAAAAAGCACATCTCTGTGCTTCTTTTTTAGCAAAGGTGTTTTGAGTGGAGAGGAGGAATGGTTATGATTGCTGTGCCCTTATTGCTTATTGTTCTCTGTGTAACTATTTTCCTGATATTTGCTTCCTGATATCAGCTTTTCCATTGACTTGAGGGTTCTCATTCATCTTTCTTATCATTAGTTTGAGAAAATTGTTGTAAAGTCTTGTATGGCTCACATGAGTAGTTTTAGATCCATGAGCTTTCAACCTGCATCAAAGCAATTTTAACTGATTTTAACTGAGCAATGTAAATGGTACTTATTAAATACCTTTTTTTTTCATTTGCACCAGGTGCAATTAGCAAAAGAATGTTTACAGCATTTATACCTGAAACTGCTTAAATATATTAGTTCATGCTTATAAATACACCGTTTTTGTTCATATTTTCTATATTTTTATTAGTACAAAGTCAAAGACATTCTATATGTAAATATGAAGTGGATATACACTGATCAGATATGATATCAACACCAACTTCCTAATATTGTGTACATCCCCTTTGAGCTGACAAAAGCTCTGACCCATCAAGGTATGAACTCTACATGACCTCTGAAGGTGTGCCATGGTATCCACCGCCATGATGTTAAAACTGGATCATTTCAGTTTAGACTTGTTTGTCCACAACATCCCATAGATGTTTGGCATGATTGAAATCATCTCTAGGTTATGTATGTAACCCTAGTTTCCTGACAGACTGAGATGCGGTGTCGGAATGCTTTTGGAATGCGACTGCGTTGTTCATGCTCTGAAAATGAGTCTAATCAGTCAAAATTGAGGGCAGGCTATCACTGGCGGGGTGAGGTCACGACCAGGAAGTATAAAACGCCCATGGAGAGAAGCCGGCTTCAGCTTCTGTAACCGAGAAGGAAGCGCTGAAGGGACGCTGGAGGTGTGGCAAGAGCATCTCTAGGTTGAAGGACAGAGGTGCCAGGAGTGGCACAGAGGTCAAGGTTGTAAAAGGTTGAGCGGGGTGGACCAGCCCGCAGCATGCAGAGGTCTTGGAGGGACACTCCAGAGGACTAAGCCTTGGAGGCTGCCACACTCCGGGTAGAGTGAGCTCTGACACCGAATGGAGAGGGGAGACCAGAGGACCCGTAAGAAGATGCTATAGCGTCAATAATCCATCTGCTTGGCGATTGCTTATGAGCAGGAATGCCTCTGCTCGGAGGGCTGTAGCAGATGAACAATTGTTCCAACTTCCTCCAGGGACTTGTCCGGTGGACATAGCAGTCCAGTGCTCAGACCGGGCACAGCCAGCCTCTCTCCCCTTTGACCGGGCACAGCCAGCCTCTCTCCCCTCTCCCCTTCTCTAACCCTAACCCTAACTCTCCCCCTAACCCTAACCCTAACCCAGCCAGCTCCCCTTTGAGCCTTTGCCTAAGATTTCATGGAGGCACTTGTCCTAAGACCGTGTTCTTGCTGGCTATCTGCCAGGCATGGCCAGTGCCTTTCTGCACTGAGTGGGTTACGTCTCCAAGGTGCCCTTGGTTGTCCCACGACCTGTTAGGCTCCAACCATTCAATCCTCCGACATTCCAGACCCCAGACCGTCGGAGGATTGAATGGTTGGAGCCTAACAGGTCGTGGGACAACCAAGGGCACCTTGGAGACGTAACCCACTCAGTGCAGAAAGGCACTGGCCATGCCTGGCAGATAGCCAGCAAGAACACGGTCTTAGGACAAGTGCCTCCATGAAATCTTAGGCAAAGGCTCAAAGGGGAGCTCAGACAAAGACTCAGACTCCAACACTACGGCCCGGTCCCACCCAGGCACTCTTGGACGCACCGAGAGTCAGGAGTGGGTCTCTGCCCTGTGAATGCCCAGACACGGGGGCGTGATACACCGAAACAGTGGATGTGAAGACTTCAAAGGTGGATGAAGCCAACTCTTTTGTGAACTGCTCTGGTTGCACTGAACAGGCGGCATCTCGCTGCATATGACCTCCTTGTGGAGGGAGCTCTGGATCGGAGAATAGTCTCTACCACCTCGGTGGAGAGACAGGAACCTCGGAATTGTGCTCCTTCAGGGGCCACAGCCTTAGCTTCCACAGCTTGGCAGGGGTGAACTATTGCGCCCCCTGATTGAGAGAGGAGATCCCTCCTCAGAGGAATCTCCCATGGAGGCTGTTCAAGGAGGGCCACCAGGTCCATGAACCACGGATGGCCTGTCCACCGTAGAGCTACCATGAGGAGACAGACTCTCTCCTGGCGACTGGACAGCCTGACGAGGAGACCTTAGTCAGTCTGAATCAAAAACAGCATCTCTAGCACCACCACACTGAGCACTGGGGCACCTCAGGGCTTTGTGCTCAGTCAACTGCTGTTCACTCTGCTCTCTTAAGACTGGGTAGCAATGCACAGCTTGAATCACATCATCAAGTTCGCCGATGACAACATCGTGGTGGGTCTTATCAGCAAGAACGCTGAGTCAGCATACAGAGAGGAGGTGCAACGTTTAACAGCCTGGTGTAAAGCGAACAACCTGTCTCTGAACTTTGACAAAAAAACGAAAGAGGTTGTTGACTTCAGGAGAGCACAGATCGACCATTCCCCACTGAACATTGATGGATCCTCCGTGGAGATCGTCAAGAGCACTAAATTCCTTGGTGTTCATTTGGCGGATAACCCCACCTGGTCACTTAACACCAGCACCATCACCAAGCCCAGCAGCATCTCTACTTCCTGAAAAGGCTGAGGAAAGCTCATCTCCCTCCCCCCATCCTGACTACGTTCTACAGAGGGACCATTAAGAGCATCTTAAGCAGTTGCATTACTGCCTGGTTTGGGAACTGCACCATCTTGGATCGCAAGACCCTACAGAGGATAGTGAGGACAGCTGAAAAGATCATCTGAGTCTCTCTCCACTCTATCATGGACATTTACACCACAACTGTGTGACTGATCTGTACAACCCGGACTCAAACACACAATCGTACTCACTTCACACATCCATGTCTTCAGCACCACTCATATTACATCACTTAATTTCTACAAACTGTTTACATGCCGTTTCTGCACATCTTTTTTTGGATCGCTGCTATTGCTCTTCTGCACAACATTTTGTTTAAATTTTTGTTAATTACAATGTTCACTTCAATGTACTCTACACTGCAGTGTGCAATACACAACAGGTTTACTGGTGGAGTTATTTGTGTTGTCTTTGCACTGTTTGCTGGAAGATATAGGGAGAACCACAGGGGACAGCGCTACTCTCTATGCAAACAGGTGTACTAGGGCTTTGCCAAATATTTCCCAAATCTGCTCCACCACCTGAGGGTGGAGGTGCCACTTTCCGGGCTTGGACCCCTGTTTTGACAGGGTGTCTGCTGCTTTGTTGAAACAGCCTGGGATATAAGATGCTCTGAGGGAGAGAAGCTTCCACTGGGTCCACAAGAGGATCTGGCATGCCAGCCTGTACAGGGAGCACGGGCACCTCTCATCTAATATTTTACAGTAACACACACTATATAGAAAAAAGTAATGGGACACCTGGCTTTTCCAGCCATGTGTGGTTCTTCCCCAAACTCGTACCACAAATTTAGATGCACACAATTGTATAGGATGTTTTTGGATACGGTAGTTTTAACATTTTCCTTCACTTGAACTAGGAGATCCAAACCTGTTCCTGTATGACAATGCCCATGTGCACAATGCAAACTTGATGAAGATATGGTTTCCATGGGCTAGAGTGGAAAATCTTGAGTGGCCTACTACAGACCTCTGAACTCAACCCCACTGAACACCTTTGGGATGAATTGGAATGCTGACTGCACCCCAGGCCTCCTCAACCTACATCAGTACTTGACTTATTTATGCCAAATTTCCACAAGCACACTTCAACATTTTCCCAGAAGAGTGTAGGGTATTATAGGAGAAAATGGTGAATAAATGAAGAATGAGATGTTTAAAATTCACAAACAAATCTTATGGTGAAGTGTACATAATTATTTTCCTTATAGTGTGTGTTACTATAGATAAAACTATAAAAACATGTCTTGACAATCAATGGCACAATTATGTAGGAGATGCTGTTTTAGTGGAAATTACTAAAACACAATGGAATGTTTTACAATTACATACTTAACTTTTTGTATTCAGAGCTTTGCCACCGTATTTATGTTATATATATTAAATATAAGTAAAGGGCATAATTAACACTTATATTCAGTACTTACACAGAAACACAGAAACACTGGTATCAATGAAAAAAAACAAAAAACATATCAATGCACTTGACTGTGCCATTGTATCCATCTAATTAACGAAGCGATACAAATGTTTAATTACATTTAATTAAGTTATTTACAAAGCAAATGGTGAGCGTGCTGTACTACTTGGTGCTCCTCTGCCCTGAGTTTAATTACTCTGGAGTGCATTATCAAGTACCTAAACTGCTTCGCAGTACAATGGAAGTAAAGCACCACACACACCCACACACACACACACACACACACACACACACACACACACACACACACACACACACACACACACACATAAACAGACATACAGACTCCCCCAGTAGTGCCACCTGTTAATTCTGCCGAGGTGATTACATTATGATTTTATCATATTCATCAGTATTACCAAGCATAAAACACATACATATTCCCTATTGAGTTGCTGCTATTTCTCTGATGCCTACACATACACTGCACAACTAAAGGCTTGGCATAGATTTATCTGAAAATTATGAAAAAACTACTATTTATCTGTAGTTAGTATCATTAACCAGTGGTGGGCGGTCAGGGCCAGCAAAGCCTTCTCTGCTGGCCTAAACACTATCAGAAGCACTGACCTACATTTACAACCTAAATTTTATAGCATTTCTCTTGGCTGCACTGTGGATGTTAGGTTTTTTTTTCCAATCAGATTCAGCCTCTATGTGCTGCCATGTCAATCCAATCTGCCCAGGTCATTCAAAGTCAAAACTGCTGGCCCAGAATAGCATCAGCATTTCTCCGTCCTCTGATTAGTTGGTTAGAGGAAAACTGTTACAGCCTAGTTCGACTGGCAAAACACATGTGTAGCGCTCTGCACACATGAATACATCTGAGTTAGACTTTTGTATGCCTACAGAGGAAGAGAAATTGATTTGGTCTAGGACATACTTAAAAAAAAAATTTCAAGAAAAGCTAGACATCGTGAAAAGAGGTTGGCCAACCCTGAGGCTAGCTATCTTGTCTTAGCCTGGGAAAGGGTTTGTTCGCCGCTTCCAGCGAATACGAGCGGTACCACTGGACTACAGCCTCTGAGGAGCGGTGCAAATTATGAGTCTGCATCTCTGGTGAGTAGGTTGTATTTTATTTACATTTTAATGTTTTTTCATGGAATTGGACAAATATTGATTCTGAACTGCTCAAGAAGCTGTAGGTGGCATAATTGTGGTTGTAGTGTAGAGGTTTGGAGCTTGCTTTAGTAAAATGGTATTCACCCTCCATACGCAAAATGACTCTCTGTAATGCCACGGGTTGTTATATTGTGTTTTTGTATAGTATTTATGGTTTCTATAATTGCGAAATGATAGTGGTGGTATTAAGAGGTGGATTAAGTCGGAGTAAATCCCCAATGAAGGCCCAGGTACCAAAAGCACGCCCCGCCACTGTTGTTAACAATCATTTGACTCAATTCAATTTGATTTGTATAAGTACATTTAAGATGGGACATCATCACAAAGCAGCAGATATAAGATAAAATAAGGAAATCTTGAGAGGAGTCAATAAACAGCCTTTATCTGGGTGACACTGGGGGATGTGCACTATATAGTCTAAGAGGGCAATTGTGTAACCAGCTGGAACAAAACTTTGCTGAAGTTATGAACTGTTTACCGATCCTCATAAGGATTATAATGCAAATATGTATTGTGTGTGTGTTTGTGCCCAACTTTTTTTCAACCATCCTAAATTCACACATTACCCCATTGCTGCATCCCCTCCACTGGCTTCCTGTAGTTACTCACATCAAATTCAAAACTCCTACAAAGCCAAAGACGGACCTGCATTCTCCTACCTCAAAGCACTTATCACACCCCGCACTGCACCAAGCTCCCTCTTATCCTCTAGCACTGCTTGACTGCTCCCACCATCTCCCAGGGTATAAGGAAGACATGTATCAAGACTTTCCTCTCTTCTGCCTTTTGGGTGGTGGAATAAACTTCACCTAGATGTCCAAACAACTGAATCACTGGCTGTTTTGAACCTACTTGTTTCAGAAGCACTTAAAGACAATTCTTTTGTCTTTAAACTATACTCTATCCCACCAGTTTTTTGTTCAACTTTTTTGTTTTATTCTTAGTCTATGACCTGAACAACCATCAGGTTGAATGTATGAACGACTATCAGGTTGTAAATATTCATAGAGACTTTAAAGCACTTCTGTGTGTCACTCTGGATAAGGGCACGTTCCCAATGCCATAAATACTGTATAAGAAAAAATGTAAATGTGGGTATGCAAGTGCACACGTGTGTAAATATGCTTGCACTAATCTTTCTTCGAGTTCTGTGCTACTTGTTTATTCCTGTGCTCAGGAAATACACTGCGTCCTAATTCTTATCATTCCGTGCAAATAATACTGCGGTAAAAGTGTCCTATATAAACATAAATAATTAAAACTTTCTAGATTGTGGCCTATATTCAGGGCACACCATAAACATTAGCATCATGAATTTCAAATTGTTACTTTAGCTGCAGACACAAGCAGTTTGCAAAAGTGCCCTTTTTTGCAGTATTTGTTTTTCTTCAAATACAATTTATTGGTATATCAGTGATAGAACTACAGACATGGACTGAGACCTGGGACAAGATGATTTTTTTTTTTTTTTTTTTTTGTCTGGTAGATATATTTTTAACAAAGAACCCTCTTTTTCGTTGAATTTTGCAAAACAAATGTTTTCCCTAATGCAGATATATTTAAATGTAACAATTCACAGGCTCTCCCTGCTGTAATTAAAGCTATACATCATTCCAAATTCTTACAAATGCTTTCTTACATGGCTGAGGAGTCTGACTGAGTATTTTTACTAACTGGATTCATTAGCATGCACACATGAGAGATTATCATTTCGGAATCACAATTATTGCACAGTTTTTCATTTTTACTTGTTAACTTTCATTACGTTCGATCAATTTTATACTAGACATTTTAGTCAACAGCATTAAAAACCTCGGAAAAGTCGAAGACTTTACTTGCCTGGTGATAGATAGTTAATAGATTTTTGATATGTCAACCCTTGTCTGCCGTTTGGTTGTCATTTCAGGATATGTGCTAATGAAAAATAAAAGAAATTACACTGAAAAAATAATGATTTTGTAACATAGTTTAATGTATTCAAACTGCAATTAATTTCAGAGACATAAAATGATTCCAATAACTTAGACAGTCATGTAAATATGTAACTGCATTCTTACAGCAAAGCCACATTTTTGATCCAGGTCTTAGAGAGCTTCACCAGCTCATTAGCCTTGTTTACGTGAACTCCTCCTTCCATGCTCAATCACATGGTTGAAAGAATGATGTTCAGAGCGGCTGCTGTGACACGGCTTTTATATCTCAAATCTTAAAAGTGCTGAAAGTCTGCCTACCACAAATGCATGGATGAGATGGAACTGCAGTAATTAATATTACAGAAAAACAAAATCCAAGGGAAGAAGTGATGTTTCAATGCTTATACTAATAACAAATTACAAAAATATGTAAAAAAAAAAAATTATTTATATTATAATATTATAGATATGATATTAAGGCTGTGTCATATTGTTATCAATGAAATACCAGAACTTTGGATAACACTATTAAAATAACATTTACTTTCACTCTTTGTCCTACAGTTTAGATTATAAATCATGTGATTAGTGAAATCAAATTCGTGATTAAAATGTATATTTTATTTTTTTTATTTCTACTTAATTGGCATATTATGTATGTTTCAAATTGATGTGTTTTAAGTAAAAAAAAAAATTGACAAGTATGTGTATGCACAGCTTTTAATACTGCATCTTGTATGTACAGTATAATCAATGTGACATGTACAGTAGACCAGTGTTTCATATTGTCATTTGTGTGAATTCTATTAAATATTGTGATGCAGTTTTAAGTGTATATCATTCATTACTAAATAGTGTAATGGAAAGGGAAACCAGTGCTACAAATTAAAAAGAAAATTAATTCATGCTTAATCCATTAAAAAAAAATATATATTGTCATATCTATTTCTAGCGATAGATTTTGCTGACAATTTCCCTTTTACATGCTTAATGTGCTGCGAGAGTTTTATAAACTCATACTGTATCGATCCTGGACAGGATAGTATATAAGAATCAGAGCGTGATAAAGGCAGGGAGAATAGACAAATGGTCTCTGCTCAAACAACTCTGGAGTGTAAAGAATAATTATGACCGCACACCGTGTGTGTGTGTGTGTGTGTGTGTGTGTGTGTGTGTGTGTGTGTGTGTGTGTGTGTGTGTGTGTGTGTGTTTGTCTATGTAAAGGGTGTATAAAGATTAGGGCAGGGGTGGCCAACCAGTCAGAGACCGAGAGCCACATTTTTGACTGTGTTACCGCAAAGAGCCACATCATACACATGGGCACACATGAACATCACCCATCCCTTCCTCTTACACACACACACACACACACACACACACACACACACACACACACACACACACACACACACACCTCTGCTCAGCCAGATTTATTGTAAATGTCACACACCAACATAATGACAGAAATTGACTCCTACAGAACATTGTGTGCACTGTCTCACACACAAACTCTCAGTTTAACCAAGTCCACAAACAAAAATATAATAATTTACAATAGCGTTTTTCTTTTACCATGCATGTTACTTAGTGGGACTTTTGGCATCCTTGCCTTGAACAATCCCCTTCAAATCTGCCTCGTATTCCGTTGTTGCCACTCGAAGCAATTCTTTCACGTGTGTGTCAGTCAGAACAGATCGATGCTTTGATTTCACGTGTTTCAGGGTAGAAAACACAGACTTTGTTTGTGGGGTTTTTTTATGTGCGTGTTCACTTCGCTTGAGTTCAATACGGTATTTTCGTCAAACGCGCATGTGCGTGAGATGAATATACCGCAGGGGTGGGCAATTAATTTTTACAAGGGGCCACATGAGAAACATGAATTGTGTCAGAGGGCCACACCAACGATAATATTTTAGGGATGCACCGAAATGAAAAACCATCACTGGAAAACTTTCCTGCCTTTTCAAAAACGTCCTCTACAGACGGAGTGCGCATGCTCGGATTGACTTTACTTTTCTGCGCCGCGTTCTTCTCATATTTAGAAGGCAATCGGGAGGTTTGCATTTCAGGTGATAAATTAAACCCGACTTGGAGAAACTCTTTGCAGATACACCCCCTCTTGAAATTTCAGCATTGCATGTTTTGCAAATCGCTATACGCACACCGCAGACATGTTGCTCTTATCCAGATAACCGTGTGCTGCTGCGCTTTTTTATTGCGTCATTACAATTGTGTTTCTGCCGTGTTGTTTCGGGGATTTAGGTATTTCCGAAAATTCTTGGTGCATCCCTGTAATTTATGATTGGCCTCATGCCAAGGTCTGATATACCGCAAGGTTTCCCAGTAGGGGCAAGCTCATTTAGGTCTTAAAAATACTGTATTGAACTTAAGCAAAGCGAACACGCACATTAAAAATCAAACACACACAAACTTCGAAAGGAACGTAAGAGCCGCATGAAACCAGCCAAAGAGCCGCATGCGGCTCGCGAGCCGCGGGTTGGCCACCCCTGGATTAGGGAGATAAATGCTTTCACTAAGACTGAATGAAAGTCTTGAGAACACAGAAGCCTCAATTTTAGTCATCGCAATACGAGAGCAAAAATTATTTTTATGATCACAGAGCAGTATGTAGGCCTTGGGAATTGATGTTACATCACACCGCCATGTGGGATGGTTCCGCCATCCTTTTTGCCACTTTTTTTTTTTTTTACATGCAACAAACACATTCACACACTCCAAGAGCATAAAGAAATCAAGAAATCAATGTGCTATTGTTAGGACTTATTGTTAGGACTACAATGACAAACTCTAGCGGGATATCAAGCAATGACATGAATACATTTATGGTGTAGAGCCACAAAACTCCAGAAAGAAAGAAAGTCTTCTTAAAAAAATTCAGTTCTCCAATATCTGCAACATGTTCAACAACATGCTCTTGTATTTCTTTTATATTTCTTTTTTTTTGTGTGTAGGTAGGTAGATTTTATATAGCTGTCACCACAGCCTGTAGAACACCTGGTATTTCTGTAATATTCAGTAAAAAACTAAAATTGTGCAACCTTTGAAGCTTCTCTTTCCATTATGTTTCTTTTATCACCACAGTTGCTGCTATGGACGTTTCCAATACAATAGAAGAATAGATTTCTACCATAATTACTCAAACACTCGGCTTATATAGTAGACTCGACATTTCCATTTTTATGACAGATCAGTATTTAGTATTTAAGTATTGACATATTTGAATATAAATATAAAAACATTTACAAAAATGTCCTAGAAGAAATTGGACACATGCCTTCACTTGAAATCAGGACAGTGTCACAGGGTTTACTTTTGGTTGGTGAAGTAGACAAATGTGTGTGTGTGGGGGTGTGTGTGTGTGAGATTGAGTGAGTGGTAAAAAAGTATCCAGTCTGACTCCTCATATATAACTAAATTCCAGACTTCATGGGTGGTTGTCAGGAGAAAGTCTGGCACACACGGACAATATCGAAAATTCTGTCTCAGTCTAGACCTATTCTCTCTCTGAGGGACAAACCTGCAAAAATGAAAAAAAAAAAATATATATATATTTTCGGATAATCACTGTTCAGATAGGTTCAAATGGTTCATTTTGCTCTGAATCTGCACACATGTATTTTCCCAGACATAACTTCATCAGGTGCTAGGAGTTTGGCAGGTGAAATAAATGTTAAGTGTTCATTCTTCCATTTATTTCACTTGATTTTGTCCTTGAAGTCTGTCTCTTTCTCTCTTGCTCGCCCTGGCACACACACACACACACACACACACACACACACACACACACACACACACACACACACACACACACACACACACACACAGAATTATGTTCATTACAGCCAGAATTGAAGGACCGTTTGTCTAATTCGGTGTACAAGGTGTTAAATTTACATTTTGCCCTTCTGAAGCTTCTCTTTTGATGATAACGTAAACTAGTGGTGTGCCGTGCATTTGGTACATGGGCCTTCAGTGGGGACTTACCCCACTGAATAGAATAGAATAGAAACCATCAATACAATACAAAAACGCAATATAACAACACGTTGCATTACAGAGAGAGAGAGAGGCATTTCACATATTGAGGATGAATACCATTTTACTAAAACAACTCCAAACCTCTACACTACAACTGCAACTGTACCACCTACATTATCTGGAGCAGTTCAGAACCAATATTTGTCTAATAACATGACAAAAACATAAAAAATGTAAATAAAATACAACCTACTCACCAGAGATGCAGACTCATAATTTGCACCGCTCCTCAGAGACTGAAAGCCAGTGGTACCTCTCATATTCACTGGTCTGGAAGTGGCGAACAAACCCTTTCCCGGGCTGAGACAAGCTAGCCTGCTTCAGGGTTGGCCAACCTCTTCTTACGATGTCTAGCTTTTCTAGAAAATTTATTTTTAAATATGTCTGCGACCAAATTAATTTAATTTCCTCCGTAGGCATAAAAAAGTCTATCTCAGATGTATTAATGTGTGCAGAGCGCTACACGTGTGTTTTGCCAGTCGAAACTTGGCTGTAACAGTTTCCCTCTGACCAACTAATCAGGCGGAAAATGCTGGCGCTATTCTGGGCCAGCTAGCGAATGTGATTGGTTAAAGGGACAGAGCTATTTATTGATGAGATGTTGGTAAAAAGGACCAGCAGAACAGACTTTGCAGGCAACCTGGGCAGATTAGATTGACATGGTAGCACATAGAGGCTGAAATTTGATTGGACAAAAAAATCTAACATCCACATACTGGAAGCAATGCAGCCCAGAGAAACGCTATGAAATGAAGAGAATAAACTGTTGGAAATAAATTAATACAAAATCCTTGAACAAATATTAGAATTTAGGTTGTAAATGTAGGTCAGTGCTTCTGATAGTGTTTAGGCCAGCAGAGAAGGCTTTGCTGGCCCTGACCACCCGTCACTAAACAGAGAAACCAGAGAAATTGGCTGGGACAGTTAGACAGACCACTGCAGTCCATAAAGTCTATCACAAGTTTGTTAAAATGGCCACTGAGTCAAGCAAACTAAAGTATTCTCATTCCAAACATATACAGTGCAGTACACAGTAAAATCTCCTCATACAAACTCAACACCAAGTAATGTTCATTAAGAGCCGTGTTCTTTTAATAGTTCTAACCAATCGCATGCTCCTTTACAGCCACATAAGCAGTTACAGTTACATACTTTACATAGGGTAAAAGAAATATGAGTTAGTACATAAAAAGTGAACAAGAACAATTCATTTACTTAAAACTTTCATTTAAAAACATTGATTTGTTTTTGACCTACACACATTATGCTGTACACATAACAACTCTAAACAGTGCTGCCATGTTCATAATAAGAAGTACTGGCATTTCCTTATGTCAAAGGTCCACAGACTATTTTAATATTAACCCGTATACAAAGCTCTACAAAAATACAATACTTATATAAACACAAATAAAAAAATAAAAACAGCTCCTGTTCAGCTGTTAAAGTCTGTCTTAATACAGCATTTATACATAAATGCTGCATGTATTGTATCTATGAAATGTAATGGGTTGGCAAGAGGTGAGGTCGAGCTAATAGTGTGCTTCAAAGTTAAACATCTGTCTAATTTAAGAGATAATGAGCTGCACTCTACCTTACACAACTGTTTTGCTCTGGGCCAGACATGCACTGAACTGAACTGTGTCAGGAGTAGCTGACTTGGATTTGAGTCAAGATAAATGTATATTTTTCAGAGAAAGACAGACAGACAGACAGACAGACAGACAGACAGACAGACAGACAGACAGACAGACAGACAGACAGAAACATAGACAATCCAGACACATTCTACCATTTCAAGAGAGAATGGAAACGTATTTAGCATTACCTTAAAATGTTTTATTTCACACACACACACACACACACACACACACACACACACACACACACACACACACACACACACACACACACACACACACCTTAATCTCATTAGTTTCAGCTTTTCCTCAGTCTGTGATTTACATATGCTCTACTACTGAGTCCCAAACCCCCCGCCCCCCAACCACACACACACACACACACACACACACACACACACACACACACACACACACACACACACACACACACACACATAGATTACCCTAATTTACTGCTTGCTCTAAAATCCTAATTCTATTTCCATTTCCACATACTGCCATAATTCATAAATTGAATACAGCATCATCCAGTTCTACCTTCACAATTCAAACACTGCTGGTGAGTGGTGAAATCCTCAGAGGTAAAAAAAAAATATTTTCCTACACGTATCCAATCCTTGTGAGAGCAACTCGGCCTGTTGACCTTTTATACCTTTTATGCAGAATCACCCCTTGCCCATACTACATGCACACAAAAAAAAAAAATAATAATAATTCGAAAAGAACAGTGTTTGTCCAGAGGTATAGTCTATATAAAATCCAGGTTAAATCCTAAATAAACCTTCTAAAAACCAACAAGGATTTAGGAACAACTTAAGGTGTTCTCGATGAATTACAATCTACTATTACAAGGAAGTGTTTTTTTATTGATCTTTTATAGACTTTTACTTGAGCTTAGCTGTCACCAATGAAACTGTCTTAAAATGGTCAAAACACTATAGTAATGTCAGATAAACTCTTACACACTACAGAAATAATTAAGATTTCTAAGTCAGATGCTATTGAAAGTATGCTTAGTGATATGTACAGATACAGTATAGTATATCTAGAGCAGAGGCCCCCAACCACCCCGTTGTGATTCATTGGAAGAGTTGATATGGAAAGAACATTCTGGGGAAAAAAATACTACAGATATGACACTGTATTTTTTATTGTACACTATCCAAATATCAGAAAACATCACACTGGAAAATATTCAGCAAATTCAGCAAATTATTAACATGAGAGTTGAGCAAACATCATTTGAAAGCGAGGAAGTAAGCATAGACCAAGTGACAATAACAGAAAAACGGCTAGTGGTGGGAATAAAAGTAAAAATAAAAGCAGCCTTTAACCGAAATTATACCTCAAATCTAAAATATAGATTCATCTCTACAGGTTAATTAAATGGTATGTCTGTATATACATTATATGTTTGTAGAATTCGAGTTATATTTATATTAAGTTTGTAATTTTGCGTCCCAGTGTAGATTTATTCATTACTAGAGATTTAAAGCACTTTTGTACGTCGCTCTGGATAAGGGCGTCTGCTAAATGCCGCAAATGTAAATGTTAATGTGAGAGTAGAGAGCAGGTTGAGAAGAGCCTGGAGGGGTGGAGGTACGCGCTGGAGAGTAGGGGAATGAAAGTCAGTAAGACAGAGTACATGTGTGTGAATAAGAGGGAGGGCAGTGGAGTGGTGCGGTTGCAGGGAGAAGAGGTGGAGAAGGTGAAGAAGTTTAGGTACCTGGGATCCACAGTGCAAAGTAATGAAGAGTGTGTTAGAGAAATTAAGAAAATAGTGCAGGCAGGGTGGAGTGGGTGGAGAAGAGTGACAGGAGTGATTTGTGATAGAAGGATATCTGCAAGAGCGAAAGGGAAAGTTTATAGGACCGTGGTGAGACCTGTGATGTTGTATGGTTTAGAGACAGTGGCATTAAGTAAAAGACAGGAGGTGGAGAGAAGTAGGTGATTTATGGATGTGGTGAGGGAAGACATGCAGGTAGTTGGGTTAAAAGAGGCAGATGTAGAGGACAGTATGGAGACAGATGATCCGCTGTGGCGACCCCTAATAAGAGAAGCCGAAAGAGGAAGAAGAAGAAGAAGAAGAAGAAGAAGAAGAAGAAGAACCCCCCTAAAAATACTTTAAAAGTAAAACAATTGAACGATTTTAAGCTAAAATATATGACACTGCATAATTTAGCACACATTTTCTGAAGATGTTTTTTTCTGTAAAAAAGTGGTTCAAAAACAATTTGCACCTTGGCATTTACATAACTGATGGTACATTTCTCCTAAACTAAAGTCAACACTCTCATAACAATCAGCAAAGCTATTAAAAAAAATATTTTTAGTTTTTAAGGTTATTATAAGCTTAACATTTGGTATTTTGGCCTTGCTGCATTTTTCCTTTGCTTGCCCAGAATTTTATGTCGGCTTCCCCTAACTATTAAGAAGATCTTATTTGAAACCCTTTTTATAGTACTGTTCATGTTCAATGTCTTCCACTTTCAAAAATCCCATACAAATCTTATAGTCATCTGTCCACAAACGTTGGTCCATATATTGTATAATCTGGGAAACCTGACATCCCCAAGATTACACTAACTCTAAATATCATGAATACATTGTGTTAAGAATGGTTCTACTTAAGAATGGTCTGTCATTTCTCCAGTTGCTTGAATGGAAAATTTGCATGATCTTGTCTGATGCTTATTTTATAGACAAATTTTTCACCTACTCTTTTGAAAGGTGCCTATAATTATGTAGTTGACACTATATTGTATCCATGTACTAATGCTGCTTAATTCATTTTGCCACTTTATACCCAAAGAAAGTCAACAGTAATTACATTTTGGAACAAAGTGCTAGGTTGCACAATTAAGCAAGCTAATGGCGTGTAGAAACAAAAGGAAAACGCTGTTAAATAGCTTTCATTTTCAGCTCTCTGCTTGATCCCTACTGTATTTGTTAATATAAAAAAAGTACTGAAAATGGCTCCTCAAGCAACCTGGGATATTATTGTACTGATTCTCTGCACACACACACACACACACACACACACACACACACACACACACACACACACACACACACACACATATATACACAATAAAAGATGTGGCCATAATTGGAAGATATAAAGCAGTATCCCTAATGGGTACATTATTAATAAAAAATGGATAATAAAATTTTTTTTTACATAACACAGAGTGCATAACCCTAGTTCTTAGGGGAAAAAAGACTGACTCAGCGTCTTTCACAGTAAAAACACAAGTAAACATCTATTCATTAAGACTATGCTTTTGGTTGCTCAAATTCAGTCATCCCACTGAGACTGTGCTTATGATTTTACAATCTCTTTCTTTTTGATATTCTAACTATTTCCACTCCAAATCCTAGCTGACACATCCATCTGAGATGAAATACCATCAAGTGCGTGCTGAGGTTCAAGTGCAGGTGCCTGGTTATACATACAATATCCGAATGCACACACTAATATACTATGAATGTAACTAAATATAAATGCATTTTTATATATTTAACGATTAAACAGCTAAAGACTTCTGAAAAAAAAAAAAGGAAAAAATTTACAACTAGGAGAATGACTAGATGAATGACTTTCACTTGGGTTTACGTATTTGCTCATATATTAAGCTTGTGGAACAAACAAAGAGCAAGTTCAGGGACTATCAGAGCCAGAATTCAGAATGCTAACAGTGCTGACATGACAGTGTTGACAATGTATGGGGCATGTATTGATAGAGCCTTTGAAAGAACATCAGTTGCTCTGCATAGAACACACATTTTTTTAATGCTAATTACTAAAACCCAATATTTTTGACGTGAGCACAGTTTACTTACAGTGTGTTAGTTAAGAAGTTCAGTAGTATTGAATTTATCTTTATATTTAACTATGAGAACTGTAAAAGGAGCATCTACAGGATTATCAGTAGGTATTTGACTCTGATTAAGTGAGAAGGCTAAAATGTTAGCTGTATTCAGTATGGAAAGAGTAGACAATGTGCAGCTTGTATAGCATTACTGTCCTCTAAAAATAACTCAACATACAAACATTGCTGTCTAAATAGCTGGCAACAAAAGTAAGTACCATTAACATTATGACCACTGTGAGGTGAAGTGAATAACACTGAATATATTTTCATCAATACACCCGTTAGTAGGTCGGATATATTAGGCATCAAGTGAACAATTTGTTCATAACCTTCTTTAGCAATTGGAGCTACAGTTAGCTAATCTGTTAACTCTTCCCATTTAGGCCAATCTTCACTCCCCATGTGTATCAATGAGCATTGTTCCTGCTTCTAATACATAGACCTTAATGAAAAATGTTCTTGCTGCATAATATATCCCACACACTAACAGGTGCCATGATGAAGAGATAATCAGTGTTATTTAATTCCCCTGTCAGTGGTCATTGTGTTATTCCTGATCAGTGTATGTCTGGAAAATGAGGAGATTAGTTGCTGGAGTTTTGGAAGAGGAATGTTGCCCATTATTGCTTCCTGATGCACCAAATTCTTTAGGAAGGTCTGGACAGAAAACCAGTTCAGCACTCGGGCTCTTCTACCACAAAGCCATACGGTTGCAATATGCAATTTAACATTGTCTAGCTATAATATCCAAGGCCTTCCTTGAATAATAATAATAAAAAAAACAGCATCTGGTTGGAGGCATATGTTGCCCTAAAACCTGTATATACCATTCTGCATTAATGTTCACATTCTATAGGCACTATTGCACCCCAGGCCATCAGAGATGCAGGCATTTAAACTGAGCACTGATAGTAAACCAGATGGTCCCCCTCCTCTTTACTCCAAAGATAGAGTTGTCCATGGTTTTCATGGGGAATTTTAAATTTAAATTTGTCTGACCACAGAAAACTTTTATACTTTGGTTTCAGTTTATTTGAAATGTTTTTTTTTTTGGTTTAGAGAAGATGACACCATTTCTGGATCATGTTCACATATGTCTTATTTTTTTTGTGTGTGGGCTTACCCTCTTCTCTGGTAATTTTCCATGCTAATAATTCTCAGGTAATTTATTAGAGCCTAATCTCTCTCTCTCTCTCTCTCTCTCTCTCTCTCTCTCTCTCTCTCTCTCTCTCTCTCTCTCTCTCTGTGTGTGTGTGTGTGTGTGTGTCCTGGTGTATTTCTCTAGTATGGATTTGTAATGTACTAAAGACTAGGACATACACAGAGTAAAAAAGACAGGCAGAAGCTACAAACTGCTCTTGTTTAATACTTGCTTCATTACAAAAGAAGTTTTGAGAGGTCTGAGGAAGTCTGGAAAAAAAGGGGAAAACATAAGACAAATTAAAAGCATTTAATCAAAGTATTATAAGTATTATTATTCCACAAACCAAGTCACCTACATTACATTTATTCAATTCAATTCATTTTTATTTGTATAGCGCTTTTAACAATGAACATTGTCTCAAAGCAGCTTTACACAGATAATGTGGTGATTAAATGTTACATTTCCGTAAGCATTTTCTGAGCATCTGTAAGTAACACCACAAGAGTTGGTATAGTTAATGTCAATGTAATTTATATTAGTTTAACCAGATCTCTAAACTAACAAGCTGTAACCAGGACAATTAGACAAGAAATAGAGTGAGAGAATGCAAGAAAGACAAAAAGAGTAGAAAGACAGCAGATGACAATCTGCTTCTGGGTAAATTTCTCTATCTCTATTTCTCTAAATTTCTCTCCCTTGAGTAAAGTATGTCCAAAACATATGAACTGTTCTTTCACAACACACAACATCAAACATCGCTCTTATTGTGTTGTCAGTTCCTGAAAAGAAAAAAAAAAAAACGTTTCCACTTGGACCCATTGCTCCACTGTCTTTGTCCTACCAAACACTCTCTCTCTCTCTCTCTCTCTCTCTCTCTCTCTCTCTCTCTCTCTCTCTCTCTCTCTCTCTCTCTCTCTCTTTCTTTCTCTCACTCACAAAAAATCCCCTATCCCCTATGCGCATTTCCTATGTTTTTGTCATCATCACGTTTTCCTGATAAAGAGGGTACTCACTTCCTGGTTGTGCTGTTGACCTTCAGTGATGAGGTCATTATGGTCAAAACTTATGCTGGGAACAGGAAGTGAGACTGTGAGAGCGACAATTTAAAATCTTAGCTGACTGTGGAGAAACCTACAAGATGATAACTGCAAAAGCATTTATCTAGTTTAACTTTTTGGTTTGTAAAAATTAAACATTTGTTTCAAAACATCATTTGCTTTTTACTTTTTTTTTTTTTTTTTTTTACTTTGTTGAACTTTTTGTTCATGTTTGACATGTTTCTGCCATGTTATATTGAAGCACCTTAGTAATTTATTCTAATCCTATGAATGGCAGATGTTAGGTTTAGGTACTTTGTTCTAGTTGAGTGACTTTGGCAAGTATTTTAATCAGATAAACAAAGAGCATGAGCATCGACATGAATAAAACTGGCCTTAGAGATGCAATTAGCGAGAAGCGAATATTTTGCACATTCTCAAGCATATATGAACACTCTAAAGGGATTAAACAGGAATTGGAGTTGAAGCTCCGCATGAAAGAAAATTTATGATTATCCAGAGTGATGATAGCATGCTTTAAAGTACTAACCTCTATACCATTGCTTTATTTATAGTAAAATGTTTATCTATCATTTATATATATATATATATATATATATATATATATATATATATATATATATATATATATATATATATATATATATACATATATACACACACAAATGCATTGGATTGCCTATTTGCCATCTCTGTGAATTATAATTATATGATTTGGTCCAACATTCGCTGCAAACTATATGTCTTCTCAAAAGCAGACAAACATTAATCTTATTACACAAGCAATTTTAAGTTAAACCAAGATGTGTATCATAAAGCATAGCAGCATTTTATTCTCTCTAAGGGGGGAGGGGAGGGGTATTGCTCTTTTTTTATGACAGCGTCACCTTATTAACAATTGGGAAATGGGGTCACTACTAAAAAGTTGAACAGTCAGTCTATGAATTAGCCATTTGGGAGAAATAACCTCTAGAGGAATAATGCTAATAACAGTGATTTACCCAAAGTGCACTGAGGCAGCATGTGGTTCTGAGGGGTGTATTGTAGCAATAAATACTTTAGGTTGATGAGGTAGTTGGTGATACAATGTATCATTCTATTACCAGTTTTATCTACCCAAATATAATCATGAAGTAGTACAAAAATGCAATTCTAAACCAATGGGTATATGTTACCTTATTATATTACTCTCTGAGAGTTTTAAACAAAAAAGACCCTTTATACGATTTCGACAGTAAATTGTGACTTTCTGGATTTTGGTGCACTAACCTATGAGCTTTGGTGCTTATACTCTGTTTACTGCTAAATGAATTGTGTAAGCAAAATACATTTCACACAAGCTGTGTCTAAGGCACTACGACTTTGCTTGTCTCATATATTATTTATATGAATTTTATGTCTCCTGCATTTCTGCTTACTGCACAATAATAAAAAATAAAAAAAGCAACATTTTGATTTCCAATCATTACAATCAAATTGAAACATTAAATCTCAGAGAGAAATGTTATATGTTGTTAAAAGAAGAATAAAACATTATTAAGGCCATATGGGGACTTGCTAAGACAAACTCTGCAGAATAAGTGTTCCACTGGCATGCTCCCTAAGGTGCTTTGAACAACTCATCAAATCTGTGTGAGAGAAATGTGAGTGTGCTTATTTTTATTTATTTAGTTTTAATCCATTTACTTTCATGACTTAGTCATTTGGCTGTTTACTTCTATATAATATAAGGTAGTTTTATGTTTCAAATTAAGAAGCTTTTTATTTCTAACATTAAGCATTAATTTTTTAAATGTCTTTGCTGGACAGATTTTCTTTACATGTGAATACTTCTACAATTTGTTTTTAAGTTTTAACAACAGACTCCAGTGACAGCGGATCGGTGTTTTTTTCTGCATGAAATGGATCCTGTATTAATTGCATGCCCCATTGCTACACTCCCTGCACTGACTTCCTATGTGCATGTAAATACTTAATCTAATCTAACCTGGTCTGATTTAATCTAAACGACTCTAATCCTATATGTAAGATATATAACAATGAGATGTGCTGTATTAGGAAAATAATAAGGTGTGTGAAAGGTCAACTCAAAGCCCAGCCACGGTAATGACCAAAAAAAGCTAAATTATTCTCCTATAACTAAATGTTCCATAGAGCTTTATTTGCCAATAATTACAAATTGAACTAATCAAATAAAAAATAAAAAACACTGACCATAAATATATTTTTTTTTATTCAGTTAACATTATGAAACTCCTGCAAAAAAGTTCTATGTTTTGCCTATGATATAGAGCTGATCAGGGCAGCTACAGTATAAGCATGTATTCTCTTGCTTCTCTGTTGTTACTTATCTTGAATTTAATAAAGCAAGAAAACATCCTGTCCTGCAGAAATATAATTCTTATTTATATATTTCTCATAACTTCACAGTACAAATGATTATACATTTTAATTTGTTAATTAAAAGCACATAATATAATCATATAAATAATACAAAAACATTTTATAATTTAAGTCCTTGTGATTATTATTCAATCACTAATGTATTAGAACGTGTGCATAAATATAGATAAAGCATCATCAATTAGCAGTGCTGTGGAAGATTCGAATAGAGCTGAGTCTGGATGAGTCTGGAAAAAATGAAATACGAAAAACAAATGGACTGAACATAGTTTCCGAATGCTAACAGCTGGAAGGGGGATGGGGTTTAGACAGGCTAAACCGACCGTCTGCTAGCTGCACAGAGTCGTTACTCAGGATCCACCAAATTGAGACTGTGTCTGTCCCCCGAGCGAAACCAACATATAGGAATTCTCAGAAAGTCTGTTTTAGTAACCTGATTAACATAAAATTAAATAGGACTAAACGCACAGCCAGCACCTCTGATCTAAAGATAGGATTGCTGAATATTAGATCTCTCACGTCTAAAGCGCTTAATGTAAACGAAATTATTACCGACCAGGAGTTTAAAATAATGTGTTTGACAGAAACATGGATTAAACCAAATGAATATTTAGCATTAAATGAAGCGAGTCCTCCTGGGTATAGTTACATACACCAACCCCGTCTAAATGGCAGAGGAGGCGGAGTCGCAGCTATTTATAATAATAATCTAAGCGTCACACAAAAGACTAAACACAAATGTAAAACATTTGAAGTTCTTTACACCAGCATAAAATATTCAGTGTCTGAAAGCAGGTCCAGTCAGACAATTCCACTCATTATTATTTATAGACCCCCAGGGCCCTACTCTGATTTTCTCATAGAATTTGCAGATTTCATCACAAATTTAGTTACTTCTCTAGACAAAGCTTTAATTGTTGGTGATTTTAACATTCATTTTGATCATCAGGAAGACTCCTTAAGAGCAGCTGTTGTGTCCATTCTAGATTCAGTTGGAATTAATCAGAATGTTATAGGACCCACTCATAGTGGTGGACACACTCTCGATTTGTTGTTAACATTTGGATTAAAAATAAAAAACGTAGTCATAATTCCACAGTCTGAAGCTATTTCAGACCATTATCTCATCTCTTTTAAAATTTGCCTCAGTCATTGCATTACTACTTCACCACGTTATCGTGTTAAGCGTACTTTCACGTCAGCTACAACAGCGCGTTTTATTAACAATCTTCCAGAAATTACGATATTAGATAGATCTCCGTCAGACCCTGCAGAGCTTGACTGGGCCACTGAACACCTAGAATCAACATTACGTTATACCCTAGATGATGTAGCTCCCCTTAAGACCAAAATGATCAGGGAGAAAAAATTAGCACAGTGGTATAATGATCATACACGCACCTTAAAACAGACCACTCGAAAATTAGAACGTAAATGGCGTCAAACAAAATTAACAGTATTTCAAATAGCATGGAAGGGGAGCCTCCTAATTTATAGAAAATCTCTTAGTGCTGCTAGATCAGCATATTTCTCCACCCTCATAGAAAATAACAAGCATAATCCTAGATTTTTATTCAGCACGGTAGCAAAATTAACAGGGAATAAAAGCACTGCACTCACATGCACACCATCAATAGGTAGTAATGATTTCATGAACTTTTTTAATAATAAAATTGAAAACATCAGGCAAAAAATCCAGACGGTTAATATAAAGCCAAATTATTTTACAAGTAACCCTGTAGACAGCAGTGTAATTATAACAGACAATCAATTACAAAGTTTTACTCCTATTCACGAGAATGACTCAATTTCATTAATTTCCTCATCAAAATCATCAACCTGCATTCTCGATCCCTTGCCTACAAGTTTCTTTAAACAGATCATTCCAGAGGTAATTGAACCTGTTTTAAAAATAATAAACTCTTCCATTAGCACTGGTTTTGTACCAAAATCCTTCAAACTGGCAGTTATCCACCCCCTAATTAAGAAACCTGACCTTGACCCATGTCAGCTGTCCAACTACAGACCAATATCAAATCTCCCCTTCATAGCCAAAATTTTGGAAAAGGTTGTAGCACAGCAGTTATGCTCACACCTACTTATGAATAATATTTTTGAAATGTATCAGTCAGGATTTCGGCCTCATCATAGCACAGAGACGGCGCTAGTTAAGGTGGTAAATGACCTGTTATTGGCCTCTGATCAGGGTTTTGTCTCCTTACTTGTTTTGCTCGACCTTAGTGCAGCTTTTGACACCATTGATCACACTATACTACTTGCTAGACTTGAGAACGTTGTTGGAATAAAGGGAACGGCTCTCTCTTGGCTCAGGTCTTATTTGACTGATCGCTATCAGTTTGTTGATGTTAATGGTGAGTTCTCCACACTCTCTGAGGTAAAGTTTGGTGTTCCTCAAGGATCTGTCTTAGGCCCTCTGCTTTTCTCTTTATATATGCTGCCTCTTGGAGAAATTATTCATAAACATGGTATTAGATTCCATTGCTATGCTGATGATACACAGCTATATATTTCAGCAAAGCCAGATGAGAGAGATCAGCTTAACAATGTTAAAAAATGTGTAAAGGACATTAGACAGTGGATGCTCGATAACTTTCTTCTGCTAAACTCAGATAAGACGGAAGTACTTTTACTAGGACCACATGCAGCTAGAAGCAAACTTTCCGATTACCTAACATCTCTGGATGGTGTTTCTGTTTCAGCGTGTACGGCTGTCAAAGACCTTGGTGTGATTATTGACTCGAGTCTTTCCTTTGAGGCTCACGTGAATAATATTACCAGGATCGCCTTCTTTCACCTTAGAAATATTGCTAAAATTAGAAATATGATGTCGTTACAGGATGCAGAAAAACTAGTTCATGCTTTTGTTACTTCTAGATTAGACTACTGTAACGCTTTACTGTCTGGGTGTGCGAGTAGGTGCATAAATAAGCTTCAGTTAGTTCAGAATGCAGCAGCAAGAGTCCTCACTAGATCTAGGAAATATGACCACATCACCCCTGTATTAATCAGTCTACACTGGCTCCCAATCAAATCTCGCATTGATTATAAAATTTTACTACTGACATATAAAGCACTTAATGGTCTCGCACCACCGTATCTGAGTGAACTTCTGTACCAGTATGATCCTCCACGCCTACTTAGATCAAAAGGTGCAGGCTATCTGTTGGTTCCTCCAATAATGAAGATTACAGCAGGGGGCAGATCTTTCTCTTATAAAGCCCCGCAGTTATGGAACAGCCTTCCTATCAGTGTTCGGGACTCAGACACAGTCTCAGTGTTCAAGTCGAGGTTGAAAACATATTTATTCAGTCAAGCCTTTAATCAGTAGATTTTTTCTCAGGTAAAGGCTCAGATCTGGAGGGAACATTGATATAGAGTGTTTGGTGAACTGGGATATTTGTACGCTGTCGTCCCCTCACATTCACGTGTTCACTCAGGTTTGTTGATGGTGGTGTGGTGGGCCGTCTCTTATCCCAGAGATCCCTCATGTCTGTGTTGCCTTCTGGTTCTCCCTTTTAGTTATGCTGCCATAGCGAGTCTTGCCGGAGTCCAAACTGCACAGTGACTTTAACTCTCATGCAACAATAGGTACACTTAATAATCCATATCCTTCTCTTCCTGTCACCCTCTTCTCTCTTTCTCTCTCTCTCTCTCTCTCTCTCTCTCTCTCTCTCTCTCTCTCTCTCTCTCTCTCTCGGTCGAGTTAAACATGCTCCTGAGGCTCCAGTGACCACTGTTCCTGCCCCTCTCCCCCCCGTGGATCTTCCCACTTCATCCAGGCCTGCCTGGATTGGATGTCAACAGTCTCCTACACTGATGTCAACAGTCTCCTACACTGACTCAGAAATACACTTCGCTTTTGATCATCATCACTGCACCCCGCAACATTGTATACCCGGCACAAATGGACATTCGGTGTAACCCAGATGAGGATGGGTTCCCTCTTGAGTCTGGTTCCTCTCAAGGTTTCTTCCTTATGCCATCTCGGGGAGTTTTTCCTTGCCACAGTCGCCAGTCGCCACCGGCTTGCTCATCAGGGACAAACTTACTCATAAAGAACATATTCATTTTTAATCACCGCATTATCTGTGTAAAGCTGCTTTGAGACAATGTTCATTGTTAAAAGCGCTATACAAATAAAAATGAATTGAATTGAATTGAATTGGGGCAATAACCAGAGGAGACACCAACCTAAAAGAACAAGTTCTGCACTCTACACCATCATGACACTGCACAGTCATGCAACACAAACTTCCAGTTCTCTTCTTATCAGGCTCTGATGTACAAACTGAGGTGCACAGAAAGAACACACTGCTGTGTGTCGCGAAATGCACCAAACCTTCCTACCTTATCTTCAGGTAAGACAAGGGATCAATAGCTAAAACTGCTGACACATATTTAGTACTGAAAACATTTTATTCATTATTTTCTAAGCATCTTTGCAATATTTATTTTAAATTAAATTCAAATTTTAAAGCAATTCTAACAATGTGGAAAAACAGCTTTATACACATATATATATATATATATATATATATATATATATATATATATATATATATATATATATATATATATATATATATATATATATATATATATATATATATATAAGCCAGAAGTCAAAGAGATTTACAAGGAGGTGTACATGCAAAAGGCACAAACAAAAGACATCATGCTTGAAAAATTAAGAATTTCCCAAGATTTTGTCTCAAAAAAACATAAAAATGAGGTATGAGATCATGATTTCATAAATAAGTCAAAGCAACATTTTTCTATCATTTTAAATCGGCAAACGCTATTAACTTCTCCTGTGTCTCCAACCTATTGAAGTTATGGCACTCTCCAGCACTCCTGACTACACAATGTCTATTTCCATTTCAAGACGAAAATTTACCTGATGCCCCCTGTGCAGGAGTAATTTTCAGGAGAGGGGACGTTCATGCGCACTTGGAAACGTTCACACTGAATCTACAGACTTTCTCATTAACCTATAATAACCCCCTTTCATACTTCTATTTTTTTTCTGTCATCATTTTATGCAGATTTTATACATACAGACATAGTTAGAGTTAAATGTCTTGATGTTTTTCGAAGCAGATTTTGTAAAACTGAATTTTTCCTAGATTCACAACAAAATATAGGTAACCATGTTGAGAAAGAACCACAGTCTGACAGTGCATATTGTAAACATAAGATTTCTTTCCACCCCAATAAGTAACTAATGAAGAACTTTACTGAATGTTAAACTTTGATTAGCCCTGACAGAGCTTCTGCATGCAGTCTCATCACTTAAGTTATTAAATGCATAACTAATAATCTGTTTTCTGTCGAGTTGCATGTGTACTCCTGCTGCCTGATGTGTTGCCGGTGCCTAATTCTGACACACCTTCCCTGCTGTGACTCTGCTCTCCTCTCCTTTTAGAAATAACTGATTCATCATGAAGCTCTACCTGGAGAGTTCTGCAGTTGTAGCTCACCTTCTGCTGCTTTCAATAGTCCACCATGGGGACACTAAACAATTTATGCCAAAGTAGCACTCTTGCTTCCATAGATAATCACACCTGGATAGAACTGCTGCTGTAATTATAACTGCTGCATAATTACTGTCCAAAGTTCATAACTCCTATTTACAATATTATCATAATAGGGTCGGTATTCGTTTTATGTATAGCATATCCTAAAAGCAAGTTATTTTTAAAATACTTAACCATGGGTGCAAAAATACTTTTACTAATTGCACTGCTTTGCTATTCTGATGCGTGACTGTTGTATGTAAAAGACAACCTTTCTTTCCTTGCTACTGGCGGTTTAGACTAGCATCCGTTCCAGTTCTAGTTAATGGCATATAATTCTTTACATAACATTTTACTACAAAATAAATAGTT
Source organism: Silurus aristotelis (assembly GCF_946808225.1). Taxonomy (NCBI): domain Eukaryota; kingdom Metazoa; phylum Chordata; class Actinopteri; order Siluriformes; family Siluridae; genus Silurus; species Silurus aristotelis. The sequence continues at coordinate 22,896,395 of NC_139582.1, read as the reverse complement.
TTAGCTATGCATATGCTCAAAAGCAGACTTTATCAGACTTTCGCTTTAACAAGCCTATTTGCAGACTAGTGGCTAAATGGTTAAGACTCTGGGTTATTGCTTGGCTGTCACTCTTGGGCCCTTAACTCTATCTGCTCCAGGAACACTATCATATTGTCATATTCATAACAAAGATTTTGCTGATTTTACATAAACTGAAACATTACAATCGATCAAGTACTGTTTGAGATCACAGTGTACAGTACAGACATTATTAAACTTTGTTATGCTGTCAATGTTAGTATGTGCCCTCTGCTCCCACTATGCACTGTCCTTAATTATTATGGGACTATGGGCATGCCTAATAATCAATCTCTCTCTCTCTCTCTCTCTCTCTCTCTCTCTCTCTCTCTCTCTCTATCTATCTATCTATCTATCTATCTATCTATCTATCTATATATATATATATATATATATATATACACAGTATATATATATATATATATATATATATATATATATATATATATATATATATATATATATATATATATATATATATATATATATTTTTTTTTTTTTTTTTACATTAATCATCAGGATACCAAACACAACTTTTGCTATTTTTTCTCGTGGATGGCTTTAACTGCCTGATGTGCGCATATTTACTGTGATTTTGGTGCTTAATCTGAGACTTGATGCATCAGTAAAACGAATGTTTAATGATTACACTCAGTTGTCAGTGGGGGTTATTATTATTATTTTGGGATCTGAGAAAAAAAAGGATGTCGTGAATAAATGTGTGTTGCGTTGAAGGTTTTAATTTTGTTTTTTTATATTTATTTATTAATATTGTTAATAAAATAAGCAAACAGAAATGCACGCTGCATTAATAAAATGAGTGCCGTTAAAATTTATTTGCCTGTTATAACGTGTTTATATATATAAAATGTAGTGTGTGTGTGTGTGTGTGTGTGTGTGTGTGTATATATATATATATGTATATAAACATAGTTTTACCATAGGTTTACCAATTTGTCAGAACACATGTCTAGTGAGCCTGCTGCTATCTAAAAGTGAGGTAAGGACAAAAAGATCATCGGCCTTTCTATCTTTAGCTTTTCTTTATCAGCCTTTCTATCTTTATCAAACCAATTTATCTCTTTCATACATTACATATGCTACCTATATATATTACTGTGAGGAGTAAAATTAAATATGTATGTGTGTGTGTGTGTGTGTGTGTGTGTGTGTGTGTGTGTGTGTGTGTGTGTGTGTGTGTGTGTGTGTCTTAGGTTAAAGCAAATAAACAGATCTAGTACTATTAGATCTTAAAGATCAGGTGATGTCACTCAGGCAAGAACAAGCACAAACACCTTCCCTATCACGAACACACTGCCTTGGCTGCTGTGGAGATGTTTTGAGTTACTGCAGACTGATGTTTTTTGTATCCCTCTGTTGTGTTCCTTCCTGCTTGGCTGAATGAGAGGAAGAATATGTACTGCACAATCTCTGTCGCTTTCCTTAATAGCAGTGACATCTGTGGTAGTGAAAATAGCTCACTGCATCTTTCTATATTAGTAGAGGATGCATGACAGGATATGTTTGACAGGTAGAATTTATTCCCAGAACAGATGCAATGTTTGAGAAAGAACCTAGCCGAAATGTCACAGCTGTCAATCTAGCAACAACTATGGGTCCTAGTCCACTTTATAAGCATTTAAAAGATGAGTTAAAATGGAATCTACAGTATTCATCTTCTATTTCTGTGACCATTATAATTCATACCATAGCGATTACTGCAGGGGTTTCAGACATTAGCTCTTTTTAATGTGTCAAAGGAAGATAAAAGGCTGGGACCAAATCCTAATGTCATATTAGACCTGCTGGTATTTAAGTGTAGTTCACATCTCATTTATGTCATGTAGTAAGTGTGTAACTGTGCAAGTGTTAGAATGGGTAGACAACTTAAAAAAAAAAAAAAAAAAAAAAAAAAAAAAGGCAGCTGATGAATACTAAACATACTGCAGTTAGTTTAGCATTTAAAAGTCTGCTATTGGAAAATTGTCAAATTGGAAAAATAGTCAAAGGGTATTTTTATTCCACTTACACCATCACCAATCCTAAACTAATGTTTAAAGAAAAACAAAACATCCTGTTATCCATTACATCATATGGCCAAAAGTATGTGAAAACCTGACAATTACACTCATTTCTGCTTGCTAAACATTCGATTCAAGAGTTGCATCCCTGTTTGCTGTTATAATATTCTCCATTCTTCTGGGAAGTCTTTGCAATAGATTTTGGACCTCAGCTATGGGGATTATTTTTCATTCAGCCAGAGCATTAGTGAGATTACACACCACTGTAAAAACCCAATTTAGTGAGTAGTGAGATCACACACACTTCTGTATTGTTAAAAAATTTATAATCAAACTCTTGATGTCACCCAAATGAGGATGGGTTCCCCTTTTGAGTCTGGTTTCTCTCAAGGTTTCTTCCTCATAACATCTAAGGGAGTTTTTCCTTCACCACAGTTGCCATGGCTGCTCATCAGGGATAAATACACACCATTCACCTTGACTGTTGATTTCTGTAAAGCTGCTTTGAGACAATGTCTGTTGTGAAAAGCGCTATAGAAATAAACTTGACTTGAAACTGTTATGTGAGGAGGTCGAGGGTGTACTAGGTGTTCCAATTCATCCCAGATGTGTTAAATTAATTACATTTTAATAAAATTTTCATTGTATAGCACTTTTAACAATGAACATTCCCATAACAGAAATAAATAGATTATGAATATTACTTTTACATTTATAAATCAGTCCACATAAATGTATCTATTATATGTTAATACCTAATGAGCAAGCCATTGGCGACAGTGACAAGGAAAAACTCCCTGAGATGCTATAGGGAAAAACAGGACTCAAAAGGAAACCCATCCTCTGCTGGTATTTACTGGGGTTGAGTTCAGAGATCTGTGCAGGACATTCAAGATCTTCCACTCCAAATCTGGACTCTTAGTTCCAGTGGCGGGGAACCGCAATAATACAGCATACAAAGACATTATACTAGTGTGCTTCCAACTTAGTGGCAACAGTTTGAAGAAGGCCCTCATATGGGTGTGATGGTCAGGTGTCTGGAAACATTCAGTCTGTTATATAAACAGTAATTCCCTCAATAGCTTTTTGCTTTTTTTTTCTGGTTCGAAGTTGATAAGACAAAATAAACAGAAAAAGTAAAACTTTACCACGCCTGAAGATTTAATATAATAGCTTTACCTCAGACTGTTTCAAAACCCTGACACTTTCTCCCTTTCACCTCACACATACTTCACCATATCAACATGTACACACATTTTATAATCCGATTATGTGTCACCTCCACCATACAAGCCCCTGTGTGTAAGTTGTTACTATAGAAACAAGAGCATATTAGAATGAGAACACTAATATAATCCTAAGGTTTGCCTGCAGACAGTTATTCTGTCAGAGCTGCTTTTATTGAAAATTAATCAGCTCCTGCTGGCCAATCAGATTTGCGAATTTAATAGAACTTAAGTAAGAAATAACATTAGTGCACATAGGAAGAGTAATATATTCAGAACACGTTTGGAGAAAGGCTTGTGTGAAAGTCACACTTTTTCACTGTGTTATTGGCTGTGTCCAAGAGTCAAAAAGACCACTGTGGAAGCCATCTTAGACTCCCTGAGGCGCTTCTAAATATTAAATTATGTCACAATATCCATTTCTGCAAAGCCTAATTTCACTGAAGCATTAGGCAAGCTTTTCCAATGAGTAATGCAGGAGATATAACATATTTTATTTAAATTTACTTGGGCTTCATAATTTTTATTTCAAATTATAGTGTACAGAAAAATAGACAGATGATCATTATTTCTATTTAAATAAAAAACATACATGACTTTCATGCAACAAGTGTGAAGTACAGCAATTGGAAGAACAAACCATTCTGTAAGTGTTCCATCTGCTTTCATCACCATCATTCAGAGACAATGAGTCACCATTTCATTGTTCACTGCATCAATCACTTTATACAGTAATTAGTCATAATTAATAAAATTATTAATTATATGTGCATAAAATGTCACGTCACCTCCAAATGAACTACAGCTGGGTAACTATTTTTGTATTTAAGTATGCAAAATTGTGAGTATTCTCTCTCTCTCTCTCTCTCTCTCTCTCTCTCTCTCTCTCTCTCTCTCTCTCTAACACATGTTAATGCATACATAATTTATCATTGACAAATGTTTTTCTCTAGAGATTTATTAACTTGTGATTTCACAAAATACAAAGGATTTTATTAGAATGCACTATTTTTAACTGAATCATTTCAAAATCCTAAATATTATATAGTTTATCAATTTTTTTGCCTAAATATTGTGTCTGAAATGTGATCTTGCAAATGATTAAGAGTAAAGTGAAAAAAATAAGAATGTTATGAAACTGAATGGGAAAGCTAAATATCTAAATGAATGACTTAGGAAAAAACAGTGATTGTGCACAAATAAACCAGTTAATCAAAAATTAACTCAATACACTTGGGGGAATTTGAAGAGATGCTATACCATGAAATAACAAATCTACATTGTGGGCTAGAAAGAATCAATGTCTCATTCTATGCATTTGGCATTACTGACATAGGTGGTGCTTTGTTTCAAGCTTCCATGAAAATTAAATATAATCTCTGTTAAGCTATTTATTATCAGCAACAACAAATGATGACAATGTGGAGGCAAAATATGAGCCTATTTTCTTTCAAAGACAGACAGGCTCATTTATACCAGCAGGCACTGGATGGAGAGACTGTAAATCTGAACTCCTCTAACTCAAAAAATAGAATGAATGGTTTATTTGTAGAGCCAAAAGTGCATCAGGTTGTAATTCTTGAATGTTTTGTTTTTTCCTTTCCCGAAAGAGCTTTTGTTTTTTCTACTCAATTGTATAATTGTGTTAAAATTGTCCACATTCATTGCTTCTAAGTGCTGAGAGTCATATACTCACATGCAGAATCACACTATCTCACTATCATTTCACACGGTTTGGACTAGTAGTAAAACTATATGAAAGCTATGAACCGTAAATGTTCTTTGGCCAAACATATTGGCTAATGTGTTATATACACTGCTATTGTATGTAGGCATTTTACCATATTTCACATATTTTAAGAAGACATGCTGTTGGATTGCACTTACTCATTCTTCTTCAGCAAGAGGATAAACTGCTGGCCTTCTGCCTCTATCAATATCTGCAGCAAAGCTGGCGGACTCTGAGGAGAGACAAACAAAAATATATGACCTCATAAGTCCCATATAGTTTAAATCTGTCGAATCTACTTTAAAAAATCCTTAAAGTGTGTAAATCAAAATTTGACAGAAAACCCTATGGAGCCAAAGGGAGCCCATCGACTGACATTTTCCACAAGGGCATGTGGCACACCAGGTCAATGCTAAACACTTTAATATTGATGTATTTTAAGATCCCATATCTCACTTTTAGTAGGCCACTATAAGTCTATCAAATGCTGGTCCTTTTTGCCATTGTCTACAGAAAGTGACCATTGGATGCAATATTTAGAAATATTTTTACTCACTTTCCGTACTTGGGTACATTTAGCTAGTATCTGTACTTTATCAGAGTATTTCTATTTTGGGAAACTTTGACTTTACTACACTTTTATTGTAATGTATTACTTTTTACTCATCTATATTTCAGAAAAATGCCGTCCCTTGCTACTTATGTAGAGAATACATAAATTGTGGTAAAAGAAAACCTGTTAAGGTTCACAACTGTAACCCTACGGTTCATGCAAGTTTGTGTGTAGTAAGGGTTCTTTTAATGTGTGTCTGTAACAATAGAAAGCTCACTCCATAAAAAGCTATAAAGTGCAGGAGAATGAAACTTTGAATTGCATAAATTACTGAGATATTGCTCTTATATTTTTATTGGTCTCAGCATTTTTACTTTGATACGTAAGTAAATTCTAAAGCAAGGTCTTTTGCTTTATTTGAAATGTAATACTTTACCTCAGTAATAATTAAGCAGATGAGTATGTGTACTTTTACTCAAGTACAGGAATAGTTTACTTTGTCTACCACTGCTTGATTAACCTTTTTACATTATTAAATGTTTAACTACAAACTGTACTAGTTTGTAGGTAAAACACAAAAAAACAGTTATATTATAGTAAATACTAGATAATTGTCAACAGACGCAAAAAAGTTACTATATTTAGGATTCTGCTGTAAGTCAGGTGTTGTAGCCACATATACAGTAAGCTGCAAATCATTATTACTGTTATTATTGCATTAACTATAATACATATTTGCTTGTTTTATTAATTTCTTCCAGGCAGTTAACAGATGTATTCTATAGTGATATTACTAATATTTCCTCTGATCAATGAAGAATAAATTATTAGCTCAATAATATTATAATACTAAATATGACGGAAATTAATCTAAATCTATCTAAAGCGATGTAATAATAAAAGGTGAAATAACATACGAGGCAAAAGATTAATCAGTTACTAGGCACTATTATAAACCTCTGCCATCTTACAATGTGAGTGTGAAGGAAGTGTTTTAAATGTTCACCCTCTACGCCACAGATTCATTTTATAAAAATTTTGTTAAATGTGTTTACATATGTATTTATTCACACCATTCCTATAAGGAAAAATAATACATCAATAATTAAAAAAAAGAGCTATAATATTAAACATGTGATATGCTTCATGGTTAATGATCCTAACATTATTTCAATGTACAATCAATTCAAAGTTTATTTATATGGATTTTTGTTCACTTTTGTTTTACTTTGCATATTAATTTTATAATAAGCAAAAGAAAAAGTAAACTGAAATGTACAGTTTGAGTAAACTCAAAATATCTTAAAATTGGCCACAGATGCTTTGTGAATGTTGATGAAGAAGAATAGAGAAGGTCAGAAGGAGTTGCATTGTGTGTTTGTGGATTTGGAGAAAGCGTACAACAGGTTGCCGAGAGAGGACTTGTGGTATTGTATGAGGAAGTCAGGTGTGATAGAGAAGTATGTGAGGGTGGTGCAGGACATGTATGAGGACAGTGTGACAGCAGTAAAGTGTGCAGTAGGAACGACAGACTGGTTCAAGGTGGAGGTTGGATCGGCTCTAAGCCCTTTCCTGTTTGCAGTGGTGATGGACAGGTTGATGGACGAGGTTAGACAGGAGTCTTCATGGACTATGATGTTCACGGATGATATTGTTATTTGTGGTGAGAGTAGGGAGCAGGTTAAGAAGATCCTGGAGAGCTAGAGGTACGTGCTGGAGAGAAGCGGAATAAAAGTCAGTAGGAGTAAGACAGAGTACATGTGCGTGAATGAAAGGGGAGGCAGTAGAGTGGTGCAGTTGCAGGGAGAAGAGGTGGAGAAGGTGGAGGAGTTCAGGTACCTGGGGTCAATAGTTCACAAGTAATAGAGAGTGTGTTAGAGAAGTGAAGAAAAAAATGCAGGCAGGCTGGAGTGGGTGGAGAAGAGTGACAGGAGTGATTTGTGATAGAAGAGTATCTGCAAGAATGAAAGGGAAAGTTTATAGGACTGTGGTGAGACCTGCGATGTTGTATGGTTTAGAGACAACGGCATTGAGCAAAAGACAGGAAGTGGAGCTGGAGGTAGCAGAGCTAAAGATGTTGAGATTTTTATCTGGATTGACAAGGATGGACAGGATTAAAAACGAGTTTATTAGCATGTAGGACGTTTTTGGGGACAATATGGGAGAGGCCCAATTGAGAATGCTGAGGATGGAGCAGCCAGGAAGGAGGAAAAGAGGAAGGCCAAAAAGGAGGTTTATGGATGTGGTGAGGGAAGACATGCAGATAGTTGGTTTGAAAGAGTCAGATGTAGAGGACAGAGTAATATGGAGACCGATGATCTGCTGTGGCGACTCCTAATGGGAGCAACCAAAAGAAGAAGAAGAAGAAGAAGAAGAAGAAGAAGCACAATACCCATGGTAACATGACGACAATAACCATGTTAACATGAACATACAGTGTTCAATCATTCTGTTTAGTTTTTTCCTATGTTTTCAAGAGGCATAGTGGTGAATACAAACAAACAGTCAAACAAGCCTTCTGATTTAGTCCACACCTACTTTGGGTATAAATCCAAATACAGAACCACGTTGTCTATTCCTTATGGCCATCAGTGTGGCGTATACTTTGCTTGCATATAAAATAAACATACATTGGGAGGTTGTGTGAGTTAAAACATTGGCTAAAACAGAAGTGGACCATTGGATAAGTAGTATAGTACTGTACTTGAACTAGAAATAGGATAATGATGTACTGCATACAGATTTTCGAGCAAGAATTACATTGTAAAATAAAATAAATACAGGAAGGTTTTGGCTTCATACCTCAGAACTAAACTTGTCATCACCATTAAACTGCACCTCATGCCACATGCCTGCTTCACATTTGTGGTTAATTGCATTTACAGTAGTTACATTGTGTACTACCCTCATTGTCTAATAATTGTCTTTCAATTTTGCTGTTCTTGCTCAAGCTCATGCTCATGTTTCTGTTTTTTTTAGCTTGTTTATTTGTGTTTTACATTTATTCAGTAATGATCTGCATCTGCCTCTGCCTATATAACATGACACAAGGTATAAAACCTGAAGTGATGGATGACTTTCTGACCCCTATCACCAATGTGTGTACAGTATTAATGACTTTCTTAATGGAAATCATACATGTTCTATAAGAAAATTATTAGTGCTATGGATTATTCATCCTATAGATCATTGATGTAGAAATAAATAATCGCACACACACACACACACACACACACACACACACACACAGGCTTCAGATAGCTTTTAGTTTTGCATTATTGATATGTCATGCCATATGTGGCACTTGCAGGTCTAATATTGGTCTTACCCTAGAGCGAAGCCAGGTGATTGAGTGCTGTTTATTTCCATCCAGCAGCAGTGGTACCATAGTCTCATAATGTTCCAGCTTCATGTCCACTCTTTTCAAAAGCCGCCCTGTAAAAAAGTACAGAAGAAATGTACCTAGGAGTTTTGCAGTGGAATAAATTTACATTTGAAAGGCTATCAAAAAAGACTGGAATGCCAGTCAAAATATTTTGCTCAAGTAAATCAAACACCAAGGCTTAAATAAAACTGAGATAAACATACTGGTATACAGCGAAAAGGTTCACCCCCAAAACCGCCCTCACTCCATGAAATACAAACAGGCTCAAACTCAAAGCAAAATGACAAAAAAAAATCGATGAATTTGACACAAAAAAATTATAGGTGCATATAGATATACAAGCCTACATGTTCCACACACGCCTACCGTCCTAGTTTTTGATTCACCGCACCACTGCTCCGACAAACAGCAAGCGATTCGTGTAATTGGATTAAGGATCAAAAAGAGCATGATAGGGTTATTTTTTTTATATATATTTTAATTTGCTGCCAGCTTTCCACATAAAATTTCTTACCATCAGGGATTATGTAAATTTTCTTATGGAAATACTACTACAAATTTAGGCAATTTTTTTTTTCTTTCTCTTTTTGTTGTACCTTGTTACTTTAGCCTAATCAAAATTTTCCCCTCGCTTCTTTAGGTAGTGCAGTATGTCCCAGTAGGCTTCTCCAAACACCACAACCATCCATTACAACATCCATTATGAATGAAAAAGGCACACGCTACAGAATAATAGTGCAACAGCTCTGAGACCCGGGAAGCAAGTGAGGCGACCGAGTGCGTTATTTTCAGCTCCTTGGAGCACTGCAAGCATCTTTCTCTCTGACACACAAACACAAAAAAACTTATGTGCACAATTAGTTCCTACAACTCTACATTCCCGCCTTTATTTTCTTCATACGAGTTGTTCTGAAAAACATGCTTATAATAACATCTAGACTTCCAGGTACTTTGTGTATGTTTCTTGTATCTGAGAGTTCATTAATGAAGTTACAGAATGCGAACATGACGAGAAATGACATGGAAGACAGTACCAAAGTATTTTTACTCAATGTTTACCTTTTGCACTACATTTCATCGAATGTAGAGATAACATTCTAGTCTAAAATATAAGAGAATATGAGAAAACTAAAAAGTAAAAGAAGATATGAAAAAATATATTATATAACAATAAGGTGGTGTTTCAAAAAATAGCCACAAAGCCTTCCAAGAAGACTGTAAAGGCTTATGTCATGCTAGAGCTGTAGTTCCACTGAAACGTGAAGCTGCACTTCATACTGTAAATGCAATGTTTAGGCTTTATTATTGTTTTTATTACTATTATTTTGATGTATGCCTCAGTTTTCAGTTGTACTATGGTTACCATTTTTTTTTTAAGTATTTTGAAATAGATTTTTTCTTCAATATTTTATTTATATATTTGAAATTGCATTTTAAAGTAATATGATAATTAAATGTATTAAATGTGTTTAGTTTTCACAGAAATTCTTGTATGCAATTCTAAAAAGGAAACAAATTACTTGTTAATATTAAGATAGTTGTTTAATTTCCTCTTGTATATTAAGCATTGCTCTTTAATAAAGAAAAATAACTTTGGTAGATATAAAATTATTTGTAGAATACTTGATTGCTAAAATAATCGATAGCTGCAGCCCTACTTGCAAGTACCTTTAAAAAAGTAGTAATGTTAAAGGAGTACTTTAATGGTTTCTGGAGTAACGTTAAAACGTTTGTAATTTTAGAGTTATGGTGTAATTCTGCAGAAACGCATTCTGGAATATGGATTTATTCATATTAATAAAATAAAAGGCAACTGCCACTGTGACTGAACATGACTAAAAGCTAGGCATTTCAAACAAAAAGCTATTGTTCTGTAAACAACGAGGAGAATTAAGTTCCTGCCTTCAAATCCAAATGTCAGTTTACTCTAATGATCGAACCAGATGTTTCTGAAGAAGAAGGGACGTACAGATTGTATTGACATAGTGGGGGTGGTCCTTCTGCCTTATTTTAATGAAGCGGTAATGAAATCTTTATTTGGCTAATTACAACAAGGGAAGTCAAAAATGTAAATGCTTCCTTCATTAATATGGTGCAATCAAGTATAATTTTCCCACTAAAACTGAACATTCTTCCTGTCAGCGAAAGCACACGTGATTGTTATTGTTCAGCAGATGAACCAAAGTGAAATAATGAAGAGAAATATTAAACTTAACAAGGAAAAAACTTTCAAGTGGAATAATTTAGTTCATGCATCCTCGGCAGCACAACCAACTTTTAATGCAAAACAGACTGCACTGAATAGACAATATTAAACACATCCCATCTTGTTCAAATACACTTTGAAGTTTGCTGACAACTGACCATCACACCCGAATGTGGTTCTTGCCCAAACTGTTTCCACAAAGTTGGCAGCACACAACTGCATAGAATGTCTTTGTAGGATGTAACCTTACAATTTCCATCCACAGGAACTAAAAAGTCCCAGACATTTTCCAGCATGCCCGTTTGCAAAAGGAGACATGGTCAAATATAAAATTTTGGATAGAAGAACTTGGGCACAGATCCCTGACCTTAAATCCCACTTAATGTTGACTACATGCCAGACCTCCTCACCCAATGTCACTGTCTGGCCTCACTAATGCCCTTGTAGCTGAATGAGCACAAATAACCACAGTCACACTCCAAAATATGCACAAGCTTTTGGGCCTACTGAAACCAATATTCATTACACATCAACATAAAGCCAGTAATAGGAATGGTGCTTAAAAAGAAAAAGCAGCATTAAGCAATATTTGGATGCTGCTTGTTGGCCAGAAGAGAAATAATACTTTCTCAACATTTCTGATTTCCATTAAAAATCTCCATTAGAACTTACAAAATATAGAAATATTCTAAATTAGAAAATTTAGTATGATTTTTGAATGAATGTTCACTAGTATTATGAATTTAAATGAACTTTTTAATCAAAGTTCTGTTATATGATTAATCAGGACACAGCTTGGTTTTTGTGTGTACAGTCTCATAACTGTGTTTAGCTGCTCAAGAGCATGGCAAGGAAAAAGGTTATGGGAGGTGTTTAAGTAGGTGCGGACTGTGCATTTAACACCTAGGCCGTCAGTGGTGTTCTACCATACCATTTTTTTCCATGCATTATGGTTTTCCTGTGGATTTGAGAATGAAAACTGATTGCATGGTTTGTGCAAATTCTACAGAACAAACTGATTCATGAAAAGCTTGACAACTGTTTTGAATTTTTTTAGCTGACCGTTGCCCATGATGTCCAGTTTTTTCTTAAAAAGTCTTTTGTGTACCGTAATTTCCGGACTATTAAGCGCACCCATATATATAAGCCGCACCCACTGAATTTGACAAAAATATTTATTTTGAACATAAATACACCGCACCTGTCTATAAGCCGCAGGTGTCTACATTGAAACTAATGAACTTTACACAGGCTTTAACAAAAGACAGGGTCAGTTACATGGTGTAACGGGTGAAATATGTTGTGGCTCCTTTAAGAGCAGAGCAGCATTTTGGGAATAGCCTGCAGCCGCATTTTTCCGCTATTACTGCATGTGTGCAAGACCGAGGAATATGTCTTTATTATTTTCTGATGCTCATTTCTAAGTTTCTTTGACTAACCCGTAACGCTGTTGCCAAGAAAAATAAAAAAGCACAAGTTTTGGAAACCTGTCTGTGCTTATATGATTTTTGCTGCAACTGGAGTTAGCGAGCTCTCCCATGACCCTGACTCAACGCGTTACAACGGCTTGTATCTAAACAGTAGCCGACCAAGAAAGTCATTGTTCACTGTATTCCTTCTTCCTTTCACAACTATTTCTTCTTAAAAAAAAAACAAGTTTTTCTTTTGTCATCGTCGTGGGTTTAAAAATCACCACCAGTGGAAGTTTTTTCTCCCGAAGCTGTGCAGCTCAGAACACAGGTGAGGTGCGTTTTTTTCGTTTCCGTTCGGAAATTTCATTGGTCTAATGTTATGTCGCTCAGTTTTTTGGCTTGAAGCTTGTGAAACCGGGAAAAACCATGGAAAAATCCATAAATTAGCCGCTTCGTTGTTTAAGCCGCGGGGCTCAAAACGTGGGAAAAAAGTAGCGGCTTATAGTCCGAAAAATATGGTAAATGTTTTCATTCAAAATCAATTTCTTCTCCTTTGTCAGCCAATGTGGAATAAAAAACAGATATTAAATCCACACAAATATATTTGTGCAGTTTCCGAGTCTGACTAGTGTGCTCTCTGACCACACAACAATGGGCCAGACAGGGTATCATGTGGCAGACGTGTTTGGATGCCTGCTAGCGGGTTTTGGAGTGGCCAAATCGTAGTCTGATTGTGTGAAAGCTACCACTTCATGAAGCATAGATTTGAATGTTACAGGCGCCTATTCATTTTAATTTTAAAAGAGCCATTAAACACTTCTCTGGAGTGTGGCACCACAAATAAATAAATCAAAACACTAAACACAAGCAACTAAAACCAAGCAGAAATTCCATTTTTGGGCCTTAAATAAAAAAGTTAAAAGGATTAAAGCACAGTGGACACAAATCAGGTAGCAGCCTAATTCCAGCATACATCAGAAGCACTTGCGGAAGATTGCATCTGTTCCCTGGCAGTTTTCATTTTACACCAGATGTCTCACTCTCACATGGAGGTGTTTTTGTTTACTCGTTCAGTGAATATAATGTACAAATATATGCACTGACCGTCATTTTAATGCAAACAGGACGATTACCTATTCAGAAAATTAACTGCTATCTTTATGCATGCTTATGCTGTTATCATAATGCATAGCACAGGTGAAATTGTAGCAAACCTTTTGCTGGATGTTTATTGCTCTTTCCTCTGACACACATTTGTGCACACTACCACCAATAGAAGTAAAGTTTCAGTGCTTGCCACTTGATATACTACATTATGGATGTATTCTCTCCTGGTGGTTAATTGAAAATCCATTCATCCATTCCATTAACTCTTATACATATTTAAAAATTCAAATTAGGCAGAAGGCACATTCCTAGTGAGAACATAACCACACAACTGTGGCTTTTATATTTGTTAAAAAGTAAAATGGATCGAAATGTGCAAATGGCAAAGAGAATGACTCTATATTTTTTTATATGAATCGACCATTTGTCATTTTTATTCTATAATAAAAAAGCTTCAGTGTATTTTTATGAATTTTACATTAAGAGCCATACATTTTCGCGCAAACACTACTGTCCAATGTAAACCGCATATACGATTAGACAAGACACTGAGAGACAGTACTTATGAATACAAGGTCACTGAACATAAGTGGGGAAAATTCTGCTCATGCTATATTAAGCTCCCACACACTCAGCACCTCGTAGCATTCAGCACATCAGAAATCCTTGAGCTGAACACACTCCCTGAATCCTGATCCCACTTGAACCTCCGCTGCCAGATTCTGTTAAGCTGCTTCCTATTCCCCATAGCTCTGCTCCCAGAGGCAGGAAGTGGGAAACTGCGCCCTACAATGACATAATGAGAGGCTCTGAGGCAAGAAAAAATGGGCCAGACAGGGTATCATGTGGCAGACTGTTGCAGGATATGTTGATTCCCAGGAGGACAGATAAATGAAGGCTAGCAAAAGGGCCATTGCTTGAGTTGTGGAATATTTCTGCTGTTCACTGTTTTATTTCTATTCTTTAAAGCTCATTTCTCTGTTTAAAAATTAAATTCCCTTTCTTTTTCTTGTCTCTTTTGCTTTGACTGTCTGTCTGTCTCTGTCTCTTTCTCTCTCGCTCTTTCTTACACACATAATATTAATAATGTAAACATTTAAAATATATAATATTAATATATCTAGTAGATACGAAAATACAGTATACACAAAGTATATATACAAAGATCCAAAGACACACACACACACACACACACACACACAAATTATCTGACTTCCTGTGTGTGTGTGTGTGTGTGTGTGTGTGTGTGTGTGTGTGTGTGTGTGTGTGTGTGTGTGTGTGTGTGTGTCTTGAGGTTTGTCTATCCACCCTCAGTTTGTCTCTTTCTTTATCTCTTTGGTCTTTGGTATGTTTCTCTTAAAACTTGTAAACTTGGATTTATAAAGATTTAAATTTTTTTTTTTTTTTTTTTGGATGACAAATATGAGTGACAAGTCAACTGGTTCAAAGTGTAATTCATAAAGATAAAATTATTACATAATTCATCCGTTAAAGTGGTATGATTATACAGTAAGTATGCTTATAAACTGGAAATAACACTGTACATTCAGCCTGACTGTGAGAAATAGAAACCCTCTGATGAAAGAGAAACACTAGATTTGTCCCCAAATACTTTTTGTGATTGATTAAAAATGTATGTATGATGGATTATTTTTATGGTTTATTTTTTAAAACCCTAAACTGTGTTTGTGATTGTCAAGACATGTATCTTGATTTCTAAAGTGCTGGTTTATACAGTAGTCTAAACCAAACAACAAAATAATTAAGTTAAAATTAAACGGTGTAGCTATGAATGTTCATGTGCAATTTTTTTTTTAAGCTTTTTTTATTAAACCTTAAATGTCTTTGTCAAGATGTAATTTAAAGTCTGTGATAGAGCTGTAGGACAAATTTTGAATTACAATGGTTATGCTATGTTTTGTTCATGGACTTTTCACATCTTCAGTGTCAGTCTGTAAACATGCATCTTGTTCTTGACCTAGAGCTTGTGAAATTAATGTTGGATTTATCTTTGCTTTCTGAATGTACAAAGTTTTACCAGAAGTAATCCCTTCCTCTAGAAACCACAGCATTATGATTAACATGTACACAAATTAACAAATCAAGGCAACCTGAAGTAAAGGCTTGACCTAACAATGTATGTAATGTTTATCGGTATTGCTCCAACTGGAAATAATGAAGAGATTTCCTAAAGACTAATTCTTGACTCTTCGACACTGGCAAAGTCTCAAACTTATTTAGGCCTTGACAAGGCCTATGATGATACAAGCCCGCTTATGATGAAGTACACATCATCAGTGACCATCTACATCAGCAAGTGCGTTGATGACGTGACCATCTCCAAGTCCATCACTACATGCTTCAACCAGAAGCATGTAGTGCTTTTGTGTGCGCTGCTGAAACAATGAGACTCTGCCATCAGTGCAGGGGCCAAGACAGCCTTAAGAACAGAAAGGGCCAAACTGTCCCGTGCCATCAGAGAGGCGAAGCGCGTACATGCAAAGAAAATCCACGACAGCGGACACACCCGGCGCATGTGGCAGGGCATCCAGGCGATCATGAACTACAAGACATCACCTGCTTGTGACCGTGACTTCTCCCTCCCAGATGAACAACTTCTACACCCAGTTTAAGGTACAGAACAACGTGAAGGCGAGGAAGACCACCCCTCCTCCCAGTGACCAGGTGCTCTGTGGAGCAAATGACTGTATAAGAATGTAGAAAGGTCATTACTCATAATCTTGCATTCCAGTGCTCATGTTAGTTCTCACTCTCCAGTGTTCTGTATTGTTCAAAGATTTATGATCACACTCTTGATGTCACCCAAATGAGGATGGGTTCCCCTTTTGAGTCTGGTTTCTCTCAAGGTTTCCTTCTCATAACATCTAAGGGAGTTTTTCCTTGCCACAGTCGCCATGGCTGCTCATCAGGGATTAATGCACACCATTCACACATTCAAAATTCTGTAAAACTGCTTTGAGACAATGTCTGTTGTAAAAAGCGCTATAGAAATAAACCTGAAATGACTTGACTTGACTCAAGTGCTCAGGCAATGTGCAGAACAGCTAGCGGATGTCTTTACCAACATCTTCAACATCTCCCTGAGCAACAACGCTGTTCCTACTTGCCTCAAGACAACGACCATTGTTCCCGTGTGGAAGAAGTCTACTGTCTCCTGCCTCAATGACTATCGTCCCGTCGTGCTCACACCCATCGTGATCAAGTGCTTTAAGAGGCTCGTCATGAGGAACATTAAGACCCAGCTTTCAACCTTTACTGGACCCCATGCAGTTTGCGTATTGTCCAAACCGCTCCACGGACAATGCCATCTCCACAACCCTCCATTTGGCCCTCACCCACCCGGACAACAAGGACACGTATGTACGAATGCTGTTCATTGACTTCAGCTCAGCATTCAACACAATCATCCCTCAGCACCTGATTGAGAAGCTGAGCCTACTGGGCCTGAACACCTCCCTCTGCAACTGGATTCTGGACTTCCTGACTGAGAGATATCAATCAGTCCAGATCAGGAACAGCACCTGCACACTGAGCACTGGGGCCGCTCAGGGCTGTGTGTTCAGCCCACTGCTCTTTACTCTGCTGACTCACGACTGCGTACCAATGCACAGATCGAACCACATAGTCAAGTTTGTTGATGACACGACCTGGTGGGTCTCATCAGCAAGAACGACGAGTCACCATTCAGAGAGAAGGTGCACCATTTAACAGCCTGGTGTGGAGCCAACAACCTGTCTCTGAACGTTGTCGAAACCAAAGAGATGGTTGTGGACTTTAGAAAAGCACAGAGAGGCCATTCTCCACTGATCATCAATGGATCCTCACATTTACATTAGATCGTCAAGAGCACCAAATTCTTTGGTGTTTATCTGGTGGATAGCCTCACCTGGTTACTAAACACAAGCTCTATCAGCAAGAAAGCCCAGCAGCGTCTCTACTTCCTGAGAAGGCTAAAGAAAGTCCATCTCCCTCCCCCGATCCTGACCATGTTCTACAGAAGCCATTGAGAGCATCCTGAGCAGCTGCATCACTGCCTGGTTTGGGACCTTTGGAGCTTGTTTGGGACCTGCAAAGTCTCGGCTCGCAAGACCCTACAGGGGATATTGAGGACAGCTGAAAAGATCATCAGAGTCTCTCTCCCCTCTATAATGGACATTTACACCACACGCTGCATCCACAAAGCCAACAGCATTGCGGATGACCACACACAACACTCACACTCTTCACCCTCCTGCCATCAGGAAAGTGGTTCCAAAGCATTCGGGCCGTCACATCCAGACTGTGTAAAAGCTTTTTCCCGCAAGCCATCAGGCTCCTCAACACAGAACTAAACTGGAACTCACAGACACACACACACACACACACACACACACACACACACACACACACACACACACACGGACACACTCACTCAACTGTGTGTTACTGAAACTGTACAACCTGAACTTAACACACACTCATTACTCATCTCAATCCATTCCACCACCATTTATTTATTATTATTTATACTTAACTATATTACACTGTTTACATGCTGTTTTTTGCACCTCTCTTACTGCTGTTTTTGCACTGCATAGTGTTTATAGTTCTCTTTGCACAGTACTGTATATTTAAAGTATGCAGTAGGTTTACTGGTCACCGCTGTTTTGTATTATGTGTATTGTCTTGTGTTGTCTGTCTGTCTATACTGTTGTCTGTCTGTTTGTATTGTCTGTCTGTACTGTTTTTCATCTGCACTAGGTTGCACTAGATGCACTTTATGTAGCTTTGTGTTGTGTTGTAGCTCTATGTTGTTTAGTGTATCACTAGGGTTCTGGAGGAACGTTGAATCTCTCCCAAACGGAACAAATGGTTAATAGGCACACACACACACACACACACACACACACACACACACACACACACACACATACACATATATATATATATATATATATATATATATATATATATATATATATATATATATATATATATATATATATATATATATATACACAGTGGAACCCGGTTATGTCGATGTCCTAGGGGGTTGCCAAAAAGCATCGAGATAACCGATGATCGAGATAACCGAAAATCAATATGGCGGCAGTATATTAACGTGCTTGAAATTTCTTTATGTACATGATGTGCGTTAATAAATGAGAATGCGCATGCACGTGTTTTTGGAGGTTTTTATTACACAACAACGTTGCCGCGATTTGTTTGATGAAGGCATGCTATAAAAATGTACATACATGTTTGTTAACTGTCAGGAATCCACTTGATTTCTCGGCCGCTTACTCTGAAGCTCCCGGCTCATATGGTGCTCGTTTAGCATAATCACCAGCTCCTATTTAAACTTCCACACTCTCACTGTCCGTTATTGTTGGTATATGTTGGTTCATGGCGGTCGTTGTTATCGCGCATGCGTATCCCGGTACGTGTCTTCCCACCGGCACTCTCTCACCGGCTGCTCTTTTCTTCCCAAAGCGCATCGCGGATTCCCCCCCGATCCTGCCGTTGTTAATTCTTTGCTTTTGCCGCTCCTACCAAGCGCGCTTTCGCCTCCCGTTCATTGCATAACATTTAACAACAAAAGGCATAACAGCAGAGATTCACCAGTATACAATACAACACCTGTAGCATCTGTAAGGCTTGATTTTTCCGCCATTTTCACGAGTTCTTCTGCGGCGCCGATCGACATAACTGACGTTAAATGGCAAATTTCCCCAACCCCCAAATATATATATATATATACAACCCTATTAAGTCGACGTTTTTGAAGTTTTTTCTTTTTTTTGAGCAACACATGAATACTTTTGCATTGTGCTATTCTATTAATTTAAAGCACACTTCATAAAAGTCAAAGCATACTTCATTTAGAATATTAAAATGAAAAAAATACTGAAAAAAAGACCTTCTGAGTTTTGAAGTTTTCATTTTGACAAGCAAATCTGAATGATTGGGAAACTACCGCAGGAGTGATGAGGGAGGCAGCTAGAAAGGTACTTGGTGTGACATCTGGAAATAGAAAGGAAGACAAGGAGACGTGGTGGTGGAATGAGGAAGTGCAGGGGAGCATAAGGGGAAAGAGGTTAACAAAACAGAAGTGGGATTGACAGGGTGATGAGAAAAGTAGGCAGGAGTACAAGGAGATGCGGCAGCAGGTAAAGAGGGATGTGGCGAAAGCCAAGGAAAAGGCATAAGAGGAGCTGTATGAGAGGTTGAACACTAAGGAAGGAGAAAAGGATTTGTACCGATTGGCCAGGCAGAGAGATCGAGCTGGGAAGGATGTGTTGCAAGTTAGAGCAATAAAGGATGGAGATGGAAATGTGTTGACTAGTGAGGAGAGTGTGTTGAGAAGATGGAGGGAGTATTTTGAGCAGCTGATGAACGAGGAAAATAAAAGAGAGAGAAGATTGGATGATGTGGAGTTAGTAAAGCAGGAAGAGGATAGGATTAGTAAGGAGGAAGTGAGAGCAGCGATTAAGAGGATGAAGAGTGGAAAGTCGGTTGGACCAGATGACATACCGAAGCATGGAGATGTTTAGGAGAGATGGCAGTGGAGTTTTTAACCAGATTGTTTAACAAGATTTTGGAAGGTGAGAGGATGCCTAATGAATGGAGAAGGAGTGTGCTGGTACCGATCTTTAAGCATAAGGGAGATGTGCAGACCTGCAGTAACTACAGGGGAATAAAGTTGATCAGCCACACCATGAAGTTATGGGAAAGAGTAGTGGAAGCCAGGCTGAGAGAAGAGGTGACCATCTGTGAGCAACAGTATGGTTTCATGCCAAGGAAGAGCACCACAGATGCCTTATTTGCTTTGAGAACGTTGATGGAGAAGTATAGAGAAGGACAGAAGGAGCTGCATTGTGTATTTGTGGATTTAGAGAAAGCGTACGACAGGGTGCCAAGAGAGGAGTTGTGGTATTGTATGAGGAAGTCAGGTGTGTCAGAGAAGTATGTGAGGGTGGTGCAGGACATGTATGAGGACAGTGTGACAGCAGTGAAGTGTGCAGTAGAAACGACAGACTGGTTCAAGGTGAAGGTTGGACTGCATCAAGGATCGGCCCTGAGCCCTTTCTTGTTTGCAGTGGTGATGGACAGGTTGACGGACAAGGTCAGACAGGAGTCTCCCTGGACTATGATGTTTGCGGATGATATTGTGATTTGTGGTGAGAGTAGTGAGCAGGTTGAGAAGAGCCTGGAGAGGTGGAGGTACGCGCTGGAGAGAAGGGGAATGAAAGTCAGTAGGAGTAAGACAGAGTATATGTGCGTAAATGAGAGGGAGGGCAGTGGAGTGGTGCGGTTACAGGGAGAAGAGGTGAAGAAGGTGGAGGAGTTCAGGTACCTGGGGTCAACAGTGCAAAGTAATGGAGAGTGTGTTAGGGAAGTAAAGAAAAGAGTGCAGGCAGGGTGGAGTGGGTGGAGAAGAGTGACAGGAGTGATTTGTGATAGTAGGGTATCTGCAAGAATGAAAAGGAAAGTTTATAGGACTGTGGTGAGACCTGCGATGTTGTATGGATTAGAGACAGTGGCATTGAGTAAAAGGCAGGAGGCGGAGCTGGAGGTAGCAGAGCTGAAGATGTTAAGGTTTTCGTTGGGAGTGACGAGGATGGACAAGATTAGAAATGAGTTTATTAGAGGGACAGCGCATGTTGGACGTTTTGGTGACAAGGTGAGGGAGGCGAGATTGAGATGGTTTGGACATGTGCAGAGGAGGGACATGAATTATATCGGTAGGAGAATGCTGAGGATGGAGCCACCAGGAAGGAGGAAAAGAGGAAGACCAAGGAGGAGGTTCATGGATGTGGTGAGGGAAGACATGCAGGTAGTTGGTGTAAAAAAGGCAGATGTAGAGGACAGGGTGGTATGGAGACGGATGATCCGCTGTGGCGACCCCTATTGGGAGCAGCCGAAAGAAAAAGAAGAAGAATTTTGACAAGCAAATAAAAAAAAATATTATTAATACATTAATTACCCTTTCTCTTTTTGCTTTTGCATTGATTTATATTTTTGTAGGGTATTTATCTCACTTGCACACTAAATACGATAACCTATAGAGCACTGGAGTAGCCAGGGTAGGGGAAGGAGTACACATACAATAGGAAATAGTAAAACCTTTACAAAATCACTGCACTATATATTAAATTAGCTGCTTAATGCCACATGGCTGAACAGTAGGAGCAGTGATAACAGCAGTTTGCTATTTACTTGATCTATTAAATTTTCTGAATATGTATAAATATACATACTGTATATACCGTAATTTCCGGACTATTAAGCGCATTCACTATATTTAACAAAGATTTTTATTTTGAACATAAATAAGCCTACACTGAAACTAATGAACTTTACACAGGCTTTAACGAAAGACAGTGTCTGTTACACGGTGTCAGGAATTCCCCTGCCAGACTTCGGCATTCCCCAAAGCACCTCGCTCCTTCTCCCGTGCGTGCCCCGCCCGCACAGAGCTGCTCGCAATCGGGCTTCATTGGGAACACCTGACTCCCATCTACTCGCTCATCACACCGCCAATATAAACCCCTCCTTCACCCCCACTCAGCGTCTGTTATTATATGTTCATGCGTGGTCGTGTGTATGCTGCTTCCGCTACATACCTTTTCCTCCCGGACTCCTCGCTCACTCCACAGCTGCGTTTACCTTCCCCAGCGCACCTCGGACTACCAACGCTACTCCGTCGCTTCCTCCGCGCCGCGCTTCCTCCATAACGCACCGTGGATGTTATTATTGGACTGCCGTTTGCCGGATTTTTCCGATCTACGCGGGTATTTTGTGTTGGCTCTGCCTTTTGTTAAAATAAACTTTGTTTGCCGTTACTCCGGTTTCCGCCTCCGTACCTCGCCTAACACACGGCTTGTATCTAAACAGTAGCCTACCAAGAAAGTCTTCCTCCTTTCTTTTACAACAAATTCTCTCGGGAGTTTATCTTTTGGCAACGTCGTGCGTTTAAAAATCACCATTGGTGCAGCTTTTCTCCCGATGCCGTGCAGCTCAGAACACAGGTGAAGAGTGTTTTCATGCCCGGTTGTTTTCAGCGTGACGAATGATTCGCATTTCCGACAGTCCGAGTGAGCGGCAGGTCAAACGTCAGAGGAACATCATCCATATTTATGATGTGGTGCGGCCTGATTCAGTGGGAGCGCATCCAATTTGATATAAATAATTTAATTGGTTTACCTGAACCCGTTCGGCAAGAGGGTGAAACCCGGAAAATTCAGGAAGAAATCCATAAATTAGCCGCTTAATTGTTTAAGATGCGGGGTTCAAAGTGTGGGGAAAAAAGTAGCGATTTATAGTCCAGAAAATACGGTACACATACCTATTTATCTTTGCTTATTTGGAGCTCTTATAAAATATATAATTTGGCTTCAAACCACACTTAACTGCAAGAAAGCCACTGCATTTTTTTTGTTCTCAGCTATTTCCTTTGTTTGGGACACATAAGGTGCCACTATTGCTTCTTTTATTTTAAATATTAAAGATGGTTCTTTCAAGTCAACTTGACTTTGTTGACTCAACAAAGAAAATAAGGACCCAGGTATCAGTGTCAGTATACCTGTGAATAGCTTTGTGTTTGGTTGGCTATGTTTTATGTATTTCTTTTGTGTTTGTTTCACTAAAGTACCTTTACAGTATGTACTAATGCTTACCTTTCATGGCAATGTAGTATGTGTCTGGTGATTAACATCTGTAGCCATATGTTTTTCATTGTGTGATGATAAATGTGGAGAACCATCAAAGAACCCAACCATTTTTTGCCTCTGCTGCTAGATTTCTCTTCCACTGAATACATGTGCAGTCATCCAAAAAGACGTTCACAAAAGTATAGGGATCTGAATGACCCTATGGTTCTGCTATCTAACAAGCAGTCCATTCATACATACATTCCTTTATCTATATTTTTTTCATTTCTAATCTTTTTTTTTTAACCTTATATTGTGTTGGGGTGAAATTTGACATGTTTTCAAGTTATATGTAAAAAACTATATTTACTTTTTTGCTTGAACAAGCCTTCATGATCTCCTCAAAGACAGCAATTTTAACACGACAAAAGAAACAGTCACCATTTTAGTAAATTCTGAAGGTCTTAAAAGCGTCTGTGGTGCAATGGGTCAAATTTAAAACACCAAGTATTTTGACTGTTATATACATCCATGTATCATTTAAAACGTTTTGTGGAATATTGATTTTGGGGGTGTGGTATGAACAATATGCACAGAATTCTCTGAACATTGCTACCTGTAAATAAAGCTTGTGTGTTATCAGTTTCAGTCTGTAGCATCATCAGTCTATTTCAACATGAGCAAGAGATTAATTGTCGTTGGGCTGTCATCAGATGTGTCTTATTCAGGCTCATACTTCACATCATCCTTATTCACAGATTTCCTTCATGAACAAAGATATGGTCAATAACCTCATAGACACAACATATATTCAGTGTCTATAAGGTTACTGACCATATATTTGGTCATGTGAGTAATATTGAGGACAGAGAGCAAAGTGACAGTGAGGAGGATGTGTCTGAGGATGAGGACGATGTGGAGTATGTTCCTGAAGAAAAAGATACATTTGATTAAAAGGACAGTCCAAATGGCACAAAAAATCTTCAAATAAAAAAAGGTAACATCTCATGCTCGTCAATCCCTTATTCCAACCAAGGCAGAGCACCAACTGAGAACATGATCAGAATAACCCCGAGGTCTACTAGATATGCTGTGTCACATTTTAAATACATCAGGACAGAATTTGAGTTGTTCATACCACCATCTGTTTAGAGGATCCTGCTTGAGATGACAAACACTAAAGGGTAAAGCGTGTTTGGCAACAGCTGAGTGGAGATTGACAAAACACACCTAAATGCTTATATAGGGCCGTTGGTTCTTGCTGGAGTGTACAGATCCAGTAATGAGGCTACAGCCAGCTTATGGGATGGTGAGTCACCCCAGAGCATTTTACGAGCTACCATTCAGACCTTTTATGTGTTGTCAAGAGTTATCTGCTTTGACAATCGAGGGACAAGAGCTGCTCGCCATTTAAATCACAAGCTTGCTCCCATTAGGGATGTTTGGGACAAAAGGGTGGAGCACCTAAATGTGGGAAACATATATGCACAGTAAGGAGCACACTAAACAATCACATACTGTGATTTATGCATATGAACACAAACACCTTGTCAATGTTCAGTATTCAATTCAAAATCTTTATTTTTAACACGCACGCACACAAATAAAATTTATGTTGTCAATTTGAGAAAGAGATAAAAACATGCTGCTTTTAGATGTTCTATTTGACTTTGCAATTTTTAGCAAAATGTATTTGATTATGTGAAACAGTGACTTTTTACCTCTTTCCTAACATAAAATTGCCCATCAGATGTCACTATTGTTAAAGATGTTGAGGTTTTCATTGGCAGTGACAAGAATGGACAGGATTAGAAATGAGTTTTTTTTTAGAGGGACAGTGCATGTAGGACATTTTGGAGACAAGGTGAGGGAGGCGAGCTTGAGATGGTTTGTGCAGAGGAGGGACATGGGGTATATCGGGAGGAGAATGCTGAAGATGGAGCCACCAGTTAATAGGAAAAGAGGAAGGATGTGGTGAGAGAAGACATGAAGGTAGTTGGGTTAAAAGAGGCAGATGGAGAGGACAGGGGGGTATGGAGATTGATGATCCGCTGTGGTGACCCCTAATGGGAAAAGCCGCAAGAAGAAAAAGAAGTCACTACTGTTATAACTAATTGTTATAATATATAACAATAATAATATAGTCAGATAACATAAATACCCATTTGGCACGCTAACACAAACTAGGTAGGCAGCTTTCTAACACATTAAAAGGGTTACATTATTAATAACAATATTTGATGCTTTTTAACATTTTTATTTTGTATGTAGCTGCATTATAATATTGTGGAACATCCTCAAAACCGGAATGAATCCTGTTACCAGAATGTGTTAAATAATTTAATAAAAGCAGCAGGGTTTTTTTTCTCTCTCCTGGAGTTTATTATAAATATTATTATTTAAAAACAGGAAATAATTGATTTAATGCATCAAATGTATAAAATTTATTTGGGAGTTAATGTGTTGAAAAATAAGTAATCCAGGCACCCAGTACACCCCTGTAAAACAAGCTCAGAGCATATAATACTAGTGTTAGCTTTAGAATATTAGCATACTTATATACTTATAACAACATAAATTTAGCAAGTCACTTGTGTGTTTGAACGAGTTTGATGGGAATTTCCCTTTGCTGTTTCTGTCTTTCATGATAATGACAGTTTAAGAGAACTTGTTAGCCAGTTAGATTTTTGATGGAAATGATATAAAGTGCAGTACATCACAGATTGAAACAAAAATAACAACAATAGAAAACATGCAAATGTCAATAAAGTCACCTTCAGTAAAATTTTGACAGCAGACAAGACTGAAATAAAACAAAATTATAATCAATACTATGTCAAAAAAATTAAAAGAATTTAAAAATAAAAGAGAGCTTTTCAATATTTTGGAGTTCTGTTTTCAGATTTTAGTCTACTTTGCTAAAAGATTGATCTTATCTGACAGTACAAAGATTTCTTTTTTTTTTTGCTCTTGCTGCAACAGTACAGTGATGGAACTGGGAGATGAACATTACACACCCGGTCCACAATGCAATGCTCACTAGATACAAAAAAAGGATCATGTTGCTTTAATTATCATGGGCGTGTGTTCTAACCTTTAGTGTGATGTAGTATGTGAAATCTGTAAACCAATGCTCATAAATTTCCTCGTTGCTAGCGTGTTTAACGGCATGTCCTTTATGACTCGGTTGTTAGTGGAGTCTAGGAGTTCTTGACTACATGCAGTTTCTTCTACACTCCTGTGCAACATAAAATGATTCAAGCAAATATGGCAAATGTGAAGCTTTTAATGGTCATAACCACAAATCATTGCTCAAAAAGTTATCCAGAATGAAACAAAAAGCTTCTGATAGCTCCTGTGCCACCTTCTTTTTCACCTTTTTTGCTGCAGTCGTTTGTTTTAGGAAAATGAATTATTTATTTTTGTACACAAATGTAAAAATCATGAACACACTATTATTAAAAGCTTCATTTTTGCCATTGCCATTTGCCAGTGTAGATACACACAAGGATCTAGATGTAATTTAGGTGTATGTGTATGTTTATCAACTTGGAATTGCATTAATTCTACATCATGTATGACTTTAGAAAGCCGATATTTCAAAGTCATGGCTAATACATTCAGTGTACATTCTAGTAATGTAATTTCTGTATTAACATCTGTAAAACAGAAAAGGTTTCTTTTCTGTTGCTGGTCAATAAAAGATTATTTGTGGTATAGCACTAGCGACCTGATTGTCTGCTCTTGGTGCATGTAATTGTTCTCTATTAATTTTCAAAAGATTGCCTGGTCTGATCTAAAGAAGAGAAGATACAGTGCCAGTAGAGCTCAAGATGTCTTCCATACGTGCCTTTATAAACCTGTACTTTTTATGAACCCAGCTCTCTTGCATTAAGAACTTGTTGCTGCTCAGCCTAGGATTTATAGAAACCCTGTGATCCTTCCCTCTCTTTTACTTATAACTTTTTCTAGAGTAAGAAATGTAGTGGATGTAATCTTTACTTGCATCCACCTTTCCTCCTAACTGCGTGACACACTTCAAGGTTCTGAAAAGGATTTGAATCAGTGTCCGAGTGTCTGTAATTCAACAGTTCTTTCTGTTGTTTGTGCTTTTTATTCTAAAGGCGCGAGGTTGCTCGGTACAGCTGTCCCATCAACAGAAAAAACATGAAACCATCAGTAATTTTTCATAAGGAATCATTCACACATATTATATGATGAGGCTTTCCTTCTTTAACTTTCTCTTGATATGAAGTTTGTTAATGCAATCTTTTAGTACATGGTTGTACTGGCAACCCTGCTAGTAGCCTGCTGTTAAATCTAGAAAATGCTGCAGGTTACTGGAAGTCAGGGCATTGTTGTATTAGAGTAACAAAGTGTATAGCTAATTTCAATATGAATATGCAAAATAAAAGTAAACTTAAGACTACCGTGTTGCCAATATTCTACTGTTAATTTACATGACAAATTTTACAGTTTAGAAATGAAGCATAATAGTTTCCACTCTTGTAACATACACACATAAATGTCTCTTACTGCATGACACATTTGACTAGTACAATCAAAAATCATGCCATTACTGCCTATAAAGTAACACATTTGAAACATAAATGAATATCTAATACAAAAAAAATATAAAGTAAACTATTCCCACCTTGACCAATTACAGTAGTCGTTATACAATGAAATTATAGTTGTACACCCCCACTACAAAATTATAATGCACTCAAAGTCATGATTCCATTTTATTCTAAGCAGTTAGCTTAGATAAAAATATCATGACAGCCCTATTCTTCAGAACTAAATGCATTTCTCCTTTGTTTATAAAGTCTTCCTATCTGACAAGGTTTTTTTGATAGTGCTTTGATTGATAACCAAGGCCTAGCTCGCTTTTCTTCTTGACAGGTAGTTATTTAAAATTTGAGGCTCTGGTGCACTTTTTATTCTCGCAACTATTCTCTAAACTTAAAACATACACAATAAATTTGAAAGAAAATTAAAACAACATATGTTTGTTTAGATATAGTTACATTTATGAAACAATTTAAAGAATGAAGTTTGATCCAGCTAGTTATATACATGAACCTTTACTCAAATTTTTGTAATTTTACAAAATAATAATAATAATAATTACAATGGAGAAAAGTTGGGAAAAGATTTTACACCAGATTAATTTTTCTAACATAAAAAAAAGATAAAATCTTACAAAGTTGATTGTATAGATTGAAGCAGTTGTGAAATACAACAGTGTGCACTCACGCTGGAATAGACAAACTTTTGACCGGATTTAGGCATTTTAAATCTAGGAACACTAGGAGTGTTTTCTAAATAGGTGCTTCAATAGAAGAGATTTGACATTGGAAAAATGGGACCTTTTGTACAAAGCAGTTAATATGACACATTTGCTTACATTCGAATTTGAAAAATCTGAAATTTCCAGAAAAATCTGATATATGCAGAGAAATCTGATTTTCCAATGTCAGCCGTTCCCCCAAATAGCAAAAGAAAAAAAATGTCCATTAAAGCAGTATAGCGATTATCCTTCACTGTCCATGCCCAAATGGTAAAATGAAATAGTTAATGCACAGTCAGCAAGTTTGGATATCAGTAGTTTAAACTTGCATAATAGTTTTATTTCATAAACCTAACAAGCTTGGTGTATAACATATATTAATGTAAATTAATACATAACAAACTAGACAGCACATATACATTTGTTTCAGTTGAAGGTGAAATTTTTGTGGAACATATGGTTTTTTTGGGTGTGTGCACCTGACAGACGTGAATGGCAAAGCCACTAAGAGGTGACCAACACAACTTCAGGGTAACTTCCTGCAAACCATTTACACACACACACACACACACACACACACACACACACACACACACACACACACACACACACACACACACACACACAGCGTTCAAGTAGGTCGCAAGTAGAGTAGTGCTCTACTCTGGGTCACGTTACCACACCCTTCTAAAATATCATTCCTGAATCCCCTAAAGAATAACACAGACACAGACACGCACACACACACACACACACACACACACACACACACACACACACACACACACACACACACACACACACACACACGCCTCTGCACAAATTCCCCCAGCAAGGGAAATATGAACTTAAAGCCTAATTCCCACCTGTTTTACCACAGAGCATAGGTGTTAAATTAGTCTGGATTTGAACGCCTGCAGGCTTCACACTTGGGAAACCAAGATTCAAACAAAATTCCAGTATAAAACATCAAAATTTGCAACTCCGCATTAGAGACATAAACTGGAAGTGAGTGCACATGCACAGACAGACATACAAACACACACACACACACACACACACACACACACACACACACAGCACAAACACACACGGCACATTCACAAACACGAGCTCGACTCTTTTATGTTGTCTTTTTGTGTTTGGGATTCCTGGTGTGCTTCTGTCAGAGTGAAGGGTGTAAATAATCAAGTTCACTGTCATGAAAAACTTTGTATCCAGGAAAGTGACGGAATAATAATAATTTTATTATGATTGTGATTTATTTTTATGATTATGATTATTATTATTATTTCACTATTATTATTTATATTTATATTATTTTATATTTCAGTAGAATATACATTTACATTAGAAAAGTGCCAAATATATATCATATTAAATAATTCATGTTAATTATTTTAAGGTTTCATTTTAGCTGTATGATACCTTGAAATCCTATAGCAATTACGACAAATATGGTTTTGCTTTGTCTTTTTTTTCTATTTTCTTATTTGTTTGCTTTTTTTATTGGTCTAGACATAGTTGAGACATTGAAACGCTCCTTTCTTATTTGAATTATCAAAAAAGTAATAGCAATCTCAGAGGTACTGTCACGGATAGGAAAACGAGACGGAAACAAAACTGCAGGAAATGGCAAACTTAAATGAGTGCTTCACCTGAAGCGTTGCTAGAAGCATGGAAACTCAGGCAGTAAGAGCGGTAGGTAGTCCGGATGATCTACGGTCATAAACTGTAGATCGGACGGGGGGCAGAGGGGAAGAGTGGCCTTATAAATGGGACGGGTAAATAGAGGACAGGTGTAGGTAATTAGTAGGAGGGAGAGGCTGAGCAAGAGTGTTGAGCCTTGGAGGGAGGCGTGACTGGTGACTCTCTGACAGGTACAACCTGTACATTGGTAATTTGCAGAATTTGAACAATTGCAGTAAAGATGGAAATGTAGTTTAATCAGTACATCCTTCGAATTTTTCCCTGATACTACCAGTGAAAGCATGACAATGAAACGGGATACCTTGTATTTATTGAGAATGTATTTTGTAGTGTACAGGGCTGTTTTGTTTGCTCAGATTCAGACAACTGCTTCCCAAAGCTGCATATTACAATAGGTGCGCGACTTAAAATGCATACTTCAAAAGCAACACAAGACGTTTTTAAAGCCAAGAAGTGCAAAAATTAGTGCTGGCCGAGTCAGTCACCTAAACCGAATCCAACTTTATTTCTGGAAGCAAACATGAAGACAAAACTGTACACAAGAGCATGCAGCAACAAAAGACAGCCATAGTAAAAACCTGACGGAGCATTCCCAGAGAAGAAACATAGTGGCTAGGGATATTTATGGCTTCCAGACTCCAAGCAGTCATCGATCTCAAAGGATTAATTACCAAACTATCGAAAATTTACAGTTAAATTGATGACTGTCCATTTGTCCAGTTATTCGTCGTTCCTTAAAAAAGATGGGATCATATAAAACTTAGTGTAATTCCCACACCATTTTAGATGTGAATACCCTGAAATTAAAGCTGAAAGTAGTCACTGTGAGCTCATATACAGTATTAACTCCAATAGACACCTAAATACTAATAACCATAAAATAATAATAATATCAGTGTCCAAATGTTTTTGTTTTTGACCAGACAGACTTGTGATGCAGAAAATTTGTAAAGTTGATAATCTCATGCAATGTCAAATGTATAAGTTTAGTACAAGACATTTTCCAATTACAACAAACCCACACACATAAATACACACTGCGGTGCGTTCAGAGTGACAGAGGGTGATAAATGACTATAAAAACCAAAAGACAGTTTCTATACAACATTCCCTGCTGAGTATCAGGTGTTAGTGACAAGTGCTTAAATATAGACAGCACACACACACACACACACACACACACACGCACACACGCACACACGCACACACGCACACACGCACACACACACACACACACACACACACACACTACTTATATGCTTAAGTAACATCCTCCAGTCATTTTAAAAGGAGGCAGGTAAACCAATCATTGTCCATTTCCATTTATCAGGTTACTCTGTACAGAGGTGCACCCCAGAAGTAAGAGGCAAGATTACTACGCTGACCACGTCATGGTTCTCGTTCTGTTTGAGTCACGTGTATGTGCTGTTAAGAATATTAATAAATATTCACTTACCTTTAAATGACTTATGATCTTGTCAAAGAACACATTTGACAGTTTTACATTTCTAAAGAACAGAGATTCTGTGGATTGTTTTGTTTTAAAACACACACACACACACACACACACACACACACACACACACACACACACACACACACACACACACAGATTGATAACTCAAAAGTTTAAAAGTTAACATGTGAAACATCTTACAACCCTGATAAGTCTGGAGTATGTTAGCAGGCATAAAACCTCTCTCTCTCTCTCTCTCTCTCTCTCTCTCTCTCTCTCTCTCTCTCTCTCTCTCTCTCTCTCTCTCTCTCTCTCTCTCTCTCTCTCTCTCTCTCTCTCTCTCTCTCTCTCTCTCTCTCTATCCTATAACAGCAGTCCAGACTTATGACTTGAACCACTATCAAACTGTAGATATTTTTGGTTAAATATTTTGTCATGGTTAAATAATACAGCATGTCTTTAATGTTGTATCAGACAAAACCGAGTTATAATGCTACACCATATTGGCCAACTCTGAGTCAATATTTGTAGCTACTTTTACCAACATTACCTGTTATTTCAGGTATTTATTCATATCCCTTTTCCAGCAACTCCCGCACAAAAACCATAACCGTAACACATATAGAGTTTAAACTGTTAGTCTTCGCCACCGCTTTTAAAATCACAGCTAAAAAATGACCTACCTAACTTTAAATGTTAACAGTTCCTGACAGAAGTGGGCTACATACACAATTTGGAATACACTTTTGAACTGTCAATCATTCAAAGTTGATATTGCTCAAAAAGATAATAAGTATTATATGATGAAATGCCTTAAATATACATTTCCTTTATTGAACCTTTTTTTAAATTTTATATATAAATACATGAAATCAGTCCAGGAGCAATCCAAAAAAGTACTGGGCCACATGTCTCATGAGTTTCTATTGTACATTTTATGAAAATGTAAAAAGAATTAGTTGCCTACAAACATTTATCTGAGAATATGTCATTTAGAATGATATATAGTTTGTCATGGTTACTCTTGTCCCTTTTCATTTAATCTATTGGTAAACATTAAAACCTCAGAGCAATGGGATATCAGCTGTGCTGGGGTGACGCTGAAGGCTAAGAGGTATAAAATCCCGACTTTTTCTTTAACTCTCTTAAAAATGTTGCCGATTTAAATAAACCACTGATCCTCAAATAAACAGGATGTCCCAAAAGTCTCCTATACATTACCAGTTTTCACACAGCCTTCAAGAATGCCTTTGACAAAAGAGTTTTCACGGCTGGATCGGAAAGATGTTTTAAAGTTGCAACAGACTATAACAAGAGACAATGGCAAGCACATCACACATGACACTGCTGCCAACCTTATTAATCAAATTCAAAATGATGTGTTGGAAGTGCAACTAAGAATTGGACGTCCACGAACATCCACTAATCAAAGCACAACCTTGGCATGCTTTAATGTTATTTTGTCGATCTATCTTTCTATCTAAAACAAGTTGTACCACTTAAATGTTGATCAAGTTTTGTAGTATAAAAAAGTAGCAGTAATAATACAATTATTAAGTACTTTGACCTGTATTAACTCTACCAAATCAACATGCTCTGGATGTAATGTTCAAATAGTAAACCTGTATAAAATAAGGTATACATTATCATAAATAAAAGCTCTGGGAAACACACACACACACTTTTTTTAATCAGCTAAGATATTCATTGATCCATTTGTAATAAAATGATGGTGTATAAATCAATATTCAGTGTATTGATTCATATTAAACTGTCATTGAATCAATGTTCTAATTTTTCAACGTGCAGCTTCTCTAAAGTATACAGTATAACATACATTTCCATTTTTATGATGCTGTGTGTGCAGGGATTATTCTAATGCAATAACATAAAGAGGGAAAATAAACTCTTCTATTAAAACATGACAAAATAGGAAAAAAATGTTTATATATATATATATATATATTTATTATAATATATATTGTGAGTGTTCCATGAGAGAACCTCCACACTATTCCTTTCCTATACCCAAGATACACCCCGTGGTACTATTTAAACAGAATTGTGGTCATCAGATCCTTTAACCAACTGTTCATGTTTTTGAATTGTCAATTAACTAAAATGTCAATTGTTAAACACAAATGACATAGCAGATTCTTCGGCAAAACAGAAACTGGACCACTGGGTGATGGACCTCGTCACCATGGACCATAGGCAGATCAGATACATGACTCCTACTGTAACATGCCACTAGCAGGAGTGTGCTGTTCTCATGGGCATTACTTAAAGGATCGGTACTTTTAGCAGTTATTGGAAGACACTGTCTACCTTTTTTAATTTGTACAAGTTTAATTTATTGTGGCATGAGAACTACATTTTCTAACACTTCTACTGATGTTTATGTTAGGACATAATTGGATTCATGTATTTATTGCAAATTCTGTCTCTCTGTTCCTTTGTTGAAAGTGTTTAATGAAAAAACAACAGATGTATGTAACTAATAAGCACACAACCCCCCCCCCACACACACACACACACACACCCACACACACACACACACACACACACACACACACACACACACACACTTCTTTCTTCCTGATAAGTGAGGAAGCATGCAGCTGACTCATGTAAACAGTGTCTCTTTACTCTCATTCCTGCCATTGTGCTTTGTTCATTCCCATTCACGCACACATATATATGATGGAAACTAATATTCAGATCAATGATCCATGCATATAGTAGATTACTACACACACACACACACACACACACACACACACACACACACACACACACAATTCATCTTACTATCCTTCTAACGAACATCTCCTGACAGTTATTAATGCATGTGATTAATGACATGCCTGCACTTAGATCACACCTCAATCAATAATCTTTGATTATTTTTTTCTTTTTTAATACTTGCTGAGTGGTTTTTTTTTTTAGTTTATTTTTTACAGCAACCAAATGTCCCCACAAGGTCAAAACTACTGTCAGATATTCTATTCTTGTGCTGTCTCTCAAACTGAGAGCGAGAGAGAGAGAGAGAGAGAGAGAGAGAGAGAGAGAGAGAGAGAGAGAGAGAGAGAGAGAGAGAGAGAGAGAGAGAGAGAGAGAGGAGAGAGAGAGAGAGATCACACACCACTGCTATAATCTGTATGTCATTTGCATGCTTTTC
Organism: Silurus aristotelis; assembly: GCF_946808225.1. NCBI lineage: Eukaryota > Metazoa > Chordata > Actinopteri > Siluriformes > Siluridae > Silurus > Silurus aristotelis. The sequence continues at coordinate 22,861,403 of NC_139582.1, read as the reverse complement.
TTTACTGAATAAGTACAGAAACTTCTGCAAATACAGTTTTGCAATACATACAAGTTTTTATATCTGGTATATCATAAAAAAAAAAGTATATATATATATATTCCTATAAATGAAGAATAGAATAGAATAGAATAGAATAGAATAGAATAGAATAGAATAGAATAGAATAGAATAGAATAGAATAGAAAACAGATTGTCAGCTCTCATACTGACTGGCAGATCCACAACAAAGGGTGTAAAACTTTTTTTTTCTCATTAATTTCACTTCCCCCGGGCTGTAGTGCAAAAGCAATATATATATATATATATATATATATATATATATATATATATATATATATATATATATATAAACAAATAAAAGATTCGCCTGTGGCCACGATTTGTTTATTTCTTTACTTTTGTGTGTCAATAATAAAAAGCAAAAAATCTATAATAGTGTTGAATGTGGGATGTAAAGGCTTACCATTAGGTAACTGAGCGGCGAGTGTGACGGTCAGCAGCACGAGCGCGTGCACAAGCGCAGCTGTGAGAGTGCATTTGTCCGCGCGCTGCCGGTGCATCATGTTTACCGGATTAAAGCACGCGTGCAGGAAAGAGCAGCTCTAATAAACCCTCAGAGCGCAGTGATGCAGGAGGCAGGATGTGGAGGGACTTCCTGCGAACAGCCCACCATCAAATCCCAAAATGCACAGGGGCGGATTCAGTCCGTAAGAAAAAGTTTCCTTCTCCTGCAGAATGGAAATCCATAGTGAAACAGTGGCGCGTGCTGCACGGAGAGAGAGAGAGAGAGAGAGAGAGAGAGAGAGAGAGAGAGAGAGAGAGAGAGAGAGAGAGAGAGAGAGAGAGAGAGAGAGAGAGAGAGAGAGAGAGAGAGAGAGAGAGAGAGAGAGAGAGAGAGAGAGAGAGAGAAGAGAGAGAGAGAGAGAGAGAGAGAGAGAGAGAGAGAGAGAGAGAGAGGCTTCATTTAATGGGCTGAAACCCCGCGCTACTTAAACAGCTGGATTCCCATGTGCACTCTTTCTGAGCTTTCAGCTACTATATGTTGCCAGATTTGATGAAAGTCCTCATGGACTACTATTTGGAACTGCAAATAAAAATTCGGGTCGAGACATTTACATACAGAAAATAAAGAGCTGGGAAGTAATGAAGTACAAATACTTCGTTACTGTACTGAAGTAGATTTTTCTGGTATTAGTATTTTACTTCACTATTTATTTTTTCAGACAACTATTTACTTTCACTCATTACAGTTTTTACACAAATATCTGTACTTTCTACTTCTTACATTTTCAACCCAGGCTTGTTACTTTGATTTTAATCTATTTGATGACATGATCAATAATAAAGAATAAGAAATAAGTACAAACCGTTTTCAGCCCATCAACCTATTTCTTATAATTGTGTGGCTTTTTCAACCTACCACTGGTATATCATTCCTGGCCATCACACACCATAGACATCGGCTAGCCTACGACTCTAACAACAAGCAAGGCAGAAGGCAAAAGAAGTACAGTATAGTTGACGTGGATGAGACAGAGGGAGTCAGCGATATAAACATGACATGGATGTTAATTCATTATATAACAAAATTTTATATTCTGATGTAAGGTCTAGTTACCAGCTAGACACTAAAAGAGGGTGTCGTAAAGGCTACTTTTTACTTACATAAGTACATGTCAGAGCCCAAACTTCTTTACTTTTATTGAGGGAAAAAATTGTAGTAACTACTTCAATCTTCAAAACATAAGTGTCTGTACTCCTCCTTGAGTAAAGGATGTATGTATATTTGGCATCTCTGAGTAAATAACACTATGGTGCACACACACACACACACACACACACACACACACACACACACACACACACACACACACACACACACATGACCAATATTAACCAAACAGTAACCAAAATTGAGGATTGAACCAGGGTTAAAACATAGACCTTGATAGAAGAAGTAGCATACTTACTCAGAAAAAATTAATAAACTGTACATTCCTTGCCACCGTGGGTGGAGGGTACTTTTAAGGAAAAACCTTTTGTATCTTTAGTAACTTTCACTTAGAAGGGTTTAATTGCATATACTTTTAACATGAAATGTAATTGCAGTACAGGTCACGTTTGCAGCATTTGACAGATTAGGGCATGTTGCGTTTTGTTTTATTAAGCAGCACCTCTCCGTCACTTGCTGTCATAAACATGCTGGGGACACAACACGATGGAGACTTCAGCTGTTATAATGACCTCCATTCCTCTGGAAAAGTGTTCTACTAGATTTTGGTAGGTGACTTGAAATATGTGCTCAGGTACTGATGTTAGGTGAGGAGGCCTAGGGTGCAGTCACCTTCCAATTTATCCCAAAGGTGTTCAGTGGGGTTGAGGTCAGGAATATGTCAAGGCCACTTGAGTTCTTTTACTCAAAACTTAGTTCGGACTGCTTAGTTCCTGTGAAGGGAAATTGTAAATTTCAGCATACAAAGCCATTCTACACTGGTGTGTGCTTCCAACTTTGTGGTAACAAACCATAGACCATACAGCATATATTTTTATTTGCTATGAAAAAGCAATTTTAAAGAAATCATTGAGTAGTGCTACACTCCATAGTACAGACATCACTTTCATGAATGGTATTTTTTACCCAAGCATAAAATAAACCCTTCCTAAGCAAAGATCACCTGGAATTCAGTCGTATCTATAATCAAACACAAATTTTGGCATGTTTGTGTTGGAACTGACGTCTGTGATAATGCACATTTTCAGGAATAGTGTTAGTTAAAACTGTTCTTACTATTATGCTAAAAAACAAATAGTAATTTATAGTCATCTTCAAATTATATTGCTATTTTTTTTCTTAGTGTATAAGCTACCGAATATGTCAGTCACAGTATGTGAGAAAAATCGCAAAAACAGGTGGATTTGTCGTTCAGTGGGCAGTTTAACTACTCCAGGGTTCCCGCTGTAGTTTTCAGCTCAGTTTTTTTTTTCTGTAACATCTGATCATCTCTGTTAACTTGGGTTTCTTCCTTGTTCTCAGATTTCCTTCTAGTGTCCAAGATATGCATGTAGGTGTATTTGTAGCATTATATACTGTATATCCTGCACCCCCAAAAATATTCATCTTTTTCTTCTCCAGGCACTTTCTTTATGGAAAAAAAAATGTATTCAGTTTTCACCTTTGATCTTGTCTTTGATTAGATAAGAGTCAGCAATCTTTCTCCTATCATGATGTTATCCTGTCCTTTTCTGTTTAGTGACCCTCTCTGTGAGAGGAGCTTTCATCCTCTTTCAGTCAATCATACAAAATTCCATGTTCCATGACCACAAAAGGCATTTCAAGGAATTGCAGAAGATTCCATTCTCTCTCAAACAACAGATTACATTTTCAACTTGTGCTAGCAGCTCAATTTATTGAAAGAGACAAACAAGGGAATAATATCTAAAATTAGAAAGACAAGTAGACAGATATCAGTGTAGTACATTATAAAGCATCATGCTGAAAGCAAACATTTCTTAGTAGTTATTTGTGTAAAGAAAAAAAAAAGGAAGACAACCCATTTTGTGTAATTGATATAACAAAAGGGTCGCATTTTCTTAAAATATGACATTGTAAAAGGATATGCTGTATAGAACACTGACTGAAAACCCTCATGCTAATCCCAAAGCATTGGAGTGATGTATTTCTTTCAGGCTGAAACAGTGGGGTGATTAATCACTCTATGAATAATGTATTAGTCTATGTATGTGCATATGTCTTTTTTCCGGAGACTCTATTAACTCGGCATTTATCCGATAATTAGACGCCCATATAATTTGGAGCACATAAAATGATTAAAAAGAAATGTCATTTCTTTTATTTGATTGGTTCGACTCTTCATTAGTGCTCTAAGAGTAGGGCGTAATTAGCTCTATAAAACTTTATAATGTCCATTCAAATGAGATGCAGTCATGCTGTTTTCATAAGGTCTGCTAGGATTAAGCTTTGTCTTCTATTCTGACAAAGTGCATTATAATCAGCATTTTATCAGCATCAGGGCTTGAATATGTGCATTCACCTCAACTACAGCGAGATGTGGTTTGTATTTTGAGGTGTGTTTGGAAAAAATCCTGTACTGATCTCAGCTGGGGGCTTCATAGCTCTTCTGAACCTCAAGTTCTTCACCATAGGCAAGGAGACCATGAAGGACGCACGTTTTGTGCACAGACACTTTTCAGTCAATGTTTCTTTGTAGGATCTGGTCTAGAAGTTTCTGTGAAGAAAGCAAAGAAAATAAATACATTTATTTTATTGATCTACAACAGCTAATCTACTGTTCACAGCTGATTTCTACCCTTTGGGATAACAATATAAAATACAGTTTACCAAGAATTCTGTCTGGTTTATTCCTCGAATGGTTATCTTGTAAAAGGTGGTGATTACCTGCTATCAGTCCACCCACCATACTGGACTATCACATCTTTTTTTCCCCTAATTGTGGAGTTTTTACTCCTGGACGAACATCCTGTTTTTACGTATCTCCCATTCTGTTGCCAGCAAAAGCACTGAACATTACAGTAACTGTAACTGAACAGTATAGATCCCATGAAACTTTGAATTTTGATTATTAAATGTTTGTGAACACTAAAATATAGTTGTTTTTTTTCTAGTTAAAAAAATGATTATTGCTTTCTGAAAGTGTTTAGAGGTGTACTTGTAATTCGATTTTAGATGTAATGCAGCAAAGCATTTATCTCATTTATCTGATTCACTCTGAAGCCAAGCGTGCTTTTGGGTGGAGCAGAATATCAGTTATAAAAATCAACATCAACATAAAAAAAAATGCAGTAGTGCAATATAAGCTTATAAGCAATATAAGCTTATCATTTTAAGCTTCAAAATGATATTCATTGTATATAAATACATACGCATACAAACACAGTGAAAACCAGCATTAGGAGAGTCTAGCTCACATACCCAACAGTTTAGAATCACAGAAAACAACTATGCATCTCAGAATTCCTATTTAACACAAGATTGCCCTCATGATGACCTATATTTGTATTATGAAATATTAAATAGTGATCACAGCTCAGCTGTTTCACTTAAAAAAAAAAAAAAAAAGGAAAGTCTGATACACCCCTAGATCTGGAATTTGTTACACTCCAGGCTGGAGTTGATGTGCAGACTCTGAGCCTGTCTCTTGCTTGAGTGATCACACAGCCGTCACTGTCATGCGGAGTTGTAGCTCTCATAGCAAGCTGCAGGGAAGACAGTGAGACTGACTGTGGATGATAGAGCTGAGCTCTCTGAGGATCTGATACTGATAATATTAAATCACCACGACGCAAAAGCGGAGCTCTCATCAGAAAGTCAATGCTGTTTAGCTATCCACAGAGCAGCCTGTCAGGAAGTACATCAGACTGTGTGAGGGGCACTGCTACTGTCCTGACAGTCAGCACCAAAACAGAGGCAGAATGAGCATATATTCCATCTCAAATCTAAGTGTCAATCATTCAAAAGCCAAAATAACCAAAACAAATGGATGAATTAATATGATTTAAAGGAACTCTAAACAGCAAAGTCTGAGAGGGTAGGATGGATTCATACATAGGACAATATTGACCTCTACTGGTCATGAAGAAAAAGATTCACGTAATTATTACTATTTGTTAATAAATAAGGTTTGCGTAAATGTTCACAGCCCCCAGATCTTTTCTACAACTGTGATTGCTACAGTAATTGTCATCATTTGGAATCAATATGATAAATATACATATAAAATTGCAAAGAAATCAATCAATCTGGATCAATGATATATAGTAACAATCTGGATTGATTCATCAATTTAAATTTCCATTAATCAATGTCACATTAATGAATCAATTGTTAATTAATAAAGGACAAACAACAAGTGTGTAAAAATAATTACAATTTTCAAAGTTTTGTATTTGTAAATCATTTTGTTGAGGCTGTTCGTCGTTTCTGTTTATGTCATCAATTGAAAATGAATGGTAGGGCTACCCTAGATTCTGTAAGGCTGATATATTAATTTATACAGACCCCAGCAAATTCAGTGGTATCATCAGGTATCAACTCGAAAGCCTGAGGTTTATTTCTCTTGATTTCCTGAAGTTGATTTCCAGCAGATGTCATAACCACCTGTGTGAAAATGTTATAAAAAATGGCCCGACGGGAAAAGTTAGGCCCAAAAATCTGTCTATACAGTAGAGAGCCATTCATTTAGAAGGAGTGAAGTATATTAGTCCAAAAAGCGTAACAGCCTCTATAATAGATTTTGGTCAAATGTTAAAATTGCTGTTATAAGCATGGAACATAAGCCTTTTCTTAAATTGGGGACATTATCAAACACAGCAAAAGCAGCTCAGAGTTAAGATTAAACCCAGTTGAGAGCGGACATCATGATGTCATTCAACACCTACTGTCTACAGCAAACAGCAAGCATCATACTTTTCTGAGTATCTGAGATCAGATGCACACTGTTCTACTTAAGATTTGTCAAATGCATATAGTCCCCTATGACACTATGGAAATGGCAAGACCAATTTATTTGTTCTTGCTGTTTTGTTGTAGAAGACTTTCGAGGTTCAAGATCAAAAGGTAAATGTGAGACAAGAGTTTAGGATTTTCAGTTACATGTGTTAAACAACATGAAATACCAAACATTTAGTGTCAGACTGCTCCATTTTAGGCAAACAAAATTATAGGAATAGACAGCTAAAGCTTTAATATTTGGTTGTGTATCGGTAAACCAGTGGTTTATATATTTTTCATGTATGTTCAAATACAGTGCATCCGGAAAGTATTCAAAGCGCTTCACTTTTTCCACATTTTGTTATGTTAGAGCCTTATTCCAAAATGGATTATATTCATTTTTTCCTCAAAATTCTACAAACTATACCTAATACATGATGAATGACAACGTAAAAGAAGTGTGTTTTATTAACCCTGAAGCTTTTACATAGTGTAATAAATTATTACTGGTGTTTAAATATACTTCCGAATGTTGAGAGAGTTCTACCTTTTTAAAGACATCAGCTCTCAGTCTGTTGGTTTGCAGCACCAGCCTTCTTCTCTCGTCTTCTTTCTTTTTAGTCACTTCAGGCAGTTTGTTGTAAATTCTGTTATAAGAGAGAAAATAGTCTACAGAACAAGATCATAGCTTTTGAATTGGTTCTGTTCTGATACTGAGCCTTAGCTAACATTCTGTGGTATTTTCATGGTACAAGATGTAATTTTCATCCTAAACATGGAATGGAGACGTGGAATTAGCTCCTTTAAACAAAAAAGAGATCTTCTCACATAAAAGCTAAATCGATTTACTGCAAGATAAACAGAATAAAAGATAAAATAATTGTGAGTAGTTATTTGTTTTAAATTGTTTGTGTGGGTCTATGTTTGGTTATGTACAATACCCTTTATTTAATATCTAGATGTATATTATATTGAGATAACAGATACGCTCAAAGTAAATTTATATAAATTCAGTTAACTGTTACTAATAAATGACTTGCTTGGTATTCTTTTGAAAGGTTTCACAAAGTAGACAATAAGCTAATTCTATACAGTGGCATGCCACGCATTTCACACCTAGGCCCTGCATTCATTTTACCTCGTAACACCGTCATTACTACAGAAATCATCGATATTACACAGAAATGCAGTATAACAGAGCACTGCTTCACAGACAGGTCTCTCAAGCAGAGAAAATGAGTCATTGCTAAAGCAAGAAAACCAAACTATACAATTCATCAAGTCTCCTTTCACTGCAGCCATATCTGCAATGCTTTTAAAGAAGCATTAATATTAACCTCATAAGACAAAAATACATTCCAGCCTGGTTTTCCATGCATTTTTTTGTAGTATGTTTTGAGTTGTCTGACCTTGGAAAACCTGCAAATCCTACTGAAAAGAAAACTAAAAATTATAAATGGTATAAAAAAAAGTAAAAATTAAAAAGTCTAAATAATAAGTTTGAATAAGCTTAACAACTGGCTGACGTTTCCTCACGATGTCTAGATTTTCTTGAAAAGTCTGTCTTGAAAATTGCCTTGTAAGTATATCTGAATCCAAATGAATTTCTTCTCCTCTCTCATCAATTATGAAATAAAAAAACAGCTGATAAGCCTACATGAATATATTTGAGGTTTGATAGCTCTGACTAGTCAATCAAAAGCGGTGAAAATGCCAGTGTTATTGTATGCCTGCTAGAAGACCCCGGTGTCACCCACACGAAATATGATTGGTTAACGCAAAGAAGCAGCAGAGAAGGTCTTGCTGGCCCTGACAGCTCACTACTGATACTGTAGGAACCATTCTGTATCTTTTATTATTTCATTGGGTTTTCAATGGTTTTAACAACAGTTCATGGAAAAATTAGTCAGTGGGTCAGTGTTGTTCAATTCAGTGTTGATGAGCTGTAAAAATTTCACTGACATTTTTCATAAACCCAATTTTTCCATTAATTATTTGAGTAATTTTAATGATTTTACCCTTGTGTAGAAGGAAGAACACAATATATGTACAATTTCTCTGTTTCTAGCTTTTAAAGATTCACAGCAACAAACATAAACCAGAAAATTGTGGTGCATTTATTTATTTATTTTTTTTGTTTTTTTCTGAAATATGATTTGAAGATCTGAAACAATGAAGTGGGACAAGAATTACAAAATAAAAGAATTTGAGAAAATACAAATAATTTTGTTCACAGCATGCTATGTAATATGTTCATCCGTGTATGGACTAACCGTCTAGATCGGACTTGCATCTCCTTGTCTGAGATCTCTCTGTCCTTGGGTTTAAAAAGATTATCTAAAGAACAGATTCAGAAAAAAATGTTTGGCCACAGCACAGCACGTTTATAGGGGAATTTATCACAACAGTACTTACAAAACACTGCATGTATCAAGAAGTTAATTATGTGTAAATAATGTAGTTGATTCTTCTATTCATTTTTTTAAAGGTGTAGGTTGATATAATGACCGGCAGGGGGTATGAGTAAGCTGATTTGGGGACAGACTGAATATGCATTTCAGTAGTTTTCAGGCACTGTAAAACAGAGTAAAACTAAATATCTAATTTCAACCATAAAGCTGTTTAATATGGATTTTTTTAAAGAACACTGTGGACGAAACAGAATACTATAGGTTTGAGTTGATGTTACAGACATAAAAATTGTTGTTTTTAAATCACATAATATAAAGTATGTGTATGCACTGGATTAAATGGACTCTGGTCAATTGTTGTGTGTACTCTGGTCAATTGTAAATGTCTTATATAAGACCATGCAGCATTTATGTGATTGCAGACCTGATTAAAAGTCTGCAGGTGCTTTGCTGCTAGTGCCATACTGCAATATGTTTGCTGCAGCAAACAAACATGCTTAAAGAAAATCTTCTATGTATCAAATAAGGTTTTTCTATTGCAAGAGTGTCATGCTGTCTAGTTTATTTCCTAAATGATTATATGTACTATGTAATTTCGTGTCTGGTTTCTATAGCAAGCACTGCGCTGACTAGTCTATTCTACTCTGAATATTGCGACCGGTGAGTCAGTGAATGCCTGTGGAAGAGATAGGCTAGTTCAATTCGATGTTAACAACTAAATAATGCAACAGACAGTGCTATCTCACTCTGATGGCAGACATTCCAAACATTAAAGGACACAGTAATGTGTGTGTGTGTGTGTGTGTGTGTGTGTGTGTGTGTGTGTGTGTGTGTGTGTGTGTGTGTGTGTGTGTCATTTAAGGTAATGGAACAAGATCTGATGAGGCCAGATTTAACCCGTTCCAGAGCGGTGGCCACATTAGAGTAGGAAGAAAGGTGAATGAAGTGATTTATCCTGCCTAGTGCATAACATACAAGCCTGTGTGGGTAATGTTAAGATCTAGGTTTAATGTCCAGGTTTTTCCAATTAATATATATCTATTTATTTATTTTTTGTTAAGCAATCATTTTTTCTCTTCATGATCCCATGGGCATATCCAAGATAAAATTGCCAGAATTAATCAGGCTCAAATTGTAAAATAATGGTTCAGTGAGGATGAAATATCATTTCCACACATAGATTGACCACTAGACCCTAACACCACTGAGAATATTAGGGACTACTAGGGACTACACCTGACAAAAAGATTAATGTGTATTTTATTTCAATCCCATTCAACTTTTTTTTGTTGTTGAAATAACCTCACTCTTCTGGGAAGAGGTTCCAATAGATTTTGGAGTGTGGGTGTGGAGAATTGTGCACATTCAGCCACAAGGGCATAAGTAAAGTCAGCTACTGATGTAGGGTTAGAAGGTTTGAGGTGCAGTCAACCAATTCATCCCAAGGGTGTTCAATAGGCTTGTATAGCAATACACTTAAGATTCATAGAGCTGGCTTTGAGCTCAAAGGTATTGTCTAGCTGGAACAGGTTTGGCTCTCCTAGTTAAAGTGAATGGGAAAATGTATTGCATCCAGTCATCCTTTAAAATTGTGTGCCTCCAACTTTGAGGTAACAGTTTGGAGCAGAACCACACCTGAGACACCTTGAAAAGTCAGGTTTCCTAATAATTTTATCCATGAATTTTACAAGGTATATCAATATACCATATGTATATGATCATGAATACGGATGATCCGCTGTGGCAACCCCTAAGAAGCCGAAAGAAAGTTGCCGTTTGATAGACAAATATTTTCTTGTTTGTACACCAGTGTTACATGCTCCTAAGTGGAAAGAAATGTGTACCTATAGACAAACAATTATAACTACTTATAGGGTTTTGGTATTTCAGTGGTTAAGGCTCTAAAATACTGATCAGGAGTTCAGGGGTTTAAACCCAGGCACTGCTAAGCTGTGACTATTGGGCCCTTAAGCAAGATCATTAATGCTCTGTGCTCCAGGGGTGCTGTATCATGGCTGACCTTGAGCTCTGACCCCAGCTTCCTAACATAGCTGGGATATGTGAAGAAAAGATTTTACTGTGCAGTAAAGTGATAAGTATAAAGCACGTTTTCAATTAATTTAAAAAATAAAATCTTTGTGGAACTTAATGACTCTTTGCTCTTTATATTCTTTTAATTAAAGAAAAAATATATAATTAAAAGATTTCTATTCAGTCAAAGTAATTACTTTAAAACAAATATGTGAAGTGCAACAAGTACCTAATTATAGCGATAAATATTATGGGATTTTTAACTGGAATTCAAGTGAAATAAAATTGGGGCAATAAAGTAAAGAAATTTTTTATTTAATAATACATCTTTACACTGCTCGGTCCTCCTACGGCATACTTTCAATAGAGTTTAAAATGTATTAAATATGAACAAAAATTTAACAAAAATGCTAAACACAGGGTATTTTGGGCTGGTTATCACAAAGTGTATATGATTCTGCATACTACTACAGTATAAGGAATGCTACATATACAGTACAGTATAGACTGATCCATTTTAGAAACATTTCACCTCAATTTCATGTCATACCACTGAGTGGGTGTGGCCTGGTGCACCTCTGCCTCTTATTGGTGGTCTGAAACAATATTATGGAATTTGCTGGTTGTAAGCCCCGCCTCTCTCTGGCCCTCTGCTCCAGTCGATGTACTCGTCTCTGTGAACGGTGAATAAAATCTGGTCGAAAAAGCTGTAAAGCCTCCTGTACAAAAGAAAAATACGCATAAATGCGTATTAAATAATATCTTTTAACAGACATAGTTTTCAGCCATTAAATGCACAAGCACAACAGGTAAAAAATGTTTCATGTCTCAAAGTCAGGGTGCCATTTATTTAGTGTTAAAAATATCTCATATTTAGATTAGATAAAAAGCCAACATGGCTAAAAGTGAAAAGGTTTTTTTGTAAACTAAATATAACTGCCACCACTATGCTCACCAAAACACTAACAAATTTTGTTGGTTCCATTTCCTAAAATATAAACAAAACTTGTAGCTCAGTTTACACTATCACAAATGAGTCCTCTAGTTCAAGTGAAGGGAAAACTTCTACCAGACCCTAGTGGTGGATGAAGTACACAAACCAAGTACTCAATATAGAGACCCACTAGTTAAAATATTACTCCAGAAAAAGTAAAAGTGCTCCCTTCGAATATACTTAAGTAACCAAAGTAATATGTTTTAATATGGCTATAATGTTCCTGCTATCATTTTTGTCAGAATACTCTTGCTTAATCAACTTAGTCTATGTGAAAAGACTCTGTTACACTCTATTAATAGAATTATATTAATTAATCAAACACTGATTGATATCTATTAAAATTATAATGAGCCCAAATGTTACTTTTCAACTACTTGAAAAAAAAAAATCACACAAATAAGGCCACTGGTGTTGTGGTAAGTTAGATTCAGGAGATTCTTCTATCATTTATTACTCTCAAAATGTTCTGCTTGCTGTTGAACTGACACTGTATGTTCATGCTAAATAGATACAATCAAGCAGCCATCAAAACTCCAATACCAATACACAAAAAAGCTACTTAAGTGCAATAACCAATTACATTTATGTCATTAATGTTCACCACTGCCAGATCCAAAGACATCCTATACATTTGTGTGCCTCTAATTTCATTGTTACTGTTTGGTGAAGAACCACATATGGTTGGAAATGTTATGTTTATGAAGTGTTCACCTTTTGTTAAACAGCTCATAGTATATCATTGGAAGCATGAATTGGAATATGAACATAGAATATATAAGTGCATACTTTAAGGCTTAAGAGCTGGAGCTGGTCAGTGCTGTTGGATCCACAGGCACAGCTTTTTCGCAGGTGGGAGGAGACAACACACTCTTGTGAACCAGGAATTATTTCAGTGTGGGAGCATGAAACTGTGCCTGGGGAAGAGATTCTCACACTCACTCCAGACTTCCCTAATGAAAGGCAGGTTTCACACACACAGACATGCGCCCAGACACATGCACACACACACACACACACACACACACACACACACACACACACACACACACACACACACACACACACACACACACACACACACACACACACACACACAGATAATGCTATGGGTCTACTATTAATACAATAATCCAATTTGGGTAACAATTAACAGTTGAAAGCAGAGCAATTTTATAGCCATTTTGCATCTTCTTTTTTTTCCTGGTTAAGGTTTTTTATGATGACCTGACCACAGCAGAGGTATTTTAACTAAACCTTTCATTTATATCAGGTTCTGAAGTGTAGCTAATAAAGCTAAAAGATATAAACTAAAAGATAAAACTAAGATATTTTAATCAGAAAGTCATTGTAAGAAGCAAATGATGTCAAAGGTAGAGAAGAACAATGAGGGGATGAGAAAGGCATATACGTGAGAGAGAGAGAGAGAAAGAGAAGAGAGAGAGAGAGAGAGAGAGAGAGAGAGAGAGAGAGAGAGAGAGAGAGAGAGAGAGAGAGAGAGAGATTTGATAAAAAAGGAACTTGAGGAGAAGTGTCCTTTTCTTTGCCCTACCTGCAGTGATTGCTCCGGAGCACAATCATGCAATCAAATTAGCACATGCCCTGTAGACTGCATGCAAAAGATCAGTGTAAATAAGAGGCCAAGAAAGTGTGGATGGGAGCCATATAAGATAAAAGTAAAAAAAAACAACTGCTACTGGGCAAAGATAAAGAGTTTTAAAAAGAGAGGACTGTGCAAGGTAATATTTTGTATTCTTTTATATATATATAGGAAAAAATAAGTATTTGAACACCCTGCTATTTTGCAAGTTCTCCCACTTAGAAATCATGGATGGGTCTTAAATTGTCATCCAAGGTTACTGTTGGTAATACACTAAGACGTCATGGTTTGAAATCATGCATGGCACGGAAGGTTCTCCTGCTTAAACCAGCATATGTCCAGGCACGTCTTAAGTTTGCCAATGACCATTTGGATGATCCAGAGGAGTCATGGGAGAAAGTCATGTGGTCAGATGAGACCAAAATAGAACTTTTGCTCTCCAGACCTAAACCCAATTAAAAATCTGTGGAGGGAGCTCAAACTCCGTGTTTCTCAGTGACAGGCCAGAAACCTGACTGATCTAGAGAAGATCTGTTTGGAGGAGTGGGCCAAAATCCCTCCTGCAGTGTGTGAAAACCTGGTGAAAAACTACAGGAAATGTTTGACCTCTGTGATTGCAAACAAAGGCTACTGTACCAAATATTAACATTGACTTTCTCAGGTGTTCAAATACTTATTTGCAGCTGTATCATACAAATATATAGTTAAAAAATCATACATTGTGATTTCTGGTTTTTTTTTTTTTTAGATTATGTCTATGTCCATGATTTCTAAGTGGGAGAACTTGCAAAATAGCAGGGTGTTCAAATACTTATTTTCCTCACTGTATATATATATATACACACACACACACACACACACACACACACACACACACACACACACACACACACACACACACACACAAGGTTTTTGGTGACTGACCAATGCTTTATTATCATTGCTGATGGTACTGAAATGGAGGGAAAGGCAAGTTGCATGATTGAGTGAGAGAGGTTCTGCTTGACCCCATTTGCAGTGGCTTCTGCAAGAAAGGTGGCTGTGATTCCTACCTGGGCCTTTGTCGTTCCCCATTTGATTGCTCCGCAGAGTCCCCGAGACATCATTAGCATTTTCATTTACAGAGTTCCTGGATTTGACAATGGCCATGCTGAGGTGATGAGCCTTTTCTACTGCTCTATTGCAAACTCTAATATTTTGTTTACAGGACTTGGGCATATGTCTTGCTTCTTGTGGTTTCTTTAAGCTGGAGGACAAACTACATTTTCCAATCGATAGAAAGAGTGATGACCTGTACACAGATTGTGGACTGCAAAGAGGATGAGAGAGTGATTTGTACAGGTAAAATGTTGAACTGGGAGACTGGCTTGAGACTTCCACATGGATAGAGGAAGAAAAGGTGGGTCGTGTTGTGACTGAGAGTTGTGAAGCACTGGTTTTCTGGTCTGACTCATATTTTGATCTGTACTCTATCACCTTCACCATGGTTGCACTGCAGGTGTATGTCACTGTGGAATGACTGCATGCTTTATCATTCTTTACTGTTGAAATAACACAAGAGGATGCTGGGATCTGGCCTTGTTGTTTCAGGGGGCTTGATATTTTGCGAGTGGAGATAGTGATGAATAATAATCCAGATGAGGGACCGCGACAGTGAGCCTGAGGGTCAGTTAGAGTCCAGCTCACAAATGGACCATCAGGAGTCGAGGCAATAGTTTTTGTTGCTTTGGTTTTTGTTTTCTCACCAACAGTTGCAGAAAAGTGAGAGGCTGTGGGCCTCCAACACTGCTTGATGTCCTGTTCTCTCTCCTTCTTTTGGCCTCTCAATGTTGTAAACACATTTTGAAGACGTGGACAGGAGCCCTTTATCTCTGCCTGTAAAGTGTTTAAATATTAGTGTCCTATAGCATCATTTAAACAGTAATATTAATTTTAACTTTTTAAAATACACCATACACAACTGCAAATAACACCGCGTTAACCTAAAAACTACTTTCTTTAAATAGGATACAGTCAATCTCTAGATGCAGCAGATACATGTATTATATATTATGCAATATTATGGTTATTATTAATCTTTTGGACATACACTACATGGACAAAAGTATCGGGACACATGACTGTTCCAGCCATATGTGGTTCTTTCCCAGACTATTCCACATACCGTAGCTGAAGGCACACAATTGTATAAGATGATTTTGGATGGAGTGGCATTGAATTACCCCTTGGCTTAAACTAGGAGACCTAAACCTGCTCCAGAATGACAAAAAAACAGATAAACCCAGCCATCAGGGTTGCACAAGCCACTTACTGCCGGATAAATTGGGAGGGTTGTGTTAGAAAGGGCAATCAGCGTAAAACATGTGCCAAATCAAATATGTGGGTCACGAATCAGAATTTCATACCGGATCGGTCGAGGCCCGGGTTACCAACGACTGCCACAGGTATTGTTAGCCAACAGGGTAGAGGGTGGAAATTGGGCTACTGTTGGCCGAAGCAGGAGAAGGAGAGGAGGAAGATGACTTTAATGGCCATGTTGGTGAAGGAAACAGAGGTGATGAAGAGGTGATGGGTAGGTATGGCCTTAAGAATACGAATGTAAAAGGGCAGATGGTGGTAAATTAGTTGTAAATGCTTATGTTAAGAACAAGAAGGAGCATAAGGTGACGTATAAGAGTGGAGGAAGGTGCACACAGGTGGACAATATTCAATGCAGGAGAAGCAACCTGAAAGATATTGGAGACTGTAAGGTGTTGGCAGGGGACAGTGTAGGTAGACAGCATCAGATGGTGGCCTGTAGGATGGCTTTTGAGGTGAAGAAGAAGAGGAGGAGAGTTAGAACTTAAAGAAGAATAAGATGGTGGAATCTGAAGGAGGAACACTGTAGTGTAAGGTTCAGGGAAGGGGTCAGACAGGGGCTCAGTGTTGGTGAAGAGGTGCTGGATGTTTGGGAAACTACTGCAGGAGTGATAAGGGAGACAGCTAGAAAGGTACTTGGTGTGACAACCAGAAATAGAAAGGAAGAAAAAGAGACATGGTGGTGGAATGAGGAAATGCAGGAGAGCATAAGAAGAAATAGGTTGGCAAAACAGAATAGAGATCGGCAGAGAGATGAGAAAAGTAGGCAGGAATACACGGAGATGAGGCAGCAGGTGAAGAGGGATGTGACGAAAGCCAGGGAAAATTTTGAGCAGCTGAAGAACTAGAAAAATAAGAGATGGAAGTGGATAGGATTAGTATGGAGGAAGTGACAGCAGCAATTAAGAGGATGAAAAGTGGAAAGTCGGTTGGACCAGATGACATACCCGTAGATGCATGAAGATGTTTAGGAGAGATGACAGGGAAGTTTTTAACCAGGTTGTTCAACAAGACTTTGGAAGGTGAGAGAATGCCTGAGGAATGGAGAAGAAGTGTACTGGTACCAATTTTTAAGAATAAGAAGGATGTGCAGACCTGCAGTAAACACAGGCTAATGAAGTTGATCAGTCACACCATGAAGTTATGGGAAAGAGTAGTGGAGGACAGGCTGAGAGAAGAGGTGACCATCTGTGAACAACAGTATGGTTTCATGCTGAGGAAGAGCACCACAGATGCATTATTTGCTTGGAGAATGTTCATGGAGAAGTATATAAAAGGTCAAAAGGAGTTGCATTTTGTGTTTGTGGATTTAGAGAAAGTGTATGACAGGATGCCAAGAGAGGAGTTGTGGTATTGTATGAGGAAGTCAGGTGTGTCAGAGAAGTATGTGAGGGTGGTGCAAGACATGTATGAGGACAGTGTGACCGCAGTGAAGTGTGCAGTAGGAACACCAGACTGGTTCAAAGTGGAGGTTGGACTGCATCAAGGATCGGCTCTGAGCCCTGTAATCAGTGGTGATGAACAGGTTGACGGACGAGGTCAGACAGGAGTCTCCCTGGACTATGATGTTTGCGGATGATATTGTGATTTGTGGTGAGAGTAGAGAGCAGGTTGGGAAGAGCCTGGAGAGGTGGAGGTATGTGCTGGAGAGAAAGGAATTTAATGTCAGTAGGAGTGAGACAAATACATAAGTGTGAATGAGAGGGAGGGCAGTGGAGTGGTGCAGTTGTAGAGAGAAGAGGTGGAGAAGGTGGAGGAGTTCAGGTACCTGATATCAACAGTGCAAAGTAATGGAGAATGTGTTATAGAAGTGAAGAAAAGAGTGCAGGCAGGGTGGAGTGGGTGGAGAAAAGTGGCAGGAGTGATTTGTAATAGAAGGGTATCTGCAAGAGTATAGGCGAATGTTTATAGGACTGTGGTGAGACCTGCGATGTTGTATGGTGTTAGAGACAGTGGCATTGAGTAAAAGACAGTAGGCGGAGCTGGAGGTAGCAGAGCTAAAGATGTTGCGGTTTTCGTTGGGAGTTGAGAGGATGGACAGGATTAGAATTTAGTTTATTAGAGGGACAGTGCATGTAGGATGTTATGGAGACATGATGAGGGAGGTGAGATTGAGATGGTTTGGACATGTGGAGGGACATGGGTTATATCGGAAGGAGAATGCTGGGACGGAGCCGCCAGGAGGGAGGAAAAGAGGAAGGCCAAGGAGGAGGTTCAAGGATGTGGTGAAGGAAGACATGCAGGTAGTTGTTTGGAAAGAGGCAGATGTAGAGGACAAAGTAGTTTGGAGATGGATGATCCGCTGTGGCGACCCCTAATGGGAGCAGCTGAAAGAAGAAGAAGAGCTCCATAAAGATATAGCTTACATGAATAGAAGAGCTTAAGGATCCTAAAAACTTGAAACCAAACTTAAACCCAATCCCTTTAGCATGAGTTGGAAAGCTGACTGCACCCCAGTCCACCTGAATGAGCTCCACGTATCTCCACAATGACATTCCCAAAAATAGTCCCAGAAGAGTGGAGGTTATTATAACAGCAAATTGGAACTAAATAGGATGTTGAAAAATAACATATGAATTTTATGGGAAGGTTTTGGTGGCTGGTAGCTCAGTGGTTAAGGCATTGTCCACTGCTGGGCCCTTGAGCAAGGCCCTTAACCCCTGCTCAGTTGTAAGTCTCTCTGGATAAGGGCATCTGCCACAATGCCATAAATGTAAATGTTTCCACAATTTTTTTCCATACAGTGTATTTGAAAAGATAAAGAATAAAAAGACCCTAAACTAACCAAATCTGCAGGTTTAGCAGTAGCATTAACTTAAATACTGTACATAGCTAAAACAGGCAACGTGTGGCATTCACACAAACAGGCTAACTTTGACAAAATATTAAACAATGACAGACAGTATTTATATTGCCACTCTGGCAAAAAAAATCACAAATTCTTTCACCTTTTTGGCTCCTAACTGGGAATGGTCAAAATTTATTCAAATAATGGTCAGACATTTTGTCAGCATTGAACATTTGTACTGCAAGATCTTATATAATATTTTAAAGAGGGATAAAGAAGAAATGCATGTGCATCCTGGTGATCTTCTTTAGCAAACTTTGAGAAAAAAAAAGGAAAGAATGTCTCACTTTTCCAATACCAATTTGTTAGGCTGCTTTTAACATTGTGTGTGCATTTTAAGGTGTATGTTTATAAGTTAACATAGGTGAACAACTACTTAATACAAACTCCAGTGTGCATACTAAATGTTGTTGGCTCTTTATTTTCTTTTACTGGGTTTAAAAACTCATTCAATAACAGCCTATAGCATTAATACATTTGGATATCCTATTAGGTCTCTTTTAAAACTATGTTGTTGTTTACACAATATAAAATGGTTTTGTTACATTGTTACTATCAGCTGGAAATTATTGGTGGAAAAAAAATCACTTCCTGAGGTTCTATTACTAATGTTAAATCACATGCAAACTGTTTATTTAAAAATAGAACAACAGTGAATTAGAAAATCTCAAAAACATGTATATTGTTCAATTTGGTCTAGAGATATATGGACATTAAAAAATAAAAGACTGTGTGATAAAGATATCTGACGTGTTTTATGTATCTTCACATACCTTAGGATTCGAGGAATTATAAAATTAATAATCTCAAATTCCTTAGATTAACACAAACACACTGTTAAGCAATGACTACTATTTTCTTTCACAATTTTTTTTAAACCATCACAAACATACTATCATACATCATCTCAGCAACATTATTTAAAATCCTAACACACAATTTATTACTGGTATCACAAACCAAAGACCAAGAAAAGACCTATTGTAAAATGCTGTAAGGCTGTAAGATACTTACCAAAACTATGTCTTGTGAAGCCTGGCTCATTAATCTCCAATTTTATAGTCCCATGAAGATTGGTAAAATAAGCAACAGAAAAATTGCATGGGCTTACAATAATCTTGCAGGAAAAAAACAACAACAAAAACCTTTTGTGTTACACAGTGAACTAAGTCAGAACAGGACACCATCTCTGCTGTCTAAACTTGAAGATGTGTGTTGTAACAGGAGCAGCTTTCATCTGTATCATATCAATTATTAACAGGTACATTGTGTCAGTTTACTGACAAGTTATTAGCATCTTTTACAGCTTCCGCTATACAATAATTGAAACAATTTAGGACAAAGTATTGCATTTGTGGCATTTAGCCGCAAATAGTATTGCTTAAATACTCATTATTAAAAGCATAGAAAATGTACTTACGAAAAAGATACTTAGGCAGAGACAAGCATTTTGGTGACATCAACAAACAGGGACTAACCTACAGAGACATAGGAAAAAGGTGACCAGAAAAAGAAGATGCATAAAAACTCACACAGCTCAGGATAGAACAATTAATGCTAGAGCTGTGAGGCACCTATTATCACCAGCTACAGGTTAAGATGTCCATTTCGTATTATAACCATCAGATTTATTATATATGGGTCTAAATCAAATTGATTAGCACACAATATTTGACTATTTTGTAAAACCTCTGGCTGCCATAAATCAGTCAAATTTAGAGATTTCATATTAACCTCTAATGGAGCAAAAAACAAATCTCATTGAAAGCCCTTGTACTGTAATTTCATCAGACTGGCCCTCTTCTGTCATGCCCAACAAACAGTTTAAACAAACATAAAATCTATAATCCTAAAAGGCTGGCTTTTTAAATAAACATCCATTTAAATCATTCAAATCCATTTAAATCTGAAATCATTTTTTGCACTACAGCAACCCTGCAATTTAAACAAATACAAATGCAAAGCTAAGATTAGTACAATCTTCAACTGCATTAATTCCCCACCCTACCCAAAATCCCCAGTGAAACAACTCAATTTTACTTTAGCTTTCACTGAAGCACTGAAATACCCTGTGGAGAGTAAAGTGTTCTACTTTATCTGTGTTTATCTTCTATGTGTTTTATCTGTGTTTTATCTACCATCTTCTATGGTTTGGTCTGCTGGTGCAGCAGCATCTCTACTGCAGACAGGAAAAGAATAAATAAGTTGATTAGGAAGGCCAGCTCAGTCCTGGGGATACCCCTGGACACTGTACAGGAGGTGGGAGAAAGGAGGATGGTAGCTAAACTATCATCATTACTGGAGAACGACTCTCACCCCCTGTATGAATCAGTTTAATCTTTGAGCAGCTCCTTCAGTGACACATTGTTACACCCTAAGTGTCTGAAGGAGCGATACAGACTTTTCGCCCTGCTGCTATTAGACTTTACAATCAGAGCTGCTCCAAGTGAACCAGTCATCAAAATATGCGCTGTTATGGTGTTTAACTGTGCAATAATAACAATAACAAAGTATTTTATTTTAAGCAATACATGTGCAATAACAATAATTTAAAACTTGCAATATTACCTATGTGCAGTATGTATAATAGCGTAACTACTTATTTGTGGTCTCTTTTTCTTTTATTGTATTTAGGCATTGTGTTGTGTATATACTGTATTATGTTTCTACTTTTTTTTTTTTTTTTTTTACATATTTGCACATTTCTTTTTCCTTGCTGCTGTAACACAGAAATGTTAGATCTCATCTCATCATCTCATCTCATCAAATCTTATCTTTTACCAATGAGTGGAATTGCACAAATACCAGATCACTCTTTTTCTGTGTGTTCCTCTGTGCCTGTCTCTATCTCCAAAGTGTAAAAAGGAACCAATGTGATGCCAGAATGCTAAACATACTGTAGGAGACCGAACACTATGCATCATTGCCCTGACCGTCGGATTTATATACTGTAGTATAGACGTTTGCCAACACCTAATGTTCCACAGTCACATAATACCATTCATTGCATAGATTGGATGTGTGCTTGGTATGTTTCTTGCTTGTAATATACATGACACTTTCAACTTTTATACATTTTTTCAAAATTGTTATCAGTTTTATAAGAAATGGCAAGTACCTCAAAATGAATACTGAGGTCTTTATGTATTTAGTTGAAATGACCAGTGCTTGAATTGAGTCAAGTCTTATGGGGGGTTCGCAGTTGTTGTGCAATTCATATATTTTTTTTATTTAAAAAATCTTGCTAAGTCTATTTTTTACTTGTCATGGGGAGTCCCTTATGCCTAATGGGGGGGTCCTGGATCCCCCCCAGCCCC
Organism: Silurus aristotelis; assembly: GCF_946808225.1. Classification (NCBI taxonomy): domain Eukaryota; kingdom Metazoa; phylum Chordata; class Actinopteri; order Siluriformes; family Siluridae; genus Silurus; species Silurus aristotelis. The sequence goes on along the minus strand of NC_139582.1, from coordinate 22,839,372 downwards.
CCTCAATTCAAGCACTGGAAAAGACCCATTATTAGCTTTAGAACTGTAGAATCAATTTACTGAAAGACATGAAAATTATTCTGCAAAATATACTTAGTAATATATACTTATTCAGTGCAGAGAAGCATGCAGTCAGTGGATAGCTGACAATGTTCTTGTGTTTAATGTGCTTGGGAACGCTTTTTTTAGATAAAGATGCAAAAGAGAAATGTATTGATTTAATCTGGCCACTACTTGCAATTGTGGTGTGCAGATCAATCATCTCTGAATGTGCACCATGCCTGGAGGCAGATGGATTACAGCGGATAAAGACAAGTCTCTGATAAATCTGATATCCTCCTCTGATCTCTGATTTTGCAACATTCTTTGTAAACTCCAAAGATGGTTGTGTGTGAAAAACGGAGATCAACAATTTCTGAAACACTCAAACCTTCGGCTATGCCATAGTTATTCCACAGAGACCACATTTTTTCTCTATTCTGTTGTTTGGTATGAACATTACCTGAAGCTCTTGAGCTGTATCTGCATGATTTTTGGCATTATAGAGCTGTTACAGATTGTCTAACTACATAAATATGCAGGTATACATATGTTTTTATGTTTAGAAATATGGACATAATTTCCATTTTAGTAGTCTGTTCAAGAAATATTAATATTCCTGTCTTGTCTCATTTCCTTGTTTTTAATTTAATTAAAAATTTTTTAATTGTATCAAGAGTCTGTCATTTTATGTTCTTTCACAAAAAGTATTAATTAGCAGAGACTTGAAGTTTTTAAAATTTGATTTATTTTCTATAATAGCACAACCAACACAGTAGTTCCAGATGTACATCAAATCTCCATGCTTATAATAATATGCTGATTCTGATATAACTTTAAATACTAACAAATCATTTGTAGACACATAAAAAGCACCTTTTGAAGAAAAATGTAAAGTATCTACATTCTGTAAGGAGAAATGTATTCAGCAGTTACGGAAAAAAATATCAGTGTCAGTACTTTGCAATTGTGCAAGTTTTCTGCCTTGGTAAAGGCTTTAGGATAGGACTGTTCTTTCAGTAAGATGATTATTTTCAGTTCTCTTGGTGAATAAAGGAATGTGGTGGAACCCAAGAAACCTGCCTCCAGCTTTTGAAGTTTCAATTCCTCTGGTCCTTGTGTGCCCCTTTATTCCTCTCTAAAATATTTACAAGCTGGACTTGTATACCCCAGGGTGTTTCTTTGCCATCATTCTCCTGTAAAGTTTTATTGTCTGTAGATGATGTAGAACCCACTGCTGCACTGCCACATTGCAGATCAGTCTAAAGTAAAAGCTCTGGTGAACGTGAGTCAGGTTTCAGTGCTCCTGCCAAAAAAAAGGTTCAATTTATTCATGAGTGTAGGCTATTCCATTACCAAACACACTGACTCTTAGGATTTTAGGATTATTTTAGTCAGCTTTTTTGTGAAGTCATTAGAATCATCCTGCAAAAAGGCAACAATTAAATATTTGCATGAGATGTAAAAAAAATATCTTTTGTCTTTACGCATTCTTAAATAACCTTGTTGAGAAATGTTTCAGCTATTTTAGTCATGCAAAGTTGTGCTTTATCCTTTGTGAAAGATGAATGCCCTGAGATCAACTTTGACTCAGTTAATTAAGATTTCCCAAACTCAATTCCTGTGCTAGAATGACTCACGTCCACCATTTGTATGCAAATGCAATTTAATGAAGGACATTAAACGTAATTGAGTACCATCATTCAAAAAAAAAAAAAAAAAAAAAAGAAACCATACAAAACAGCCTACTACTACTATACAGTTATAGAGTGGATTGTCTTTGCACTGGCAGACTGTTCCAGTACTTACTAAACTATTTTTAAACTATACTTTCTTTTAGGGAAGAAAGCTTCTCAAATCAGACCTTTTTGTTTATTATTTTGGCCCACCTTGAAGAGAGGTAACTGTACAGCTGTGAGATATATGCAGTATCTCACAAAAGTAAGTACACCCCTCACATTTCAGCAACCATTTTAGTATATCTTCTCAAGGAACAATACAATAGAAATAAAACTTGGCTATATTTTAGTCAATGCACAGCTTGTATAGCAGTACAGATTTACTGTCGTCTGAAAATAACTCAACATACAGCCATTATTGTCTAAATAACTGCTAACAAAAGTGAATACAGATGATAACAACCATGCAAAGCCACATGTCCGAGAGGACAGTAAATCTGTACTGCTATACAAGCTGCACATTGACTAAAATATATCCAGTTTTCATCTCTATTGTATTGTCCCTTAAAAACATATAATAACATGGTTGCTGAAATGTGAGGTGTGTACTCACTTTTGTGAGATATATTCCGGTGTGTTTGCCGTTTTGGTGTGTTGGTTCGGTGGTATTATGATCTTGTCACATTTACACTGTGTTCTTCACTGGTAGAATTTAAGGTGCATGAAGGATGATCTGCTTTTTGTTGCTGACTTTTTCATAGTGTCAATTTGCCAGACAGTTAACAAGAAGGTTGCCAAAGCAGCCCTATATGAGGCACTTGTCGATCATCAGGTACTACCTGTGTGGGAAACACTTCCATGATGGAGGCCATGATGGAGCTGGAGATGGCTGAGGCAAGTCGTGAGCAGCCTTAGGTCGATGCAGTAGATCCCAGTTGGCAGCGCATGCTAAAAGAGCTTGAAGTGGAGAATAAGCAGCAGGAGCACCAAATGCAGTTCTTGGGAGCTCTGGCACGAGAGTTGAAACTTGAGAGGTAAAAACTCGACCTGGCATATCAGTGACGAAAGCTGGTGAGGCTGCCATGGAGGTTTAAGTGCTCAACAGCAGCCTCTCCATCTCCCGTTGCCACTGAGCAAAGAAGGTTTATGGACATTGTTATTGCAGTGTAAACTGTCTGATAAGGCAAGGTAAGGTAAGATTCCTCCCACACTCTAGAACACAATTTAAATTATGAGACTGTAAAAGCTACTGTGAAGTTCGCTCACCAGACCTATGTTGAGTTTGCCACGCTCTTTTAATAATTGGTGCTCAATCAGTGGTGTGAGAGATTTTGACCATCTTAAAAAGATTTTGCTGGAGGAATTTAAGTTGTGTTTGCCTGAACAGCTGGTGGTACATTTAAATGAGCAGAAGATTGACACCTTGGCCAAAGCTGCGATATTTTCCAATGAGTTTGTGTTGACTCATAAAGTTGTCTTCAGTCCTCCTTTATCTTAGAATGTGTCTGCACGTTCGTCTAAACCCGTGACTAAAATTGGTACTAAGCCTAAATCTTCAGCTGGTTCCCACTGCCATTTTTACTGTCATGAGCCAGGACATGTGTTTGCAAACTGTCCAGTGTTAAATTGGAAGCAAATGAAACCGCAGACGGCGATTAAAAAGATGATTGCAAAACACCTCTGAGAGTTTAATATAGCAAGTGTTAAATTCCTTTGTGTCCTCAGGTTATGTATCTAAGTGTTCGCCTAGTTAAACTTCCGGTAAATGTATAAAGAGATACTGCTTGACACAGACATTTGTGTTGGATAGTAGCGTTCTCTGAAGCCTATTCTGCAGGTAGCGATGTATCAATTCAAGGCATTGATATGGGGATAATTTGTGTACCATTACACTATGTATATTTGGAAATGGAGAAATTTCTCAAAAATAGTGAAGGTGTGCACTCAAAGCTACTAGTCAGAGGCGATTCAGTCATTCTAGGAAATAATGTTGCCGTGATTAAGGTCATCTCCCTACCTGAAGTAGTTTCAGAACCTGTGAGTGTCACTTTTCAGCCTGGTGACATCCACTCCTATGTGTTCTCTGTTTGTATGTTGACACGTGCCCAACAAAAAAAATAAATTGTGTGACATAGATGATCTTTCCTTTCCATTCTCAAGAGAAGCGTTTTAAAAAATCTAATAAGAACTTTGAGGTGTCTCATGACATTAGTGACGATTCTGTATGTAAGTAGACGATCACCTGTACTAACAGTATGTACATGCCAGAGCCCATACTTTTTTTTTCTCACAGGTACACAATTCTAAAAAAGAAATCAAAAAAGTCACCTGTAGCTTCTTTGTAAAAGATATTAATTCTTTCTAGCTGTGTCACTGTCGCCATGGTAACTGTGTGTTGGGTCAATCCCATGTTTTTCACTAACGAGTTCCCAGAATTAAGAATGTAAAAAAACAATTGTAAAAGGGAATAAATTTGAATTTACTTGAAATTGTCCTTGACATTACAAAAATTAAGCACACGCCCAAATTTAACACAGTGAAGCGCTTAGCCAACTGACACTTTGGCTTCACAATCGCGGTTTAGCACATCTGGGATTTAGTTCTGAACTCTGTCGCTGACACTATAGTTTATAAAAACGTTTTTTAAATTTTGTAATTAATTAATAATTAATAATTATTGTTTTATTGTAGCGCGTAATAAAAAGATATGATTATTAACAAACGCAGCCGTCAACCCTGCGCTATTTATTTATTTATTTATTTATTTATTTATTTATTTATTTATTTATTTATTTATTTGACGTCTATTTGGGTATACAGCCTGTTAAATCCCACAGGTTTACATCATACGCCCGCCTCCCAGAAGATTTCATTGGTGGAGACTTGACGCGAGACTATCGTCTGAAAACACGCACACTAGCTTCTGATTGGCTGATGTTGTAGTCCATTTCGAGAACGTAAACAATAACAAACGCGGTTAAGTCTGTAGGTCTATGCTAACAATAGATCGCATTGCAAACTGAATTATATTAAATTGTAGGGAGTGAAATGTAAGGTTATAAATGATGTACTACAACTTTAAATAAGATCTGGAGGCAATAACGCAAGAAACGTGATTTGGAATAGCGGAAAAGAAGAATCTGTGAGGGAGTTGTGAGAGTGTAACGGAGTCTCTTGTGTTTCTGACCATACAGGACATTTCCTAAACAACTCAGTCAGCTATTTGTTGCTACAGTTACTTGCTAAAAACAACGTTTAACAACTGAACTGTCTAATGTACAGTTTGTATTCAGTCCTTGGGTTGGTTGAGTAACTCGACATTGCTTTGCCTTATTAAACAACTGCGGTCAAACCATCCGCACTTTTCTTTATGTTGCGCGTCTAATCATACACTTACGGTATGGGTGGTGGGCGCCTTCAAAATAGATGTAATCTGTCAGTTAGATAGATGTTGTCTATCACTCTATACATTTTCATACACTCATAAAACATTTTCCTTTATAGGTTTGCTCAATCTTTCGAATAATTCATATTTAGAGTGTCACTGTCTATTACTTTATCAAATTTCAACTCATTTTACTGTAAAGTTTTTGAGAAAAGTAAAGGCAAAATCACTCTAAACCTCAGTGCATTTGTTATCTATGTTCCACATTCACACACTCATAAAACATTCTGCTTTATAGGTTTGCTCAATGTTTTCAAATGTTCTTATTTAGACTGTTCCCATCTATTACTCTATAACATGTCAAGTCATTTTACTGTAGAGTTTTTGAGAAAAGTAAACACAGAATCACTCCAAACAGCAGTGCATTTTTATCATGTCTCATATTCAAACACTCATCAAACACGTTCCAAACACGTTTGTTTAAAAAAATTCATAAATACGTCTATTTAATTTGAACCAAAAGTGTACAGTAAAACGACTTTAATTAATAATTGAAAATACACTAATGTTTCAGATCATCAGCCTATTTCTTGTCATTGTGCAGCTTTTTTAATCTACCACTGGTGTATTACTTCCTGGCTCTCACACACCACAGATGTATACTAGTTTATGAAGCAAACAATGAGCAGTCAGAATGCAACAAGAAGTTATGGGTTAATGTGGATGAGACAGAGGGAGTCAGTGATGTAAACATGACTGAGAACAAAAACATTCCTGATCATCATCATCATCATCATCATCATCATCATCATCATCATCATTTCTCTTCTTGTGTTCATTATAGTGGATATTTAGCCTGTATACATGTATTGGGTAACAACATTTATAATTCGTGTTGTGTTAAAATGCACTGGTTTTATTAACGCGTAATCAATGCAGCGAGCATTTCTGTTTGACCTTTTTTTTTTTATGAAAATATAGATAAATAAATATAAAAGAGGCAAAATTAAAACCTTCAGCACAACACACGTTTATTCACAATGTCTTTTCTTTGTTCAGATATAAAAAATAAATAAATAAGCTCCACCGAAAAATAATATTTAATCAGTAAAGTCTCAAATCAGCACCAAAATCCTCCATGATACACACAAGTATCCCTCTTGGGGGTCGACAAACGCACCAGCGTTTCTGTGTTTTGTGGCATTTTTTTCTTTGTAACGCTGAAACGAACTTAAATTACTCTTTTTTTGATCGTACAGATAAGAGCAGGGGTGTCAAACTCAGGTGTAATTATATTTGGCCCGCGAGATCATATCAAATGTGTATTATAGCTGGCCCGCCAGTATATCGCGCATACACCGCTAATACTACAAATCCCAGAATGCTTTGTTATTGCGTTGGCGCGTCAGTCAAGACCGCTGAAAAACTCCGCCTACTCAGCGTTGAATTTACCCGGAGATTTACCGACTTTAAAGCCCAGAAATGCAGATTTGATCTGCTCAGTAATCCGTTTGTGGTTGACGTGGGAAGCGCACCAACCAACCTCCAAATGGAGCTGAATATTGAGGTACTCCCCAAAAAAGTAACTAATTACGTTACTTAGTTACTTTTTATGGAAAGTAATGCGTTATATTACTTTTGCGTTACTTGTATCTCTTTCACGCCTTACAGGTGTAACAGGTGTAATATAGATAATTGCCATTAAGAAATAAGTTATATTAGAGCAAAAGACATGTGTGGGCTGCACACCGGTGATGTGAAGGGAGAACATACCTTTCGCTGTCATCTCGTAAAACATCGTGCAATTCCGTAAATATGACCTCGTCCTCGTCTACATCATTCCCTGCTTCATCATCAGCATTAAACATTCTGAACGCCTTTACAAAGTTCGTGCTATTATCAGTGACCGTGGCACTTTATCTTCCCACAAAGAGCAAATAAGCTGTGAATTTGCTCTCTATCGGAAAACTCTATCTATCATGCTCTCTATCATGTGTCTCCCACAGAAAACCTTTATTCTGAGCAGTCCATAGATCTGCAGAGGTGGAAAGTCGGCAAAATGTTATTTTTTGCAGTTGACAAGAGCTTTTCACCAACACATAATCTACACTTAACCATTATTCCTTTCTCCTTTTCCTCGACTATTTCAAAATAATAAGAACACTTCCATCACAGTAATGTAATGCCCTGGTTTGCCATCTCCGCTTCTGACCAGCTTCTGTTCCCGCGGCTCGCACGTATGAGTGCGCGATTCTACGTGACTACGTTCATTTTAATTCAGTATTGTTTTTTTTATGCAAAATAATTTAACTGGAAAGTAACTCGCATTACTTTTATTTAAAAGTAACTCAGATATTAATGTGTAAATTTATAAAGTAACGCGCTACTTTACTTGTTACTCCAGAAAAGTAATCTTATTACGTAACGCACGTTACTTGTAACGCGTTCCCCGCAACACTGTCTGTGTGTGTAACTGTTCTCTTTAATGAAGATGAACAAAACACCACTCAGGAGTCTCACTGATGAACACCTCCACTCTATCCTGAGGAGACATGAGTTTAGAGGAAATCAGTGTGTAAAAACTGAGCTTGAATTAATTTGGTCTTTATGCACTTTTCCTACTCCAAGGCATGCACTGTTAATAGTTGAAAGATTGCTTTTTTTTAATTGAAGGAAATTATTATTTTTTGGTTGTTTTGTTGTTGCCCTGTGAAAAAAGGTTTACATTAAAAAGGAATTAGAAAGTCTTTAGATAGAGAGAGAAAAACATAATAAGATACGAATACCGCTGATGTGTGTTTTATTTCCAATTTAATTTCTCGTGTTTATAATATTAAACTTTGGTTGTTCCAGATTCAATGTTTATGCAAAACTAAAGTGTGTTTCCATATGAAAAGGTTTTACATTACCCATATAGAGAGACGTAAATGAGTAAATTACCATGGAAACCGAGAAGGTTACGAGCGTGTTGTGCGTCTCACACTCGCAATCAACCACTACCACATGGGTAAGTGTTAAATTATGTTTACAGTACGGTCATTTGTGGTGTATCTGTTTATTAAAATAGGCTGCAGATACTTTTTAAGTGCAGAAATAAGAGATCGAATCGCTTTTACATTAATTCCTATGGGGACATTTGTTCGAGCAAATGGAACGAATTATGCTCGTCCAACGGGGTTTTACTGTATAGCAAACGGAGATACGAACGTTTACGAGCAAAATTTTACCCTAATTCACGAGCAAACCCACGGTTCCCCGCTTTCGGCTGAGGGAAGCATCAGTCGCTTAGTTGATGACGTATCACTCGGTCGCTCTCATTGTTCAGTGCAGCAAAAACTTAACTTTTTTTAGTTTAATATTTTTATTTCACTAGAAATCTTGAAAATGTTTTGAAGTACTGTAAAAACGAAAGTAAATAGAATTACAATGGAGACCGAGGAGGTTACAAGCATGGTGCACGTCTCACACTTGAATATCATTGGATGTGCTGTGAAAAACGAAAGTAAATTACCATGGAAACCGAGACGGTTACGAGCGTGTTGTGCGTCTCACACTCGCAATCAACCACTACCACACGAGTAAGTGTTCAATTATTATATGGTAATTTGCGGTGTATTTGTTTGTTAAAATAGTCTACAAATTGCAGAATTAAGCGATCGAATGAGATCTCGGAACGGATTACATCGCTTTTACATTCATTCTTATTGGGAAAACTAGTTCGAACGTACGAGCAAATGGACCTACGAGCAATTTTCAAGAACGAATTATGCTTGTTATAAATTATTACAAAATATTCCCTTACAACGGTTGTAAATACATCAGCCAATCAGAAGCGAGTTTACGTACTTTCAGCCAATAGTCTCGCGACAAGTCTCCACCAATAAATTCTTTTGGGAGGCGGGCCTATGACGTAAACTTGGGCGATTTAACCAGTGTATAAATAGCTGCTTTGACGTAACGGCTCATTTGTCGCTGAAACCGATTCGAGCAAGTTGTATTTCATTTGCTTCTTCGGTCAACAGCGTACAAAATGAGAGAAATTATTCATTTGCAAGTAGGACAGTGCGGCAACCAAATTGGTGCCAAGGTAAGAAGTTAAAGCTTTTTAAACACTAGATAAGGGGTGGCCAACCAGTCAGAGACCGAGAGTCACATTTTTTTTTACTGTGTTACTGTTTTTTTACAAAGAGCCACATCATACACATGGGCACACATGAACATCACCCATCCCTTCCTCTAACACACACACGCGCGCACACACGCGCGCACACGCACGCACGCACACACCTCTGCTCAGCCAGATTTATTGTAAATGTCACACACCAACATAATGACAGAAATGGACTCCTACAGTTCTAAGACCACAGGACAGTCATTTTCAACAATTAACATTGTGTGCACTGTCTCACACACAAACTCTCAGTTCAACCAAGTCCACAAACAAAAATATAATAATTTACAATAGCGTTTTTTTTTTACTATGCATGTTACTTAGTGGGAAATTTGGCATCCTTGCCTTGAACAATCCCCTTCAAATCTGCCTCGTATTCCGTTGTTGCCACTGGAAGCAATTCTTTCACATGGGTGTCAGTCAGAACAGATTGATGCTTTGATTTCATGTGTTTCAGGGTAGAAAACACAGACTTTGTGTTTTTTTTTATGTATTTTCGTCAAATGCGCATGCGCGTGAGATGAATATACTATACCGCAAAGTTTCCCAGTAGGGGCAAGATCATTTAAGTCTTAAAAATACCATATTGAACTAAAGTGAAGCGAACACGCACATAAAAAACCCCCACAAACTTTGATATGAACGTAAGAGCCGCATGAAACCAGCCAAAGAGAGCCGCGGGTTGGCCACCCCTGCACTAGAGGATCATGAGTGTCGTTAAAATGTTTCAAGGATAAAAAGGGGGCTCTTCTGGGAAAAAAAAAAAGGTTGGGAACCAATGCCCTAGATGATTTGTGTGTGGTGTGTAGTGTATGTAGGTGTGTGTGCCGCTTTGAACCCCGCGGCTTAAACAATGAAGCGGCTAATTTATGGATTTTTCCTGGTTTTTCCCGGTTTCACAAACTTCAAGCCAAAAAACTGAGCCCCATAATATTAGACCAATGAAATTGCAGAACGAGTTTAGGTGAACCAATGAAACTATTTATATCAAATCAGATGCGCTCCCACTGAATCGGGCCGCACCACATCATAAATATGGATGCGGTTCCTCTGACGTTTGACCTGCCGCTCACTCGGACTGTCTTCAGGAAATGCGAATCATTCGTCACGCTGAAAACAACCGGGCATAAAAACACACACTTCACCTGTGTTCTGAGCTGCACAGCATCGGGAGAAAAGCTTCACCGATGGTGATTTTTACACGACGATGCCAAAGGAATCGTGTGTGTTTTTGTGTTATTGAATTATATATGTCAAATAATTATTTGTTTCTAACTATTTTTTAACTATTGGCTAGTATATAAGCATTTATTTCATGTTTCATGTACAGTGTATAGATAAGTATACAGTTTAAGATTGGTTGTAAGCAACTGTGTGACCATGTGAAAGCGGCTGTATTCAAAAACAGGGCGACAAGGATCTAAAATAATTTGAATTATGGAATAATTGTACAAAATAATTGAATGCTTTTTTCAAATATGCTTAATGCAACGTTAAGCATTTTCCTTAAGTTTTCTGTGTGAGGGAAAGCTTAAATTTAAACGTATTACGTTCTTATTCTGGATTTGTGCTTGTCTGCACATGTGCTGTATTAATGTCTACTGAGTTTGGTCTTATTGCATTAAGCCACTTTAAGTTGCCTTTTTTTAAATTTTTTTTTTCCTCTTCCTTCTACAATTATTTTTGACCCTCAGTTCTGGGAAGTCATTAGTGAAGAACATGGGATTGATCCAACAGGAAGTTATTATGGCAGCAGTGACCATCAGCTAAAAAGAATTAATGTCTACTACAATGAAGCTTCAGGTGAGTTTCTTTTTGTTTTTGTTTTTTTTTGTTGTGAGTTATATGTATGTTAAATATTAGGGCTGAAACGATGTATGTATTTCAAATACAAAAATTCAAATCACAAATTATTTTCCTCGTTACTTGTTTAGTCCCTTTAACTAAACACGGACCATTCTGTTTCACCATTATTACTCATGCACCACCTGCTAAAAAGTAGTCTCAATTGCGGTGGAAAAAATTTGGAATTGCGAGGGGTGTCAGGGGGGGTGTCAGAATTAGGCTAACTTTATAAAAAATTTTTAATTATTATTTATGTGGGATTAGTTTGGGATCATTTGAAACTAAAATGTAAAGAAAACACTGTACAGTGTGTTTTCACAGATCCTTGTATGCAATTTCAGCAATACATTTTTCTAAAAGCAAACAAATTACATGTATGTGTGCGTGTGTGTGTGTGGTTTTAATCCATGCTTAATATTCTTCTATAACATTTCAATTCCCCTTTGGGATTATAATGTCGGTCTACTTTCAATTTGACAGGTGGTAAATATGTCCCCCGTGCTGTGTTGGTGGATTTGGAGCCAGGTACCATGGACTCTTTGAGATCTGGACCATTCGGACAAATTTTCAGGCCTGACAACTTTGTTTTTGGTAATTAATACATACCATTCTAATGGTTCATACAGTTTCTTTTTCTATAATGTATAGAGGCAAACTAGTAAATCTAATGGCCTCTCTTGCAGTGAATTTTGGGTTTATTCTGACAGTGTGCATTGAGATTTGTCTGCTGTTTCCTGTCAGCTGTAACAGTGTTTGCATGATAGTCATTGTTTCCTTTCCACAGGTAAGACTGGTGCTGGTAATAACTGGGCCAAGGGCTACTACACAGAAGGTGCTGAGTTGATGGACTCTGTCTTGGATGTGGTGCGTAGGGAGGCTGAGAACTGCGACTGCCTGCAGGGCTTTCAGCTCGCTCACTCCCTGGGTGGAGGTACTGGGTCCGGCATGGGCACTCTGCTTATCAGCAAAATCCGAGAGGAGTACCCGGACCGCATTATGAATACCTTCAGCATTGTCCCCTCACCCAAAGTCTCAGATACAGTGGTGGAGCCTTACAATGCCACCCTGTCTGTCCATCAGCTGGTAGAAAACACAGACGAGACATTCTGCATTGACAATGAAGCCCTGTATGACATCTGTTTCCGCACCCTGAAGCTCACAACACCAACATATGGTGACCTCAACCACTTGGTCTGTGCCACCATGAGTGGGGTCACAACATGTCTGAGGTTCCCTGGGCAGCTCAATGCTGACCTGCGTAAGCTGGCTGTCAACATGGTGCCCTTCCCTCGTCTGCACTTCTTTATGCCTGGTTTTGCCCCTCTGACCAGCAGGGGGAGCCAGCAGTACCGTGCTCTCACTGTGGCTGAAATATCCCAGCAGATGTTTGATGCCAAGAACATGATGGCCGCTTGCGACCCACGTCATGGCCGCTATCTCACGGTGGCTGCCATTTTCCGTGGCCGCATGTCCATGAAGGAGGTGGATGAGCAGATGCTCAACATGCAAACCAAGAACAGCAGCCAATTTGTCGAATGGATCCCCAACAATGTAAAGACAGCCGTGTGCGACATTTCACCCCGTGGCCTAAAAATGTCCGGCACCTTCATCGGGAACAGCACCGCTATTCAGGAGCTGTTCAAGCGAATCTCTGAGCAGTTTTCATCCATGTTCAGACGCAAGGCTTTCATGCACTGGTACACAGCTGAGGGTATGGATGAGATGGAGTTCTGTGAGGCTGAGAGCAACATGAATGACCTGGTGTCAGAGTACCAGCAGTACCAGGAAGCAAGTGCTGAAGATGAAGGAGAGCTTGAGGAGGAAGAAGAGCAAGCTTAAATATACATATTTTCCCTTCACCACTGTCCTTTTAAGCTTTAATTAACAAAGTTATTTAATAAAATCTATTTTAAAAAATTGTTTCTCAGATTCTATGTTCCAGTTTCTTGGTCTGATTAATGCTAATAATTAATCCTTGTCCTTAAATGTAATGAATTCTTGGACAAATGGGACCATTTCTGAATGTTTGATCTTATCTATTTTAACTCTTCGACTTCTGACCACTGAGATCGGTGTTTCAACACAGATCACCAAAGCACACTTTAAGTGAAGATGCTGCACTGTGCTTACTTCTAACCAACTTTTTGGAGTGTTTAAGTGACTTTTGCAAAGGTTTTATACACTCGTTAGAAAAAAAAACTTATTAAAATCATTCTATTTTCACATTTAGGTTTTGGGGCCAGATCGGTATAAACTGTGGATACAACAATTACCAGTCTGCCAGAGAGCACTGAGCAACAGTCTACAGAAGTTGCATCATCAGGCCCATCACAGCCATTAACCTGCATCATGCCTTCTGTTCCTGATCCACTTCTTAATCTTAAGGTGGGTTATTTAACTGATCTCATGCTTCCACTTTACAGGGACATTACACATGGACTGCCACATTTCTAAATGACTCAGTATTTACTTTTACAAGCTATGTACCAGGAATAACATTATGACATTGAAGTGAATAACAGTATCTCTTCATCATGGCACCTGTTAGTGGGTGGTGCACTCTTTTCTTTACTTCCCTAACACACTCCGCATTACTTTGCACTGTTGACCCCAGGTACCTGAACTCCACCACCTTCTCCACCTCTTCTCCCTGCAACTGCACCACTCCACTGCCCTCCCTCTCAGTCACACACATGTACTTTGTCTTAGTCCTACTGACTTTCTTTCCCCTTCTCTCTGGCGCATACCTTCAGCTCTCCAGGCTCTTATCAACCTGCTCACTACTCTCACCACAAATCACAATATCATCCGAAAACATCATAGTCCAGGGAGACTCCTGTCTGACCTCGTCCGTCAACCTGTCCATCACCACTGCAAACAGGAAAGGGCTCAGGGCCGATCCTTGATGCAGTCCGACCTTCACCTTGAACCAGTCTGTCATTCCTACTGCACACTTCACTGCTGTCACACTGTCCTCATAGATGTCCTGCACCACCCTCACATACTTCTCCGACACACCTGACTTCCTCATACAATACCACAACTCCTCTCTTGGTACCCTGTCGTAAGCTTTCTCTAAATCCACAAATACACAATGCAACTCCTTCTGACCTTCTCTATACTTCTCCATCAACATTCTTAAAGCAAATAAGGCATCTGTGGTGCTCTTTCTCTGCATGAAACAATTCTGTTGCTCACAGATGGTCACCTTTTCTTTTAGCCTGGCTTCCACTACTCTTTCCCATAACTTCATGGTGTGACTGATCAACTTTATTCCCCTGTAGTTACTGCAGGTCTGCACATCTCCCTTATTCTTAAAGATCGGTACCAGCACACTCCTTCTCCATTCCTCAGGCATCCTACCACCATCCAGAATCTTGTTAAACAATCTGGGTAAAAACTCCACTGCCATCTCTCCTAAACATCTCCATGCTTCTACCGGTGTGTCATCTGCTCCAACCGACTTTCCACTCTTCATCCTCCTAATCACTGCTCTCACTTCCTCCAGAGCCCCTGTCTGAACTCTTCCCTGAACCTTACACTACACTCTTCCTCCTTCAGTTTATTCTTCTTTCAGTCCTCACTCTCCTCCTCTTCTTCTTCGCCTCCAAAACCATTCTACAGACCACCATCTGATGCTGTCTAGCTACACTGTCCCCTGCCAACACCTTAGTCTTCAATCTCCTTCAGGTTTCATCTCCTACATAGAACATAATCCACCTGTGTGCACCTTCCACCACTCTTATACGTCACCCTATGATCCTCCTTCATCCTAAAATATCTATTTACCACTGCCATTTACATCCTTTTAGCAAAATCTACCACCATCTGCCCTTCCACATTCCTCTCCTTAAGGCCATACCTACCCATAACCTCCTCATCACCTCTGTTCCCTTCACCTACATGCCCATTAAAGTCTGCCCCAATCACTAAACGTTCATTTCTAGGTACACCATCTACCACTTCATCTAATTCACTCCAGAATCTTTTCTTCTCGTCCATCTCACAGCCGACTTGTGGAACATAGGCACTGATGACATTTATCATCATCTCTTCAACTTCCAGCTACACGTTCATCACCCTATCAGAAACTCTCTTCACCTCTAATACACTCTTACTGTACTCTTCCTTCAGGATCACCCCTACACCATTTCTCTTTCCATCCACACCATGAAAAAACAGTTTAAACCCACCTCCAATGTTCCTGGCCTAACTCCCTTTCCACTTGGTCTCCTGAACACACAACATATCTACCTTTCTCCTCTCCATCATATAAGCTGGCTCTCTCCCTTTACCAGTCATAGTGGCAACATTTTAAATACCAACCCGAACCTCCACACTTCTCCTTTTTCTACTGTCTCTGTAGACGTCTTCCTCCTCTCCTTCTCCTCCTTCGGCCAACAGTAGCCCAATTTTCACCGGTACCCTGTCGGCTAACGATACCTTTGGCGGTCATTGTTAACCCGGTCCTCGACCGATCCTGTATGAAATTCTTAATCGTGACCCGCATATTCGATTTGGCACATGTTTTATGCCAAATCCATGTTTTATGCCCTTCATTTCACAACCCCTTCCCATTTATCCTGGCTTGGGACCGGCACTAAGAGTGCACTGGCTTGTGCCTCCCTAATGGCTGGGTGGACTAGGAGCCTCTGCTGGGTAATATTCCACAACTTCGTTTACAGCTCTTCATTAATAGACTAGTCTTGTGAATGCCCTGTTCTGCTTCAGGACTTAATGGATATTGTTGCCTTTAAGGCAAATGAGCACCTGGCATAACTTTAATCCAAATGGGTATGGCTGACTGTACCTACCCTACATCTGTGTCATGCCGAGACCATAATTCAACTGACACTTCATTCTCCATCTCAGAGTATTGCTTATCTGCATACACTTGTAATTTATTTCTCTAAGAGTACAAATCATTGGAGTACCACACAATTTTAATATACATCTCTTTTCTGTAGCTTCCCATTAAATATTTTGTACAGATTTCATCATGGGAAAATCTCGAAAAATGTACAATTGTCTACTTGCATGGCTGCCCCTGGTTTCACAATAATTATATACTGAAACATTAAATGGTACTTTCATTTGTTTTGTTTGTTGTGGTCATGCCTCTTCCAATTCTTTGTAAATACTGTGTAATTTTTTATCAAGTTTCCATCTCCTCATACAATGCTACGTTGACTGCACCCTTATCAGGCAAGTGTGTCCACTTTTTCGATAGAGTTTTGATAAGATCTCTGGTAAAGGAGTTGGGAACAAAATATTCATTAAGCAATTTGCCGTAATTTCCGGACTATTAAGCGCACCTAAATATAAGCCACACCCACTGAATTTGACAGAATTTTATTTTGTACATAAATACACCGAACCTGTCTATAAGCCACAGGTGCCTACATTAAAACTAATGAACTTTACACAGGTTTTAACAAAAGACATGCCTGTAACACGGCTTGTATCTAAACAGTAGCCCACCAAGAAAGTCATTGTTTACCATCTTCCTCCTTCCTTTCACAACAATTTCTCTTGAGAGTTTTTCTTTTGGCATCGTCGTGCCTTTAAAAATCACCATCGGTGATTTTTCTCCCGATGCCGTGCAGCTCAGAACACAGGTGAAGTGCGTTGGTGAAGAGGTGTTGAAAGATTGGGAAACCACTGCAGGAGTAAGGAGGGAGGCAGCTAGGCTTTTTATTCAGCATGGTAGCAAAATTAACAGGGAATAAAAGCACTGCACTAACATGCACACCATCATTAGGTAGTAATGATTTCATGAACTTTTTTAATAATAAAATTGAAAACATCAGGCAAGAAATCCAGACGGTTAATATAAATCCAAATTATTTTACAAGTAACCCTGTAGACAGCAGAGTAATTATAGCAGACAATCAACTACAAAGCTTCACTCCTATTCATGAGAATGACTTAATTTCATTAATCCCCTCATCAAAATCATCAACCTGCATTCTCGATCCCTTGCCTACAAGTTTCTTTAAACAGATAGTTCCAGAGGTAATTGAACCTGTTTTAAAAATAATTAACTCTTCCATTAGCACTGGTTATGTACCTAAATCCTTCAAACTGGCAGTTGTCCACCCCCTTATTAAGAAACCTGACCTTGACCCATGTCAGTTGTCCAACTAGAGACCAATATCAAATCTCCCCTTTATATCCAAAATTTTAGAAAAGGTTGTAGCGCAGCAGTTATGCTCACACCTACTTATGAATAACATTTTTTAAATGTATCAGTCAGGATTTCGGCCTCATCATAGCACAGAGACGGCGCTAGTTAAGGTGGTAAATGACCTGTTATTGGCCTCTGATCAGGGTTTTGTCTCCTTACTTGTTTTGCTCGACCTTAGTGCAGCTTTTGACAACATTGATCACACTATACTGCTTGCTAGACTTGAGAACGTTGTTGAAATAAAGGGAACAGCTCTCTTTTGGCTCAGGTCTTATTTGACTGATCGCTATCAGTTTGTTGATGTAAATGGTGAGTTCTCCACACTTTATGAGGTAAAGTTTGGTGTTCCTCAAGGATCTGTCTTAGGCCCACTGCTTTTCTCTTTATATATGCTGCCTCTTGGTGAAATCATTCATAAACATGGGATTCGCTTCCATTGCTATGCTGATGACACACAGCTGTATATTTCAGCAAAGCCAGATGAGCGAGATCACCCTAACAATGTTGAGAAATGTGTAAAGGACATTAGACAGAGGATGCTTAATAACTTTCTTCTGCTCAACTCAGATAAGACAGAAGTACTTTTACTAGGACCACATGCAGCTAGAAGTAAACTTTCCGATTACGTAGCATCTCTGGATGGTGTTTCTGTTTCAGCGTGTACGGCTGTCAAAGACCTTGGTGTGATTATTGACTCGAGTCTTTCCTTTGAGTCTCACGTGAATAATATCACCAGGATCGGCTTCTTTCACCTTAGAAATATTGCTAAAATTAGAAATATGATGTCGTTACAGGATGCAGAAAAACTAGTTCATGCTTTTGTTACTTCTAGATTAGACTACTGTAACGATTTACTGTCTGGGTGTGCGAGTAAGTGCATAAATAAGCTTCAGTTAGTTCAGAATGCAGCAGCAAGAGTCCTCACTAGATCTAGGAAATATGACCACATCACCCCTGTTTTAATCAATCTACACCGGCTCCCAATCAAATCTTATAAAATATTACTACTGACGTATAAAGCACTTAACGGTCTCGCACCGCAGTATCTGAGTGAACTTCTGTACCAGTATGATCCTCCACGCCTACTTAGATCAAAAGGTGCTGGCTATCTGTTGGTTCCTCAAATAATGAAGACTACAGCAGGGGGCAGATCTTTCTTTTATAAAGCCCCACAGTTATGGAACAACCTTCCAATCAGTGTTCGGGACTCAGACACAGTCTCAGTGTTCAAGTCGAGGTTGAAAACTTATTTATTTAGTCAAGCCTTTAATCAGTAGATTTTTCTTAGGTAAAGGAGCAGATCTGGAGGGAGCATGGATATAGAGTGTTTGGTGAACTGGTATATTTGTATGCTGTCGTCCCCTCACATTCACACGTTCACTCGGGTTTGTTGGCGGTGGTGTGGTGGGTCGTCTCTTATCTCAGAGATCCCTCATGTCTGTGTTACCTTCTGGTTCTCCCTTCTAGTTATGCTGCCATAGCGAGTCTTGCCGGAGTCCAAACTGCACAGTGACATTAACTTTCATACACCAATAGGGACACTTAATAATCCATATCCTTCTCTTCCCATCACTCTCTCTCTCTCTCTCTCTCTCTCTCTCTCTCTCTCTCTCTCTCTCTCTCTCTCTCTCTCTCTCTCTCTCTGTCGAGTTAAACATGCTCCTGAGGCTCCAGTGACCACTGTTCCTGCCCCTCTCCCCTCCGTGGATCTTCACACTTCTGTGCAGCTTGGGACGGTCTCTCATCAACACCTTGGGTGGTTCCATGTAATTCCGGAGTAGAAAGGGTGCTTTGAGGATGGATTGGACTGTAGTTGGTGTCGGCGGTCTGCTGCACTGACTCGGGAGTGCAGTTTGCTTCTGATCGTCATCACTGTACCCCGCAGCATTGTATATCTGCTTCAAATGGACATTTGGTGCAACCCAGATGAGGATGGGTTCCCTCTTGAATCTGGTTCCTCTCAAGGTTTCTTCCTTATGCCATCTCGGGGAGTTTTTCCTTGCCACAGTTGCTCATCAGGGACAAACATACTTACGAAGAACATATTTACGTTTAATCACCACATCATCTGTGTAAAGCTGCTTTGAGACAATGTTCATTGTTAAAAGCGCTATACAAATAAAAACGAATTGAATTGAATTGAAAGTACTTGGTGTGACATCTGGAAATAGAAAGGAAGACATAGAGACGTGGTGGTGGAATGAGGATGTGCAGGAGAGCATAAGGGGAAAGAGGTTAACAAAACAGAAGTGGCATTGACAGGGTGATGAGAAAAGTAGGCAGGAGTACAAGGAGATGTGGCAGCAGGTGAAGAGGGATGTGGCGAAAGCCAAGGAAAAGGCATACGAGGAGCTGTATGAGAGGTTGAACACTAAGGAAGGAGAAAAGGATTTGTATCGATTGGCCAGGCAGAGGGACCGAGCTGGGAAGGATGTGTTGCAAGTTAGAGCAAAAAAGGATGGCGATGGAAATGTGTTGACTAGTGAGGAGAGTGTGTTGAGAAGATGGAGGGAGTATTTTAAGCAGCTGATGAACGAGGAAAATGAGAGAGAGAGAAGGTTGGATGATGTGGAGTTAGTAAAGCAGGAAGTGGATAGGATAGTAAGGAGAAAGTGGGAGCAGCGATTAAGAGGATGAAGAGTAGAAAGTCTGTTGGACCAGATGACATACCGGTAGAAGCATGGAGATGTTTAGGAGAGATGGCAGTGGAGTTTTTAACGAGATTGTTTAACAAGATTCTGGAAGGTGAGAGGATGCCTGAGGAATGGAGAAGAAGTGTGCTGGTACCGATCTTTAAGCATAAGGGAGATGTACAGACCTGCAGTAACTACAGGGAAATTAGGTTGATCAGTCACACCATGAAGTTATGGGAAAGAGTAGTGGAAGCCTGGCTGAGAGAAGAGGTGACCATCTGTGAGCAACAGTATGGTTTCATGCCGAGGAAGAGCACCACAGATAACTTATTTGCTTTATGAATGTTGATGGAGAAGTATAGAGAAGGACAGAAGGAATTGCATTGCGTATTTGTGGATTTAGAGAAAGCGTACGACAGGGTGCCAAGAGAGGACTTGTGGTACTGTATGAGGAAGTCAGGTGTGTCAGAGAAGTATGTGATGGTGGTGCAGGACATGTATGAGGACAGTGTGACAGCAGTGAAGTGTGCAGTAGGAACGACGGACTGGTTCAAGGTGAAGGTTGGATTGCATCAAGGATTGCCTCTGAGCCCTTTCCTGTTTGCATTGGTGATGGACAGGTTGACGGATGAGGTCAGACAGGAGTCTCCCTGGACTATGATGTTTGGGGATGATATTGTGATTTGTGGTGAGAGTAGTGAGCAGGTTAAGAAGAGCCTGGAGAGGTGGAGGTACACGCTGGAGAGAAGGGGTATGAAAGTCAGTAGGAGTAAGACCGAGTACGGGTGTGAATGAGAGGGAGGGCATTGGAAAGGTGCGGTTGCAAGGAGAAGAGGTGGAGAAGGTGGTGGAGTTCAGGTTCCCAACAGTGCAAGGTAATAGAGAGTGTGTGTGAGAAGTGAAGAAAAGAGTGCAGACAGGGTGGAGTGGGTGGAGAAGAGTGACAGGAGTGATTTGTGATAGTAGAGTATCTGCAAGAATGAAAGGGAAAGTTTATAGGACTGTGGTGAGACCTGCGATGTTGTATGGATTAGAGACAGTGGTAAAAGACAGGAGGTGGAGCTGGAGGTAGCAGAGCTGAAGATGTTGAGGTTTTCGTTGGGAGTGACGAGGATGGACAAGATTAGAAATAAGTTTATTAGAGGGACGGCGCATGTTGGACGTTTTGGAGACAAGGTGAGGGAGGCAAGATTGAGATGGTTTGGACATGTGCAGAGGAGGGATATGAGTTATATTGGTAGGAGCATGCTGAGGATGGAGCCACCAGGAAGGAGAAAAAGAGGAAGACCAAGGAGGAGGTTCATGGATGTGGTGAGGGAAGACATGCAGGTAGTTGGTGTGAAAGAGGCAGATGTAGAGGACAGGGTGGTATGGAAACGGATGATCCGCTGTGGCGACCCCTAATGGGAGCAGCCGAAAAAAGAATAAGAAGAGGCTCCTAGGCCACACACATTGCTGACAAATGTTCCAACTGATGCTAAAATTTTTACTGTTATTGATCTCTATTCAGTCTTTTTCAGTGTTCTCCTGGCAGAGGAAAGCAGACATTTGTTTGCCTTTACATATGCAGTAAAACCGTGTACAGTGGTGTGAAAATGTTTGCCTCCTTCCTGAATTCTTATTTTTTTGCATGTTTTTCACCCTTTACGCCTCACTTGCCTTAGTTAAAGACAGTGTTGACTCCACCATAAGAAAGAGACTGGGCAAAAATGGTCTGAAAGGCAGACTTTCATGACAGAAACCGCCGCTGAGCAAAAAGAACATAAAGAGTGACCAGGTTTGCAGACTGGATAGATGATTATGCTGTTAAAACTGCTCCCCTTGGAGAACCTAAGAAAACGGCAAATTAGCAAAATTGGAATCATTTTTCGAATGCAATCCTGATTCTTTAGTAGCTTTTGAAGCAAGAGCTTCAAGTAACACCTACATTAGCCACTCCAGATTATACAAAGCCTTTTTATTTGTGTGCTGATAGGGGTATGCTTTTGCAGTGCTCATGCAGGAGATGTGTATTGGTAGGAAGAAACCGCCTATTGCCTACTATTGCACTAAGCTGGATAGTGTCACTCAGGGTTCTCCACCATGCTATCAGCAGAGTTTGGCAGCTGTACATTATGCATATGAGAGCTTATACTTTGACTATGGGTTATCACCTTTGTTGACCTTTCCTGATGTGACAAAAGATGTACAACTGTGAATCCAGCAGAATTGCTCCCTTTGGAGATCCCTTTGGGAACTCCACATGTTTGTGTTGCTGAGTCATTAGCATTCACTCGTTTACGCCCACGTTTAGAATAGTCACCTGTTCCAAATGCAGGTGTTGATTATTTTTTTAGATGGTTTATGTTTCAGAGATCATCTTGGTTTGTAAGAAAAGATGATCAGTTGGCAAAGGGGAAAAAAATTGCAACATGAATACTGATTCTGCTTATGCACATAGTAATTTTTTTAGGGTATGTATGGAAACCGCTTCGATTTAAGAAAAGCAATGGTCCTCCAGTTCAAAAGGCTGAACAAATTGGTCAACTAATTTCTGCCACGATGACACCTAGCAGGTTAGCTCAAACTAAATGTCAAGTACATAAAAAGAGCAATGATTTTGTCATAAATGGAAATAATGCTGCTAATTCAAAAGCAAAAAAAGGGATCCGGATGCCAAGTTGCATTTCTAGCCCCTATGATACTAACTGAACCCCAGGTAAAGCCAGATATTGCTCGCATTCAAGAACAAGCAGGTCCATATGAAATGAGTGTGAAATTAGAGAGGGGCTTACAAAGGATGTTGGATGCAAGTTGTATTTGGTAATTACATGAAGGCATGGTTGAGGTTCTAATTGCAGATAGATTTGATTACTGTGGGAGAAGTGAAGTTCTCAGGAAGATTAAACAGCATAGGTACTGGACTCTATATCTGCAGTCAATGGTAGATAATGTTTTATATACAAGTGATCTATGTGTCCAGAACAATGTCAGGGAAAAAGACGTTTTACTCCAATTGGTCATATGCTAGTTATTGATTTTGTAGATATGATTAAGCAAGTGCAAGGCAAGAGATGTTGATCATTGATCGACTTAGCAAATGGGTAGAGGCAGTGCCGACTGCAGACCAGGAAGCAGGAACAGTGGGTTTTTTTTCAACAAAAGAAGTGATTCCTAGGTTTGACATACCTTCAGAGATAAGTTCAGATAATGGATCACACTTTATTCAGAAAAGTGAAAACTGTTGCAGCAACTTAGGATAAAGCAGAGGCTAGGATGTGTGCACCATCCATAATCTCAGGGGATGGTAGAGCGAGTAAATGGTACTTTGAAAGCTTTGCTTAACAAAATCTGTGATCGTACACAGATCGTACTAAACTAGACATGGTTGATGCTTTGCCGCTTGCACTAACGTCCTATCGCATGCATTTAAAGCTGGATGAAATGCTAACTGGTCGACCAATGCCTGTGCCTTTTTATTAGGAGGGCCTTCACTTCAGCAGTTGAAGATGGAGATTAAAGATAGTATGCAGCAATTAACTGCAATACATATACATATGTCTATTTATTTACAGGAAAAAAGAAAGGAGCTGGTGCAAGAAAAAGATTCACATTGTTCCAGGTGATGAAGTCTACCAGCGTGTACAGAAGGAAGTGGAATGAGCCTAGAAGAGAAGGCCTTTACACAGAAGTGAGAGCTAATCCGACAGCAGTACAAGTTGAAGGCAGTACCTCTTCGTCTGAATCACTACTGATGGATTACCAGAGTGCCATGGGTGCAACCCTGTGAAGCAACAATGGGTGACATTGAAGACATTCATGATCAAGAAGAGGAAACACCAGTGGCGGGAAAGGTATCAGAACCTCCAGTTCAGGCTGCTGCTGAAAAGTTTGAACGTGACACTGAACGTCCTGCTGATATTCGTACTGCTGCATCAAGGATTGCCTCTGAGCCCTTTTCTGTTTGCAGTGGTGATTGACAGGTTGACGGACGAGGTCAGACAGAATTCTCCATTGACTATGATGTTTGTGGATGATATTGTGATTTGTGGTGAGAGAAGGGAGCAGGTTAAGAAAAGCCTGGAGAGGTGAAGGTACGCACTGTTGAGAAGGGGAATGAAAGTTAGTAGTAGTAAGACAGAGTACATGTGTGTGAATGAGAGGGAGGGCAGTGGAGTGGTGCGGTTGCAGGGAGGAGAGGTGGAGAAGGTGGAGGAGTTTATGTACCTGGGGTCAACAATGCAAAGTAATGGAGAGTGTGTTGGAGAAGTGAAGAAAAGAGTGCAGGCAGGGTGGGGTGGGTGGAGAAGAGTGACAGGAGTGATTTGTGATGGGAGGGTATCTGCAAGAATGAAAGGGAAAGTTTATAGGACTGTGGTGAGACCTGCGATGTTGTATGAATTAGAGAAAGTGGCATTGAGTAAAAGACAGGAGGTAGCAGAGCTGAAGATGTTAAGGTTTTTGTTGGGAGTGATGAGGATGGACAAAATTAGAAATTAGTTTTTTGGAGGGACAGCGCATGTAGGACGTTTTGGAGTAAATGAGTTTCATGGATGTGGTACTTGGTTTGAAAGAGGCAGATGTAGAGGACGGGGGTATGGAGAAGGATGATATGCTTTGGCGACCCCTAATGGGAGAAGCGGAATGAAGAAGAAGAAGGGGACTTTAACACTCACATACAATGGACTATACACTTTTGTTTCTGATCTCAGTGACCCGTTTCACCTACACATTTGCACTCATCCACACAAACACAAACACATACACATGTACACACACACACATATGGACTTCTGGACTTATGCATACACAAACATTAATGCATATATTAAGAAAGGACAAATAATTATTTGGCAGGGTTCTGAATTACCAGTTAGTTTTGATTACTTACACATTCACAAATACACATACATTCTATACATGTTCCCATTTATATTGATGTTGGAATGTACGCAAATATTAAATACTAAATACTGCACTGGACATTCGAGAGCATTATAAGATGTTGGAGAGGGCGAACAACCTGTACATGGAGCTGAGCGCGATCATGCTGCAGCTAGAAGTGCGAGAGAAAGAGCTCATGAAGAGGGCGCAAGCTGTGGAGAAAAAGTACCCCGGCACGCACGTGCCACGTGGTGCGACCCATGGTCCGACCCAACGCTATATATATATATATATGCACTGTACATGTACACTGTGCAACCAAAGAAAGTGTACTCAGTATATCCACAGTAAGTGCCTAATGTGTGTGCATGTGTAAAAATGCATGAGTCTCATTCATGGTCGGTAGTTCCGTTGACGTCCTTATAGATTTGGAAACAGAACTTATACGTTTAGTTTCTGGCCAGTGCAGGTGCAAGCTACGTGCTACACATACTGATTATTATTTGAAATAATTATGAGAGGTTTTTTCCGCCATTTTTCCGTCATTTTTCTTTGGGCTGACGGTAGCAGATAATATTCCTGTTTTCAAGTAAAAAAATGAAAATAGATTCTGTAGCTATTGACAAACAAGGAAAAAGGTGTTGCCTAGACAGGAAGAGTGTGTTTTTACTGTAACTTTGGACACTGCCATTTAATGGTCTGACTTTGTTTCTGTGGGAATAAAGCCTAAAGCTTTGATATCACAGTGATCAATGACATTAAATAGCATAATGTAAAAAAAAAAAAAAAAGATTAATGCATTAATGACCTAATTGTGTTTGTGGTTACTTTGAGTGTATTAACTTTTATTTTTAAAAGAGAAAATCATAAATGTAAATTAAGGAGGAAAACAAAAGTATGGCAGGAACAACTTACTTAGAAGTAAGGCTGCTGCTATCGATTATATAAGGATTCCAGTATTCTAATGATTATTCCATTAAATAATCAAGTAATCGGATAAGAAGTTTTCTTTATTAAAGAGCAATAATAAATGAGAGAAAATAAGACTGGTCTCCTAAAAAGAACAAGTAATTTGTTTTTCTTTTTAGAAAAAAATGTATTTGTATTTCTGAAATTGCAGAAAAGAATATCAGTAAAAACTAAAACCATTTACTGCATTTAATTGCCATATTTAATCAAAATACAAATACAGTGCATTCAGAAAGTCCCTACATAGTGACCGTTTAGAGCAAGTTATGGTAAACTGTTTGTTTAATGAAACTAATTATTAAATCTCGCACAGTACCATACCATGATACTTCGGCCTAAATCTTCTCCTCCTCCCTCGGTTTTCTCAAATTTTCATTCTGTAGCGTTTTTCTGTGTTAATCTGTCAATCGCCATCCAGAGTTTAGCGGGTGATGCATTATGCATATTTTTTTTCCTTTTTTTCAATCAAGCCTATTAGCCTGCTGCGTTTCTGCATCCATTCTCTTCTCTTTTTATAGCATTTGTCTACTACAACAGTTGACTTGTTTTCGAACGTGATTAACTGCAGCTTTACTACATTCAAATGCTTGTTTTCAATTAATTCATGCATATATCATTTAATTACTCTACAAAATTATATTATATATTCTAGATGCTTATCTTTACAACTGAACAAAAATGTCTGTGTCATAAAAAAAGCTACTTCAAAATGTTGAATTTTATTTTATATAGATTTTTTTTAAGCATAGTTGTCAATTCGCTATCTGAAAAATACAATACAAATGTTGATTTACACAAATTGCATCACATTGCATACTCAAATGATTTCTTTTTATTTATTTATTTAACAGAAACAACCCAGCATGAAGGAATTTGTTCAAAGGAGAAATCCCTCATGTACTCACCATGCAGCCACTATAAGCTTTACAATGTCAAAATTAAATATAGTTACTCAATATGTGGCTTAAGTATATTTTTATACATAAATACCCTAAATTATGGTTTTATTGTTATAATAAGAAAAACATCTAATTAAAAAAATATATATTTTTCTTTTATCTGATAAATTGATTAGAAATAAACAAATAATTTTGTTGAGTTATATATTAATCCCTCCAGCTTCGCTTTCATACCAGTCATGATGTTGCTCTGAATAAAGTCTGTTGTGTGAAAAACAAGTGCCTACAAATTTGAAATCGGCTGTTTTACTTGTGATTTATGGTGAAAGATAAAGCATGTAATATGTAATATTGCAAACAGCATGGACCATCATATAATTATACTATCATATTAATGTAGTATATTAATAATATACTTAGGTATTTTATTATAACTTGTTAAGCATATTAACCTGTTCTTAAATCTGTTCTCTGAGAAAATCATGTTAATTTTCTAGTTCTCCAATTATTTTTTCTTGCCACTTATTTTCTTTTCTAGAAATTCAATCTTCATTTTAATGGTAATGTATGGAAATGAGATATTCAAAACAAATAATAGTAAGTAGTTAATTGCATTTGTGACATCGACAACTTACTAGTTTTACAACCCTGGCTACTGCAGTTGGCTGAGCAATTTGGGTGAGCTTTCTGCAGCGTTCCCACTTTCTGCAGATGTGCCAAATAAACCTTTTCCTCTTGCTTTCATCAAATACTATGTTTTGAGACTTGTTTTACAGATGTTTCCACCACAATGTTGGCGTTGTCTGCTAGATTCACTACTTGGTATGGTCTTGGTTAAGATCCCTGAGGAGGACATCCTAGGTCGTCCTTGAAGGCTTTCACTTCATCTTGAGTGGATCCAACTGGCTCCAGCCCTCAAGGACTCTGATCTTCTCCACGGACATTCAATGGCCAAGATGGGATTATCGTGCAAAAGGTGAAAAAAAAAAAAGTTTGACATGCAGGTTGACTAAGTAAATCATAACAAAATTTAGCTGAAAGATTGGTAATCAACATAAAAAAGGAGAGTTTTAAAACATCATCAAATGCACTGTTAATTGTTTGCATATAATGTGAAAATCGGAAGCAGAAGTAATTGCAAGCAAAACAGTTATTGATGGGTCAGGGGGGGGTATTCCAGAGCGCATGTTTAACTTACCATTACATATACCCTGAACTCTCGGTTAATTAACCCCAAACTTGCTTACTCTGACTCTTACAAAAGACATCTTGAATGGATCTGTGATTTCAGGAGTCACCATAGAATTTTTATACTACATACTTCAGTGAAACAGAGTTGGAGGTTTTAATGGTGGCTTATGGAGAGAAACCAGACTCAAAATAGGAACCCATCCTCATTTGGGTGATATCAATTGTGTGATTATAAATCTTAAAACAATAAAAAACACTGAAGAGTGAGAAGTACCGCAGTATGTGTGATTATGAGTAATATACATTATACTGTAGAAGACTGTAGAAAGGACAAGAAATATACAGTATAATAAATATATTATGAGCAACTCATAAAATAGCTCAACATTTGAGATCATCATAGATCCAACACATTTAAACATTCAAAGAGGTCCAATGCCAAACTCTACATAAAGTGGGATTCAAAATCTGCTGGTACGTCTTTAGATGGTCCGTGATGTTTGTGGTGTCAGTATCTTCTTCTTTAAAGGTCAATAATCTTCATGAGGTGGGACACAAGTAGAGCTGGCGCAACCTCAGAATGCGTCCGGATAAGTAGAGAAAGAGAAGCAGTGGAGAGGAATTAGTGTAGCTGCTGTTCACAATATTAACAAGCACAAGTTAATAATGTGCATTTGATCAGATGTACTGGAGCACAAGGTTATATGTGATGTGTTATTTATAGGCCATGATAAAAACATGCGTCTTTAACCTATGCTTAAACTGGGAGAGTGTGTCTGAGTCCTGAACACTGTCAGGAAGACTATTCCAAAGTTTAGCTAAATGTGAGAATGTTCTACCACGTTTAGTGGACTTTGCTATTCTATTAACTATTAGAAGTTCAGAGTTTTGTGATCTTAAAGAGCGTGACTGATTGTAGCGTGTTAGACTGGATCGATACATGGAAGCCAAACCACTTTGTGGGAAAGTTGCAATAGTTTGTTGTCGATTTGAAACTTAACAGGTAGCCAGTGTAGGGATGATAAGATCGGGTAATATGGTCATATTTTCTCAACCTTGTGAGAACCGCTGCATTCTGGACAAATATACTGTATAATATAAAAATAGACAAGCATTTACTTTTTGGGCTTTATAAATTTCTTAATATTACTGTAGTAGTATACATAATTAACTACTAATATATTGACAAAATAAATGAATAATGATGGATGGATGGATGGATGGATACACACAGGTGTAATCCTTCTGGAACCAGAAGTATTTAGAGGCAAACACAAAATAAAGCATAAAAACATTCTCCAAAAAGGTCATATTTTTAAAACTTGATAAACTGTTACTGAAGCAATGGAATTTAGTATTTCGTGTAATTTAGTTTTCTATGTAGCCAATAGAAAGAAGGCTGAGGTGCATAATACAGATGGGGTCCACCTCACCCTTTCCTCACCCTAGGTAAGGAGCTGGCACTGCCCCCTAATAAAGGGTGACCTGTTATCGATGGGATTCTAGGGGGTAGTTTGTCGGACTCCGCTACTAACTCAAGTGGCTTAGTAAAATGTAGGTGCACCGTATTATTACTTATGATTTACTGATCTTTGCACTGTTTTTATCAGTTTTAAAAAAAGGTGTTTTGAATTGTGTTTTACTTGTGCATTATGCGTGCTTATTTTATTTTACTGCATATGCTGTATACTTAGATGTTCCTAATGACTTTCTTTATTAGTTGTATTGGTTTGAGAATATACATTAAGTATTTTATTGGTTTAATTGTGTTGCAGTTGCTGATGGCCACATTGCATTGTTGGACCCTCCTGCAACACCAGACTATTATTGTTTTTATGTCTCTGTTTGGTAGACTAAGCATCCTTACTTAATTGCACTGTAGAATGAGAATCGAGACCACATCTGTTGTGACAAAAACTGAAATTAGGATAGGGTGCCATCATATAGGGCAGACAAGGGTACCCTCTGTCCTCGAGCAAGTAACCATAGAATTGTCCTATATTGGTAGTTGAGGTGTATAATTATATAAATAACATAATATAAAATAAAAAAAACCCCACATTGTGTAAAGCAAAATATTCCCTGTTGATATTTGCACAACGATGGCTCCCTAAACATTTTGGCATCACGTGCAGACCTTGGCCATTTGGCTTCAACATTAGTGAGGAGGCAGGTGGCAGCACATATTACCTAGTTAATGAGGACCATTAAATGTACATGATTGAACTGTTTAAACACCAAAAGATTCATCACTCAATAATCTATTAAAATATTTAAACTGTTAAATATTCATTTGGACATCGTATGGACATATGTGGTCTTATCACCCTTTAATGGAAAAGATTTTGTATTATTTGTGCTTCCACATCCACAAGATCATCTTCAAAAGGGCACTTTGTCACCTCTATGATACAAACTGAACTTGCTCCAGAGCTGGTTCACTTTCACGATATGTTTAGAGCATAAGCTGCTATGGTTACCTACATACCCTGAAAGTTACCTTAATTTTTGGAACCGAAAGCTAAGGTTATCGTTTACGTACCATTAAACTTACCCCAGTGTGTCACATAACCTGCTTTCTGGAATTACCCCCTAGGAAAAAGAACAGGCCTGACCAAAGATAGATGGATGTTTGCAAGATAGACTAGCAAGATAGGATGTTAGGCAAGATTGAGAATTCCATCCAACTTCACATGAACTGTGAGGTTTTTATGGGAGGAAAGCTTGATGTGGATATTGCAAAATGTCACACGAACACTGTAAAACAGAGCGATCTGCCAATGTGGCGGATAAAGCAGTTACACTATACTAATTTCAGAAACAGCTTCCTAAAAGACCTGAAACCTGAAAGAGCACCCAGGATAAATAAGTATATCACCTAGGACACTGAAAACTGCATCACATTTAACAGCCTGAGAGCTGTGCTGAGAAACTTAGACAAGAAGACAAAGTCCCTGGCTCACAAAGCCATGCTGAGAACAGTGCAGATAGCAGGAGAATGTGCTAATGAAATAAATGTGAATATATTAATTATATTAATAAACACTGAGTAAAAAATGACATGCATTTAAACTGAAACAAAGTAACACTCCAAATTAATAAAAATACTTGCATCCAAAATTATACAAGTGTACGCATACGTTCTTATATATATATATATATATATATATAATATACACGAACTGGAAAAATAAATTGGCTAAAATTGTTCCTGATTGGATCAGAAGACAGTACATTTACATTTGTGGCATTTAGCAGATGCCCTTGTCTAGATCGATGTACAAAAGTGCTTTGAGTCTCTTTTAATTAATAGATAAATAGATCTACACTGTTAGCTAGATTACAAACTTAAGATAAATCAGCCTACAACTCTGTTGAGAGGATTTTGTGTTTTTTTGTTCAACAAAGCAAACATGGAAAGTGTTAGTTTGAGTGTTTCAGGAAAAGAAAGGGCTCTACACATCACTTGAAGATAGCCAGGGACACCACTATTCGTACATCTAGGGGAAGTTCATTCCATCACCTCAGTGCCAGAACAGAGAATAGTCTTAGAGGTATACTTGCCTCTTGAGAGAATCCTGAGAGAAGGTGCTACAAGTCGAGCAGTGCTAGAGGATAACATTAACCAAAGATGTGGGAACTCAGACAAAGGCATTCTGTATACCTTGCTTACTTGCATCGTAAAGATCCTATAGACCATGGGTGGGCAAACCTTTTGACTCACGGGCCACAATGGGTTGTAAAATTTGACAGAAGGGCCGGGCCAGGATATATATATATAATGTACATAATACATTCGATATTTGCCCTGTAACATGTAGCAAAGCATGAATATGCAAGGCTCATTGTACAAATTGTTTTCCAAATGCATCAATTAAATTAATATTATGAATTTATTAAATTTTAGTTGAATAAACGCAGCAGAAAAACTCACATTCAGTTTTATCAAGTGGCAAAAGATCAACAACTTTTTTATCTTTTTTTTTTTGCCAGTGCATCAATAAAAACACCAGAAAAACTCAAGTTCATTTTTACTCTTTCACTTTATCCTGGATTCTTTTCAGCAGCCCAATGTTTTTTCCAGTTTAATTTGGTGATCCATCTGTCGTGACTTGAGCAAGTTTACTCCAAGGTAGCTTATGTCTCTCAATGGCAGCAGACACCTCGTTATATAAATCCTCTCCCCGCGTTGTTCCCTTCAGGGACTCCATGCTCAAAAACTCTTCTGTTATCTCAAAACTATCATTAGTGCTAGTGAATATAATTTGAAGGACTAAGCTTTTTTGTTTATTTGGCTGGCTATATCTTTGTCAATCAGTTCCACCCGGCGAGTCACAGATCATTGTGACAAACTGATTTTTTCAAACTTGCCTTGGCTCTCAGGACACAAGATACCTGCCGTCTCTACCATGCATTCTTTTAACAACTCTCTTTCAGAGAAAGGCTTGCTAGCTTTTGCTAATTTGAATGGCAGCAAAAAACTTGCCTTGGTACTTGACAATTGAATCGCTGTTTGCTGGTGAAAAAAATGTTGCTGAGTCAGTAAATTGGCTGCCAACCTCTGAGCCGTAGCCGCCTGTTCCTGCGTTGACTGCTTGCTAGCGTAGTTGGCATGCTTAGTAGCAAAGTGACGGCTGATATTGTACTCTTTGAAAACCGCGATAGTTTCTTGGCATATTAGACATACAGCCTTTGATCAGACTTCAGTAAAAAATATTTTGTTGTCCACTTTGTATTAAACACTCGGCACTTACTATCCACTTTTCTTTGATAACGTGGGCATTACAGGGGAAAGGTAAATTGAACATGGTTTACCCGTACCTATTTTAATATAATTTGGTCACATTTGGCGAGCTGGATTAATAAGCCCAACCAAGTGTGTGCCCCGCAGGCCATAGTTTGCCAATGTCTGCTATAGACACTGCACAGACAACATAGGAATGCATGTTTAGAGAACCAGTGTGAGGATAATCTTAATACTAACATCAATCTTCACCTTAGATAAGTTCATTATTTGCCTCAAAACTCTACAAACTTCTTCTTTCGGCATCTCCCATTAGGGGTCTCCACAGCGGATCATCCGTCTTCATACCCACCTGTTCTCTACATCTGCCTCTTTTAAACTACTTGCATGTCTTTCCTCACCACAGCCATAAACCTCCTCCTTTATCTTCCTCTTTTCCTCCTTCCTGGTGGCTCCATCCTCAGCAGTCTCCCACCGATATACCCCATGTTCCTCCTCTGCACATGTCCAAACCATCTCAATCTCGCCTTCCTCACCTTGTCTCCAAAACGTCCAACATGCGCTGTCCCCCTAATAAACTAATTTCTAATTCTGTCCATCCTCGTCACTTTACCAACGAAAACCTCAAAATATTTAGCTCTGCTACCTCCAGCTCCACCTCCTGTCTTTTAGTCAATGCCACTGTCTCTAAACTATACAACATCGCAGGTCTCACCACAGTCATATAAACTTTCCCTTTCACTCTTGCAGATACCATTCTATCACAAATCACTCCTGCCACTCTTCTCCACCCACTCCACCCTGCCTGCACTCTTTTCTTTACTTCTCTAACACACTATCCATTACTTTGCACATTTTTCCCCAGGTACCTGAACTACTTCACCTTCTCCAACTGTTCTCACCTTCTCCAACTGCACCCCTCCCTCTCATTCACACACATGCACTCTGTCTTACTCCCCTTCTCCTCAGCGTGTACCTCCAGCTCTCCAGGCTCTTCTTAACCTGCTCTCTACTCTCTCCACAAATCACAAAATCATCTGCAAACATCATAGTCTATGGAGCCATCACCACTGCAAACAGGAAAGGGGGCACAAAGCCGATCCTTGATGCAGTCCAACCTCCACCTTGAACCAGTCTGTCGTTCCTACTGCACACTTCACTGCTGTCACACTGTCCTCATACATGTCCTGAACCACCCTCACATACTTCTCTGACACACCTGTCTTCCTCATACAATACCAGAACTCCTCTCTTGGCATCCTGTCATACGCTTTCTCTAAATTCACAAACAAACAATGCAAGTCCTTCTGACCTTCTCTATACTTCTCCATTAACATTCTCTAAGCAACTAAGGTGTCTGTGGTGCTCTTCTTCGGCATGAAGCCAAACTGTTGCTCACAGATGGTCACCTCTTCTCTCAGCCTGGCTTCCACATGGCTTTTCCATATCTTCATGGTGTGACTGATCAACTTACTTTCCCCTGTAGTTACTGCAGGTCTGCACATCTCCCTTATTCTTCAAGATCGGTACCAGCACACTCCTTCTCCATTCCTCAGGCATTCTCTCACCCTTTCAAAATCTTGTTGAACAACCTGGTTAAAAACTCCCCTGCCATCTCTCCTAAACATCTCCCTGCTTCTACCGGTATGTCATCTTTTCCAACTGACTTTCCACTCTTCATCCTCCTAATCACTGCTCTCACGTCCTCCTTACTAATCCTATCCACTTCCTGCTTTACCATCTCCACACTATCCAACCTTCTCTCTTATTTTCCTCGTTCATCAGCTGCTTAAAATACCCCCTCCATCTTCTCAACACACTCTCCTCACTAATTAACACATTTCCATGTCCATCCTTTATTGCTTTAACTTGCAGCACATCCTTCCCAGCCCGGTCCCTCTGCCTGGCCAATCGGTCTAAATCCTTTTCTCCTTCCTTAGTGTCCAACTTCATACAGCTCCTCATATGTCTTTTCCTTGGCCCTCTTCACCTGCTGTCACATCTCCTTGTACTCCTGCCTACTTTTTTCACTCAGTCGATCCCATTCTGTTTTGCCAACTTCTTTCTCTGTATCCTCTCCTGCACGTCCTCGTTCTGCCACCATGTCTCTTTGTCTTCCTTTCTGTTTGCAGATGTCACACAAAGTACCTTTCTAGCTGTTTCCTTTATCACTTCTGCAGTAGTTACCCAACACATCCACCTTTCTACTCTTCATCATATCAGCTACCTCTCTCCCTTTACCAGTCATAGTACCAACATTTAAAGTGCCCACCCTATCCTCCACTTTTCTATACTTCTCCTTTCCCTGCTGTCTCTGTAGACGTCTTCCTCCTCTCCTTCTCCTCCTTCAGCAACCATGAGCCCAGTTTCCACCAGTACCCTGTTGGCTAATGATACCTTTGGCGGTCGTTGGTAACCCGGGCCTGATGATTTGAATTGAATTGAATAGAGATTCCCTTCCCTAAAGACAAATAATTTTTTTCCTTAAGTTGACCAAAATCAAAACACTAAGGACTTTCTTGATGACTCCATCTCTATTAAGAACAATTTACATTTAGGTATACAATTTGCACATTTTTGCTTGTGTATATAATATGTACCGTGCAAAATGTAAAAGTCACCACATATTTATACAATATGGTTTTGTTTGTGTAAGAACAGTACATCTTTTAAATATAATTTATAAAGCTAGATCACAGCTGTAAAACAAATGATGGGTAGATTTTGTGAAGTATTTTACTGTACCTCTTTAACTTTGTTCAACAAACGAAAATTTATATAGATTTAACCATGCCTCTTTCCACTAAATATCAGCAATCTGCACATTCCAAAAACATTTCATTCTAGAGGATTTTATGTTTGAATTAAAAAATTAACCTAATATTTTTATTATTACAGGAATGAGAAAATAGACTAATACAATTAATTAATAGGTAACTTTTCATAAAGTGTATAAATCCATTTGGAAAAGTTTTTACAACTTTCTAAAACTCCAACAAAATGGATATATTATTGAAAAAGGTCTGCTTTTATTAAAGAGATCAATGAAAATGTATAGGTTATTTCAAACCAATTACACAAAAATAAATACTTATTCCTAGAGACAATTGTTCCAAAGCATTTTGTGTGGAGAGAAATTATGATAAAAGCAAAGTTTTAAAACCGTGATTAAATCCACAATAATATATTTTAACTTGTGTAGTGTAAACTTTAAGCTGAAGGCACCCACGTTACTGACTATGGAGGCCTCACAACAGATACCTTTGACCCTGTCAACACGTAATATGATGGCTGAAATCTGATTAGAAACTCAAACGTAGACAGACACTCCTAGATGCAGCACACACAAGAAAAACACTATGAAATTAGGAGAATAAACTAAAGGGAATGATTTAATACACATTTATGAACAAAAATATTGTAAAACATAGCGGAAAAGGCCTTGCTGGCCCTGACAGCCCACTGCTGTTCTTAACCATCTTACTGCTGATGTGTGCTGTTAGGCTACTGGAGTTAATTTTTTCACTGTTGGAGTGGTTTACAAAGCCTATTTCAGATTTGCAAAAAATTTATTTTATTTTTAATTATCTATATATGTATTTAATCATTGTTTGTCCAGCTAAGTGCATTTTTTAGTTTCTATGAAATACTGCACTCAAGAGAGCCTCAAGGACTGCATAATTTTGAATGAATGTTCTGTTGTGTACTGTTGTGTACACTTTCTTAAAAAAATGAGGTTTTTTTTTGTCTTGGGCATAGGGATATTTTGTCTGCCACAATTTTACCTGTTGTTTTATGAATTGCAATTTAGCTTTGTGTATACGAGGATCCTCTATAATAAATTGGGGCAAGAGTCTTGAGTCATTATGCCATGGCTAGAGAAGTTTGCCGGTTGTTAATATTCTAGTGTGCTTTTAGATTTTACATTATTCCTCTAAATACTTAATAGCATTTTCAACCTCCTTTACACAGTCTTTCTGATTAAAGAGCAAAAAGGGTGTAAGCGAGACTTCATGACAAGGAAGAAAAAAGTTTGCAACTCACCACATCTTTCTGGTTTGTCATCCTTAGATCAATCGATGTCTTTTTCTGAACATTCCCTTGTTTCCAGAAGAGGCACAACCATAGCTATAACCTCTTCTTGCTCCCCTGCCATGACTACCACCACAAACTATTCCCTGGCCTGCATTTAAATCTCAGATTTTCTCATGCCATCTGCACCATACTGAGCATGGTTTTGTGAGCCATCGCTTCTCTCTGCGTAGTGAACTTTGTCCTCTTGTCTCACAGAAGTTTCCTACCACACATGGCATGCTGTTAAATAAGATGCAGCTTTTTAGTGTCCTAGCTATATACTTATTTACCTTGGGTGATATTTCAGGTTTTAGGCCTTTAAGGAAGCTGTTTCTGAAATGAGCTTTGTATGGCGTAACCACTTCATCCGCCACATTGTCAGGTCGCTCAGTTTCACAGTGTACATCATAGGCCGCTGTGAGTCATTGAAATTCTGTAAAACAGTCTTATAAACCAGCTGTTTGCACATCCTGATTTTCATGTCCTGTCTCACTGGGAATCCATTCACTTATGCATCTCTGAGATTTTGGACAACTCGTTCCAAAACAAGGTCATGTAACATTTTGCAATCTCCACACAAAGCTTTCCTCTCATCAAAACATTGCAGTTTATGTAACCCAGTTTTTGTTGCCCTGACTTCTGCCTCAGATTTTCACATTTTCTATGCAATCCAATCTATAGTCATTTCATTCCCCTTTCTTCTGTTTCCTTTGTCTCAGATTGAAATTACCTCCCTCTGGAAACCACACTCAGGTAACCAAATTTCTAATTTAAAAACTAATGATTCACCCTTAGCCTTTCTCTTGAACAATGCATTTGGTGTTGTTTTAAAACTTATTTTTTTCTGTTGCTATTACTTTCAGCCTAATTTAGATCCGAATTCCTCATTTAATCTGTGTATCTTTTATCTATTTGAAGCTGCAAGTGTCTGCACTCTTGATTCTGGCAGATTGCTTCTTGAACATACACTTCTTGAAGATGCGCAATCAAGAGAAATGCTATGAAATTCAGGGAATAGACTAATGAGAATAATTTACTACATATTCAAGGTCAAAATATATTAAAGTAAGTGATTCTGATAGTGTTTTGGCCAGCGGAGAAGGCCTTGCTGGCCCTGACAGCCCACCACCGATCTTAACAATCTTACTCCTGACATGTGGTCCAGAGAAAAACTCAGAGAAAGTGTAAACAATTTGCTCAGCCATATGCAGCAGCCAGGGTTTTGATACTACAGTGGAAACCACTTATCTCGCCCTTGGTTAACTCGCCAACCCTATTAAGTCGACATTTCTGAAGTGGAACTGCCAAATTCTCTCTTTGTCTTAGCATTTTTTAATCGGTTATGTCGATTTTTTTAATGTCGCCGAACCCTAATATCTCGAGCACAAGGGGGGCAAATTTTCCACTTAACGTCAGATATGTCAGGAATCCCCCTGCCACGCCCGCTTTGGTGACAGCATTCCCCGAAGCACCCTGCTTCTCCCGTGCGGGCGAGCTCGTCGCACTCATGCTAATCACACACACACCTGACTCTCATTCACTCACTCATCCCATCTCCTATTTAAGCCCCTCACTTCCACACACACGCGGTCCATTATTGTTTGTGCGGTCTGTGTAATCGCGTATACGTATCTTGCTACGTACCCTTCTTCTCGGACTCTGCATTCTCTCAACGGCCCCTCGGATTCCCCTGATCCTGCTGTTCTCCATGTTCACGCTGTCTGCACCACGTTTATCCGTTGCTGCCCAGCGCTGCGCTTTCCATAGCGCGGATCCGTGGATTCTCTACATAAACTGTCTCTGCTTTCACAGAACTTGGTGGACCGCGCTCTCGGAGTGCAGCACTTGATATTACTGCTTCTCTACAAGTATTGGTGGATTATCTCCTGAGTATTCTCAATAAACTTTGTTTGCGTTTACTTCGGCTTCCACCTCCTTATCCGCATTACAGTTTATCTCGAGCCGCATGACCAATCAAACAAATCGCGGCAACGTTGTTCTGTAAAAAAACCTTCAAAAACATGTGCATGTACATTCTCATTTAATAACGCATCATGTAAATAAAGAAATTTCAAGCATGTTAATATATTGGCGCCATATTGGTTTTCGTTTATCTTGATCATCGGTTATCTCTACGCTTTTTGGCAACCCCTAGGCCGGCGACATAACTGGGTTCCACTGTAGTATGTTGTCTTTTTTCAAATTAATTAATTTATTTTATTTTATTTGCATAGTGCCTTTAAGTTTGTTTCTTGAAAAACATGATTTTCTCAGAGAACATAATCAAGAACAGATTAATATACTAACCAAGTAATACCTATAATATTTGTTTAGTCTATTGTTGATATATTTTAATAATATGATGGTCAATACTGTGTGTGCAATATTTATTACGTACAAGCAAATTACACATCAGACATTTGAACTTCTGCTATTTTCATTGATTTCAGTTGTATGGCTACTGAGGGCTATTAGTTTAGGTTAACAGCTTTAGTTATATTTCTTTAATCATAAATCATAAGTACAACAGTCGATTCCATCTTTGTAGGCACTAGGGTTGTAACGGTACACATATTTTTGGGTACAGAGCTTTGTGTTCAGTACACGTGTTCCTTCAGGAACGGATTAAGTGGGGGACCGCAAGTTTGTTTAGTCTCCTCCTTGCATTTTGAGTGCTTTTATTATCATTATTATTATTATTATTATTATTGTGTTGTTATTATTAAACTTGAAAACATTGACACGACAATGCCAGGGGTATAAAAAGAAAACCTTCGTACGGGAAATAAGATTTGTTTTGCGCATGTATGAAAACGCTAAAGAATCCATGATGTTAGTGTTAGCCGCCTAACCAGGGATTATGATATCTAAACTGTTTTACTGTAACACATTGTAGAAGAGAGGAAACATTTAGTTACATATAATTCACTCACCCAGCGGTGTTCATAGGCTCTTGGCTTTGTTCTGCCAATTCGGTTTTTTACCACTGCAGTTAGGACAAGGAGCTCCGGAGATCACAACACTTGGTTTATTGAACATCGGGAGGTGAAACTCATATATTCGCCACAGTGGATTAAACATTGCATGTTGTCTCTCTCGCACTTTACACTTTCACAACTTCAGCGCAGACGGTTCTTTTCTGCGTTTCCAAATCATGGGGCACTGTTCTTGTCAGGAAACCACCTGCCACGCCTCCCCTCTGCACTCAGCACACTCGCAGTGCCTCGCCTTCATACTAATTACCTTCACCTGTCTCCGATCTACACCCTACCTTTATAAGGCCCACTGTTCTCACTCACTTACTGTCCGATCTACAGTTCATTCTGGCGATCATCCCTGTTCCACCAGTGTTTTGGTGTATGCCTGTCTTCCGGTGCATGCTTCGACCTAGTTTCTGTCTGTCTCCCAACGCTAATAAATGTACTGTCTGTATTTTGGTTGCTGACTCTAGATCTTAGCGTGACAGTTCTAGAGGTATTATCTTCAGATCTTATTTAAATTTGTACTACATTATTTATAACCTTAAATTTCACTCACTACATATAAATAAATGGGTTTCTACCGATGCAAATATGTTAAAAACGATGCAGTGCAAAACAAATGGCAACTTGTATCCGATATTATTTATTAAAAACATATTATTTTAATCGATGCATCACATCGTTAACTTTTACGCTGACGCACCATGTGAATTGGTGATTCTTAGCATTCCTAGTTGACGTGTTTTACCATATAAAACTGCCTAAACGATGGTTTAATAGTATTTTAGCATCAAGTGTGAAATAGGAAATCCACCACCATGATGACAATGATGGCACCACCTCCTCATCACCAAGTTTGTGCAAATCAGATAAGCCTCAACTAGTAGACAAACAGAAGAAAAGAAAGAAGGCTGCACCCCATTTTCATTGACATAACATCAGAGGTAAATAGCTTTCCTACATTGTTCATTAGAAGAAATTGAAAACCCTCCTGCATAATTCAAATCGCATGTATGGGAGCATTTTCTTACTGTAATTTTTGTATAACAGAAAGTTGATTGGCTGTTAAATGTTGGTTTTATTTGTAGTTGTAATACAGTGAATTACATTTAAACCAGCGAAGAAAAGAACTACAACACCAAGAAAACTAACAAACAAAAACAAAAATGGGAGCATTTTAATGAGCATTAGAGGTAGGGTTACATGTGCATAAACAAATAAAGACCTGTTTAAATTTAAGATTTTTTAAGATGTTACATTTTATTTTTACATTTTAGACTTTTTAAGACCTCATGCTCACCCTAAGTAAAGGTGACGTTTTCTCAAAAGGTCAATAACTAGTCATTTACAAAATAATTTATCCGTCATTAATTACTGCCTAATTTCTGATTACTTTTTGGTTTTGTTTCCTTTAATGTGGCAGTCATGTTTAATGTCCCTGTGAGGTGAAAGCATGATATCAGTGAAAAAAAAAAGCCTTGAGATTGAGAGTTAGATCAGGAAAAGAAGGCATGATGGAGGTTAATGGCTGTGATGAGCTTCTGCAGACTTATTGTTGTATCCATCATTTGTTTGCACTAAATAGACAAAGAAATGTGATGTAAGCAAAGACCAAGTATAGATTTACTAAAATACAATGAAAAATACTACTATTCAAACCTCTTTACCTGATCTGGCCCACAAATCTATACGTGTGAAAATAGTATGATTTTTAATAAAAGGTTTTTGCTACTGAGTGTATAAAACCTTTGCAAAAAAAACACTCCAGACAGAAGAATTATCTTTATTCAGCATTTAATGTCTCAGCTAATAAATTGCAAATATTTACCCAGGTGTGTTGTATGGGGAACTGTGTGCCTTATCCTTTTGATGTTCTCAACCTTGTCTGCTTTGGTGATCTGTTTTGAAACAACACCAATCTCAGTGCCCAGAAGCTGCAATGTGACTATTGCAGATGGTCACACTGAATACCCAACATGTTTGGTGGTTGGAATGTGCAAAAAAAATACCTAATAAGCCTTATATCAGAACACTGCAACAGAGACAATTGGTCAATTAAATTTGTAGGAGAACTTTTATTACATTTTGTGGATTAAAACACTGAAAGGACAAGAACTAATTATTGCATACTTTTTTTGTATTAAGCTCCAAACCTAGCGCTTGGAACATAGAATCTTAGAAACATAATAAAAAAAAAATTAATTGTATTACTTATTTTTGTTAATTAATAAAGCTTAAAAGGAAGGTGGTGAATGGAAAACTGTATATTTAGGCTTGCTCTACTTCCTCCTCAAGCTCTCCTTCATCTTCAGCACTTGCTTCCTGGTACTGCTGGTACTCTGACA
Organism: Silurus aristotelis; assembly: GCF_946808225.1. Classification (NCBI taxonomy): domain Eukaryota; kingdom Metazoa; phylum Chordata; class Actinopteri; order Siluriformes; family Siluridae; genus Silurus; species Silurus aristotelis. Next base: position 22,797,367 of record NC_139582.1, on the reverse strand, counting down.
CCAGGTCATTCATGTTGCTCTCAGCCTCACAGAACTCCATCTCATCCATACCCTCAGCTGTGTACCAGTGCATGAAAGCCTTGCGTCTGAACATGGATGAAAACTGCTCAGAGATTCGCTTGAACAGCTCCTGAATAGCGGTGCTGTTCCCGATGAAGGTGCCGGACATTTTTAAGGCCACGGGGTGGAATGTCGCACACGGCTGTCTTTAATTGTTGGGGATCCATTCGACAAAGTAGGTGTTGTTCTTGTTCTGCATGTTGAGCATCTGCTCATCCACCTGGACATGCGGCCACGAAAAATGGCAGCCACCGTGAGATAGCGGCCATGACGTGGGTCGCAAACGGCCATCATGTTCTTGGCATCAAACATCTACTGGGATATTTCAGCCACAGTGAGAGCACGGTACTGCTGGCTCCCCCTGCTGGTCAGAGGGGCAAAACCAGGTATAAAGAAGTGCAGACAAGGGAAGGGCACCATGTTGACAGCCAGTTTACGCAGGTCAGCATTGAGCTGCCCAGGGAACCTCAGACATGTTGTGACCCCACTCATGGTGGCACAGACCAAGTGGTTGAGGTCACCATATGTTGGTGTCGTGAGCTTTAGGGTGCGGAAACAGATGCCATACAGGGCTTCATTGTCAATGCAGAATGTCTCGTCTGTGTTTTCTACCAGCTGATGGACAGACAGGGTGGCATTGTAAGGCTCCACCACTGTATCTGAGACTTTGGATGAGGGGACAATGCTGAAGGTATTCATAATGCGGTCCGGGTACTCCTCTCGGATTTTGCTGATAAGCAGCAGAGTGCCCATGCCGGACCCAGTACCTCCACCCAGGGAGTGAGCGAGCTGAAAGCCCTGCAGGCAGTCGCAGTTCTCAGCCTCCCTACGCACCACATCCAAGACAGAGTCCAACAACTCAGCACCTTCTGTGTAGTAGCCCTTGGCCCAGTTATTACCAGCACCAGTCTTACCTGTGGAAAGGAAACAGTGACTATCATGCAAACACTGTTACAGCTGACAGGAAACAGCAGACAAATCTCAATGCACACTGTCAGAATAAACCCAAAATTCACTGCAAGAGAGACCATCAGATTTACTAGTTTGCCTCTATACATTATAGAAAAAGAAACTGTATGAACCATTAGAATGGTATGTAATAATTACCAAAAACAAAGTTGTCAGGCCTGAAAATTTGTCTGAACGGTCCAGATCTCAAAGAGTCCATGGTACCTGGCTCCAAATCCACCAACACAGCACGGGGGACATATTTACCACCTGTCAAATTGAAAGGTAAATAAATAGATTTGTTAATCCCAAAGAGAAACTGAAATGTTACAGTAGCCAGTTCACAGACATACAACAAAGTACAAGCAATACGGTATAGAATAAAATTTTAGATTTTAATTAAAATATCCGAATCAGAATACAAAGAGAGTGAGAAAGACATAAAAATATATAAATATATAAACATAAATAAACATTAAATAAATACAAAAAATACACAGGAACTAATGCAACAGGCTGCCATTAGTGCAGCACTATCTTGAGATCAATAAATAAAGTAAAAAAAAAAAAAATGTATACCAACAGTGAAAAGAAATAAACTCACTTGTAGCTTCATTGTAGTAGACATTAATTCTCTCTAGCTGAAGGTCGCTGTCGCCATGGTAACTGCCTGTTGGGTCAATCCCATGTTCTTCACTAATTACTTCCCAGAACTGAAGGCCGAAAAAAAAAAAAAAAAGACACTATAGCTTTTTTAAAAACGCGTTATAATTTTTTTTCTTCCTAGCGTGTTATAAAAAAATACGTTGCTATTGAAACTTGAAACTACTCCTGTCAGTTCCAGCAACAAATGTCGTCGTTAAACCTAATTAAAGCCTATTTCTACAGTCTGGTGGAATCACCGAAACATACGTAGCACGCGTGTTTACGTCATAGGCCAGAAGATTTACAGTGTTGGTGGATACTTATGTCTGATGTTGTTAGAAAAGTTTTATGGAATTCTTTTTTAATTGATACAAATATTTTTAATAAAAAGTGAAAAACTCACCTGTAACTTCATTGTAGTAGATTTTAATGTTCATGTCTTTATCTTACACTCCCCCACACCCCCCAAACACACGCGCGCGCGCGCGCGCACTCGCGCGCGCACACACACACACACACACACACACACACACACACACACAGCTGTTAAGAACTGAGACAGACATAAAACGAGCTGTCTGCCTCTTTTTCCCACGTTGCTACTAACGCACCACTTACACTTTACACCCAGACTACTACTATTTATTATTAGTATTATTAGTAAGCAGTTATGAGTATAACTTCTGCAATATTTCATTATTTTTGATAATCCTGTTTGCACTCCTCTGTTTGCACCAAGTCCCACTGCACATGTATTTCATTGTACAAAGTCATATTACATTTTATTGCTTTTATCTTTTTTGTACATTATTTTGTCTATTCTTACATTTTCTTATTGCTGCTGGACTCTGAGAGCTACCAAACAATTTCATTGTATCACTACAATAACGATTAGGTCTCTAAGTCTGGTTATAACTGTTCTTATAAATGGTAAAAAACAGCATTCAAAGGAATGCTGTAGGCCAGGCGCTACGCAGGGGCCCATGATATATTCATGCATTTACAGTGGTGTACATCATAACTTCTTAATAGTGATGCTCGAAAAGCAAAGCCTCACTGTTATAATTGATTAAACCTCAAATTGTGCAGCCCATTGGTTCAACATGTGGTATTACTTTTCGAAGGATTTAAAAAAAAGTAGAAATATTTCCCATGTAAATGGATAGGGCCGAAAACGCTGGGTGTCACAGCTGGGTCCTTGAACGGGTGGGCAGGAGATCATGCATATTCACCACACGTTCCCAAATAATCTCAGGAATTATGTTTATTGGGTAATTAATTGCATCATAAAATCCTGGGGCAGCCCCAAGAATTTACAAACATTGCAACTTAAACAGGGCTATCGTTGGCTATGCATTGAGATGCGAATCACATCAGCCTGTTATAGAGATGCACATTCCTAATTTACAGTGCTGTACATCACAACCTCTTATTAGTAGTACTTGAAAAGCATTACTATTACAACTGCTCATATTTAAGATTTTTTTTTTAACCAGTCCCTCAGTTTTCACGCCAATGCCATGAAACATACCTCAAATTGCGTTCGGGCTACAGTAATTTTATTGATAAAAATATCAAATGCCAAATGGGTGAAAGACACAAATTCTATTCAGAAAAATCGATTCCGAATAAAAAAAAAAAAAAAAACAATTACAAAATATTTTATTTTACATTATTATTATTATTATTATTATTATTATTATTATTATTATTATTATTATTACAGTATGTACATCTGAAATAACAAACAAATGTATAGAAATTGAAAAAACCACCAGATGGGTTGTTTTACCTTTACCAAATTCATATGAACATGATTAACAAATAATCAGAATGACTTAATTTGTGACAGTGTCTCAGTGTAATGTGTGAGAGAAAATTAAGGATTAATGACAATAATTAAAAACAAAATATGAAATGTTTAATTTAAAATATCATTTTGAATAAGATGTATTCTGTTTATCATATGACTTGTAAAAAGTCACACAGGTGCCTACTAGATTTCTTCTATTAACTGTAATTTACCTGCTGTAATGTTTTAATCTCAGAATATGACAAATTAAATATTTTTCATACAGTATATGTTTTACTAAGATGTATTGTCGAAGCATACAAATAAACGTAACGCAAGGAATTTATTGTGGTTTAAAGGTTCTTTGAACATGACACACACATCACCTTCATCTTTTAATTTTGCACAGTAGTGACCACAGTACAGTAACCACAGCATTGGCAGACTGCACTATAGATCATCACTGCACAAATATATAGGACAAAGTGCAGTAAACATGCATTTCAGTATATCACTCAGCCCATTAGTGGGATGTGTGCTATGACTTTTTAAAGGATTGTAACTAACGGTTTTTGATCACATGACCAAACACTCTTAATTGTTTTCCATAGAAAATTAATGGGGCCAAAAAACTCATGTTTCACAGCTTAGCCCTTGACTATCTGACATGTATGAAATAGGTTCCACATATATACCCCTCAAACCCAAAGACCTGCTCAGAATTCTTAGTTATTGTATTCTAGCCCCTATAGAGAGTGACTGGGGAATTCTACGCCTTGCAGTTTGGCCTGGTTCCCCTGACAAAGCCATAAGACATATTCACTCTTACAGGGTGGGCAGCATATACACCACACATTACCAAATACCATTAGGATCATGTTTATTTGGTAATTTATTGCATTATAAAATACTGGGGAAGCCCCATGGATTCACAGTAATTTTGGGATATCAGTTGAGGTCTTGGGCCTTGATCCAATAAAAAATGACATTTAATTGAAGTTATCTTTAATGTCTAAAACTGTAGATCATTGTGGTACAAGATCTGTTTGAGTGAACACAATATACACCAATCAAGTACACCAATCACATGTTCTAAGATATGTTATAATATGAGGTAGAGCGCTCTAAGAATTAGCCCCGCCCTCTCCCTCTCTCAGTCGGCATGTGCACACAATATACAGTATCTCAGAAAGGATATATTTTATATTGGATATGTTTTTACTGTAGAATAAAAAAACATTATTGTCATAATAACTGGCAACATAAGTGAGTACAACCATTGGATTATTAATATACAATGTTTAAATAATACAAATAAAGTGCCTTTTTTTAGATTTGATTATATTCATCTTTATTGTCATTGTGCAATGCACATGTACAGAGCCAATGAAATGCATTTAGAATCTAACCAGAAGTGCATAGGTGGCCTATTTACAATAAATAGCATTATGAATAACATACTTATAAACATAATCAACACTATGCAGTACAGTGCCTTGTGAAAGTATTTGGCCCCCTTGAACTTTGCGACCTTTTGCCACATTTCAGGCTTTAAACATAAAGATATAAAACTGTTATAAACAATTTTTTTATTTTTTTTAATCAACAACAAGTGGGACACAATCATGAAGTGGAACGAAATTTATTGGATATTTAAAACTTTTTTTAACAAATAAAAAACTGAAAAATTGGGCATGCAAAATTATTCAGCCCCCTTAAGTTAATACTTTGTAGCGGCACCTTTTGCTGCGATTACAGCTGTAAGTCGCTTGGGGTATGTCTCTATTAGTTTAGCACATCGAGAGACTGAAATTGTTGCCCATTCCTCCTTGCAAAACAGCTCGAGCTCAGTGAGGTTGGATGGAGAGCATTTGTGAACAGCAGTTTTCAGTTCTCGATTGGATTCAGGTCTGGACTTTGACTCGGCCATTCTAACACCTGGATATGTTTATTTGTGAACCATTCCATTGTAGATTTTGCTTTATGTTTTGGATCATTGTCTTGTTGGAAGACAAATCTCTGTCCCAGTCTCAGGTCTTTTGCAGACTCCATCAGGTTTTCTTCCAGAATGGTCCTGTATTTGGCTCCATCCATCTTCCCATCAATTTTAACCATCTTCCCTGTCCCTGCTGAAGAAAAGCAGGCCCAAACCATGATGCTGCCACCACCATGTTTGACAGTGGGGATGGTGTGTTCAGGGTGATGAGCTGTTTTAACGTTTTGCATTGTTGCCAAAAAGTTCGATTTTTTGGTTTCATCTGACCAGAGCACCTTCTTCCACATGTTTGGTGTGTCTCCCAGGTGGCTTGTGGCAAACTTTAAACGACACTTTTTATGGATATCTTTAAGAAATGGCTTTTTCTGGCCACTCTTCCATAAAGGCCAGATTTGTGCAGTATACGACTGATTGTTGTCCTATGGACAGAGTCTCCCACCTCAGCTGTAGATCTCTGCAGTTCATCCAGAGTGATCATGGGCCTCTTGGCTGCATCTCTGATCAGTCTTCTCCTTGTATGAGCTGAAAGTTTAGAGGGACGGCCAGGTCTTGGTAGATTTGCAGTGGTCTGATACTCCTTCCATTTCAATATTATCGCTTGCACAGTGCTCCTTGGGATGTTTAAAGCTTGGGAAATCTTTTTGTATCCAAATCCGGCCTTAAACTTCTCCACAACAGTATCTCAGACCTGCCTGGTGTGTTCCTTGTTCTTCATGATGCTCTCTGCGCTTTAAACAGACCTCTGAGACTATCACAGTGCAGGTGCATTTATACGAAGACTTGATTACACACAGGTGGATTCTATTTATCATCATTAGTCATTTAGGTCAACATTGGATCATTCAGAGATCCTCACTGAACTTCTGGAGAGAGTTTGCTGCACTGAAAGTAAGGGGGCTGGATAATTTTGCACGCCCAATTTTTCAGTTTTTTATTTGTTAAAAAAGTTTGAAATATCCAATAAATTTCGTTCCACTTCATGATTGTGTCCCACTTGTTGTTCATTCTTCACAAAACAATAACAGTTTCATATCTTTGTTTGAAGCCTGAAATGTGGCAAAAGGTCGCAAAGTTCAAGGGGGCCGAATACTTTCACAAGGCCCTGTCACAAATGTTGGCAGCCCCTAAAATGCTTGGTCTATTCAGAAAAAATCTAACCTTGAATCTTAAATACTATAGAAAAACTTGGATATATTTTAGAGTAGTAAATGTGCAGCTTGTATAGCAGTACAGATTTACTGTACTCTGAAAATAACTCAACATACAGCCATTATTGTCAAAATAACTGCCAACAGAAGTAAGTACACCCTAAGTGATATCAGCTGTGCATGGTGTATCCACACAAAGCCACATGTCCTATTCATCATGTTCATGTTTTTGTCTGCTTGACAGGACCATACAATTTTGTGTATCTTATATTTGAGCAGTTTAAATTTGGTGCTTTGAGTCGATTCTCTCATACTGAAAACTGGATGTTCAACATGGCACCTCATGGTAAAGACTCTGAGGATTTGGGAATTAGAATTGTTCTCTCCACAAAGATGCCGAGGCTATAAGAAGATCAGTAACACCCTGAAACTGAGTTACAGTACAGTGGCCAGGGTCATACAGAGGTTTTCCAAGACGGGTTCCACTCAGAACAGACCTCGCAAGGGTCCATCAAAGAAGTCGCTTCAAAAAATAGATACATGAGTGCTGCAGCATTGCTTTATAGGTTCCAGAAGCAGAAGGTCCACTCGTAAGTGCTCAAACCGAGTAGCAAGAAACTTCTAAAGTCTACAGTCAAGCGTGGTGGTGGTAGCATCATGGTCTAGGGCTTCATGAGTGTTGCTGGTACTGGGGAGCTGTGGATCATTGAGGGAAACATGGATTCAAACATGTACTGTGACATTCTGAAGCAGAACATGATGCCTTCCGTTCAGAAACTGGTCCGAACGGCAGTTTTCAACATAAGAACGACTCCAAACACATCGCCAAGAGGACAACTGCCTTGCTTAAGGTGAAGATGCTCCTTACAATTATTCTGTTGGTTTCTGTACAAATAATTACATTCGTTAAAATAAATACGTTTAGAGACAAATATGCATATAAATACAAATAAATCAGTAATACAGTCTCCTCGATTACTTCATTGCGGTGTTTCACAGCAGTGGTGGAACTGAAGATCTCTTTTGGCGCACGTTGCCCGATATCTCTCGCCGATTGGTGGAATTTTCTGCACAGCATCATGGGAAATGTAGTTTGTTTTTTTTTTTCTAATAAGTTGAATTAAAGCGAGGAAATAGGTTCAACATAAGTATATGGCATATAGTAAGACTCAACCTGGGCTCACAACATATCTGTTTTCAAAGGTTCAGTTATTGTTAAAAATCTATTTCACTAAGGAGAAATTTTGCTTTTACTTCCAGAACCGACTGTTGCACGCTTAAACCACTCAGTATTCAATCAGTTCAGTAATGAAGCTCCGTTTCCTGATTATGACATTCGTAAAGCATTTTGTACATGACGTTAGAAAAACTTCTTAAATTATAAACTTGTGAGGAAAATATACAGTAATATACTCACTGCAACGGGGGAGTGGTGGCTCCAGCGGTTAAGGCGCTGGGTTGCCGATCGGAAGGTCTGGGGTTCAAGCCCCGGTATCGCCAAGCTGCCACTCTTGGGCCCTTGAGCAAGGCCCTTAACCCTCTATGCTCCGGGGGTCCCTTACGAGGGAAATATCAAGGTGCGTGACGTGGGGCCGCCTTTCCGTGGGCTCACCACCTGCAGGAGGGACCGTAAGGGACGGTGCTGTGAGGATTGGGCAGCAGGCGGGGGCCTTCTTAGACTGCTGCCCCCGCGACCCGAATTACGGATAAGCGGGAGAAAATGAATGAATGAATACTCACCGCAGAATTGAATGAATCAACCAGGCCACCGCTCGAGCTCGCCTGAGGAACTTCTCTTCCAGACAACGTAGCAACTGCGCTCGAGACTCATTGGCAGGACACCAAGCGCGTTGCCGCTAAGACAAGGACAGATCGCGCGCGCTCGGGCTACAGTAATTTCATTAATAAAAATATCAAACGCCAAATCGGTGAAAGACACAAATTCAAAAACATCCCAGAAACAATTACAAAATATTTTACATTATTACTATTACTATTATTATTATTATTATTATTATTATTATTATTATTATTATTACAGTATGTACATCTGAAATAACAAACAAATGTATAGAAATTGAAAAAAAAAACACCAGATGGGTTGTTTTACCTTTACCAAATTCATATGAACATGATTAACAAATAATCAGAATGACTTAATTTGTGACAGTGTCTCAGTGTAATGTGTGAGAGAAAATAAATAATTAATGACATAAATTAAAAATAAAATATTAAATGTTTAATTTTAAATATCATTTCAATATGATATGATTTGTAAAAAGTCACACAGGTCAAGTCAAGTCAAGTCAAGAGGCTTGTATTGTCATTTCTACTATACACAGTGGTACACAGTACACAGTAAAAACGAGACAACGTTCCTCCAGAACCCTGGTGCTACACTAAACAATAACATAAAGCTACAACACAACACAAGCTACATAAAGTGCATTGAGTGCAACCTGGTGCAAACAGTACAAACAGACAGACAACACAAGACAAGACGAGACACAAAACCAAAATAGCGCCGACCAGTAAACCTACTGTATACTTGGTTATACAGTACTGTAAACTGTAAAAACTATACTTGGGAGTGAATATAAAAACAGGTGCCTACTAGATTTCTTGTATTAACTGTAACTTACCTGCTGTAATGTTTTAATCTCAAAATATGACAAATTAAATATTTTTTATACAGTATATGTTTTACTAAAATGTTCTGTCGAAGCATACAAATTAACACATAATCCATTGGCCAAGTTTACGTAACACAAGGAATTTATTATGTTTTAAAGGTTCTTTGAAAACGACACACACACACCACCCTCATCTTTTAATTTTGCACAGTAGTGGTCCACCTCAGTTACTAGCATTTAATGAAGTACAGTAACCACAGCATTGGCAGACTGCACTATAGATCATCACTGCACAAATATATAGGACAAAGTGCAGTAAACATGCATTTCAGTATATCACTCAAACATGGTGTACATCACCAGTCTTAAAGCTTTAGTGCTTTTACAGTTGGACTTCCATGTACTGCAGAACTTTATTGTTCTATAGTTGAACTGTGCTTAAACATCATTATATAAAAATGTTGTAGTTATCATTCTAATACTGCTGTTTTACAACAGTTGAACTTTTGTTTATCTTAGTAATACTGTAGTTATTTTTTTGTAAGGGTGCCTTTAAGTTGATCCCTAATGAGCAAGCCAGTGGCAAGGAAAACTCCCTGAGATGGTATGAGGAAGAAACCTTGAGAGAACCAGACTCATCTGGTTGGCACCGAATGTCCTTTCATTGTAGTTTTATCATTGTTGAGGTTTGCTGTTCAGTGATGGAGGCTTTCAAGCAGAACAGCAAATAACAGCTAAGTGTAAGGTGATGCTTCCAAATGGAAGACCTATTTGGCATATGTTAAGATTAAATAAAATATATAACAAAAAACACCAAATAAAAATAGAGCTAAAACACAACGTGAAAGGTATAACGCGTCCATATTAACTGCAATCTTGCTAGAGATAACTCACAGTATTAATACAATAAATGTTGTGACATCACAGCCGCTTAGGGGCTCTCTTTATATGTCTAAGCCCCTCCCTCTGGCTCAACCATTACCACAAGTTTATAGATGCTTCTCTATATATTTATTTATATACCATTTATTCTATACAAATATTGATAATTTATAATTATTAATAATACAATAAAACAAAATGCATAAAATATTGTATAAACATTATTTCTCTTCCCCCCCGAAGCACAAACAATGGACTCGTCGGTTTCCGGTTATAGCAGCCCGCTGCCTCGCGCTCCAATTGGCCAACCCAAAATCGCAACCCGGAAGATCTTTTACAACAACTATTTAACTAGAGATGAGATATCCGAATTCGTTTTTCGAATCAAAACCTTCTGAATCACTCAGTGAACGGATCCGAGTCTCACGATTTCCTTGAGCCACTTAATTCATTAGAGCCTGCCTGCTTTTGCAATGGAATTCCACTAGAGGGCACTCACGAATTTATATAATTCACAGAATCCGTGGACTCATGAGTCCCTCAGATCCCAATCTCACAACTTTTCAAAAGATGCCATTCATATACTTAGAAGCAAGTATTTAAAATTTCCTTTATATCCTAAAATTAAAGAAATACATTTTATATTTAAGCGGTCCATCCAGTGAATATTAATGACTACAATTTGAATTTGCTTTTAATAAATGTATACTTTGTGATGATAATAAAACCACACAACATTTTTTTTTTTTTTACTGTATGTTTGTGGATGCTTTATGGTCTGATATTCAAAACTGACTTTACCCCAAGTGCCCCACCTAAGACATTTAACTGTGAAGGACATTCACAGTTGAACAAAGTAGTTTATTTTGATACCTGGTGTGGCTGCTGTACTGTGTAGTTAATTTTAATATGCTTAAAGTTAAGGTATTTAGTATTTTATTGTAAAAAACATTTTGATGTTCGTATGGGAACACTTAAGTCTTCACTTAAAAAAAAAAAAAGATAAGATTCAGGAGTGAGGTGGTCTGGGCCTGGAGATTTTCCTGAGAATAACGTATCTATGTCTTTATCAAGTTCCTTTATATTTATTAATAAGTGAACGATAACCAAAAAGTTACATGACAAATGATTTTTTGGCAAAAATATAACTTTTTTCATAAAAATTATATTGTTAATGTGTTGATATTGGAAGTCGGATTTATGGTAGATACCATAAATGTAATATAAATAGCATGATTAAACTTATTTATGTCATCATCAAACATTTTTTTTGCCTATTTACTTCAAGTAAAATTAAGCATATACTAACATATAGAGAAGAAGTGAGTGTGCAGGTGAAATAAAACAATCAGCAGGTGGCAGATTTGGGCAAGTTTATTGGGATAAACGAGCTCGTAGGCCTTGGGAGTTGGAAAGGATATGGGAAAATAATTAGGGTCAGAATCAGGTGAAGGCATGGGAAGAAAGTAATCAGTAGGAGACCAGCAGGTAGAATAACGGGAGGATAAAAGGTGTGCAAGTGTGTAGGTTGCCATAGTATTCATTGTCGATGATGAAAAATAGCAGGAAGGTCAGGTGAGGTCTGTGTGCTCACATCATGCATATTAGTATGCTGCACAATGTGAGGAGGCATAAAGGGATTATCTGGAACAGTTAGGGAAGATAGATAGTCAATAAACTGTGCAAGCTCTGATGCGAGGGAGAGGAGTTAAAACTGATGGTGATGGTACTAAAGTGTGTTTTAGTTCTATCTTGAATCTACTCTCTTCTGGTAAGCTGGGATTCTAACTTTGTATATCTATGTAACTCAATTTATTCTAGAGTGTTAGTCTGTGCTTATTAGTTCTATCAGCGAATTATTATTCAAGGGTAGTTTCTGTCTCACTTGAGGTGCGGATTGTGAGCAGGGCTTAATCACTTATATTGTAGGTGCTTATCTAAGCCAGTAATTCTTTATTTATCAGTTCATATATTGTTTGTGTTCTTAAAATTCATACATTGATCTCAAATTGAGAGATCAGTCATGTTTCTTAAACTCATCTCTGTAGTCACCTCTTACAGAGACGTTCTCATCCACAGAACAGAGGTCACATTGCCAGTACCCTTATCTATCCTCCTCTGATGTCTAAATTTTAAACAGCGGTGGTAGGTGGGCTCTGGAATTGCCAGTCTGTCGTAAGGAAAGCTGACTTTATCACAGCCTTGGCTTCACACTATGCCCTCGACTTTCTGCCACTTACTGAGACCTGGATATCCCCACAGAACACTGCTACACCAGCTGCTCTGTCTTCTGCCTCTTACTCACCAAGAGAAACCGTTAGAGGTGGTGGTACGGGTTTACTGTTGTCACTGAGATGGTGTTTTACACCTCTCCCTTTGTCTTGTCTAACCATGTCTACTTTTGAATTCCATGCAGTTTCAGTTACCTCTCCAATCAGCCTCTTCATTATTGTCATCTACAGCCCTCCTGGTCAACTTGGAGACTTCCTAAAAGAGATGGACTCACTCTTCAGTACTTTCCCTTCTGAGAGCACCCCTTTGACAATTCTTGATGACTTCATCCTCACATCTGAAACACTTCGGTCATCTTGCCTCCTGACTTTTCTGAATACCTTCTCCTTGACATTTAACAGCTGCCCTCCAACACACAAGGGAGGAAATGTCCTGGACCTGGTTTTTACCCTCCCTACCCCAGCTACAGACATGACTGCCACTACACTTCAAATTTCTGATGATTACCTGGTTTCCTTTTCAATTAATCTTCCTGTTCTACCTAAAAACAATTTACATGTCTCTCTTATCCATCCATCCAACCCTTAATCCATCTCTCCCTCCTCTGTAGTACTGCTGTACTCTAAATCCTTTTCCTTAGACTTTGCTTACTGACTCCTCTCCTCTCTTTCCTCAGCCATGGACCTCATCTGCCCCTTGACTACAAAACCCAAGAAAACCCAAGTCCCACACCCTGGCTGTCAGAAGTTTTGTGCAGGTCTTTAACATCTGGCTATGTGCCAACTACCTTCAAACAAGAAAGGGTTATTCCTATCTTAAAGAAACCTGATCTGGATCCATCAGACATCATCAACTACAGAGCAGTATCACTTCTCTCCTTTCTTTCTAAATCTCTGAAATGCACTGTTTTTAACCAACTGTCTGTTAAGTTGTTACAGAACAACCTTCATGATCCAAACCAGTCTGGTTTCAAAGCGGCACATTCCACAGAGACGGCCCTTTTGTCTGTTTCTGAGAAACTGCTTGCTGCTCGATCAGCCAAGCTGTCATTTATATTTATCTTCCTGGACCTTTCAGCAGCATTCAACACAGTCATCCACAAGACTCTCTTGTCTACCCTCAGGAGCCTCTGTATCCACGGAACAGCATGGGAACAGTAAACTTCCTACCTGGAAGGTCGCTCATACCAGGTAACATGGAGGGGACCCACATCTACCTACTTTTCTCTCTCTATACCCACTCCATTGGTGAAGTCATATCCTCACATGGGTTTTCTTACCACTGCTATGCAGATGACACTCAACTCATCTTTTCTTTCCCTCTCTCAGATACCATAGCTTCCACTCGGATCTCGGCATGCTTGACAGACATATCTTCATGTATGAGTGCTCATCAGTTAAAACTCAACCCAAGCGAAACAGAACTGCTGGTCATCCCAGATGATTCATCTCTTGGTCAAGATCTCAGAACAACTCTTCATGACTCTCTGCTCTCCCCTCCAGCCTCTGCTTGTAACATTGGGGTAACTATGGACAATCAACTGTCCTTTCCCTCACATGTTGCTTATGTGGCTAGTAAAACATTTACACTTAAACACTTAAATTAGCACTTTCCAAGGTTTTTGAAAGGTTGAAAACCTGAATGAGGGACTGAGCATCCTGTGGGCTGCAAAAGCTGGCAACAAACATTTAATTTAGGTGTCAAGCAAACACCTGTTATACTCAAAGTCTGTGATTAGTAACTGTATGCCCATGTAGGCTGCTGACCTCAGGTCAAGAACTATTGGGTGGAAAAATAGCGTTGGATGAGAACAAGCAAATGTGAATAAAAAAATAGTGTTTTGGAGAGTCACTGCATATAGAGACGCAGGGTGGTACCCAAATAGAACTACGACTGATTATTTGTACCTAAGTACCTTAGTCTGGAACGACCCTCACCCCCTGTATGAAATGGTTTCATCTTTGAACAGCTCATTCAGTGACAGACTAATATATCCTAAGTGTCTGAAGGAGTGATACAGAAGGACTTTTCTCCCTGCTGCTATTAGACTTTACAATCAGAGCTGCTCTCAGGAAACCAGTCACCAAAATATACACTGTTATTGTGTTTAACTGTGCAATAATAATAACAACAATAATAAGTTTTTTTTAATGCACAGTTTTAAACCGTGCAATATTACCTATGTGCAATATGTTTAATACTGTAACTACCTATTCGTGATCTCTTTTTCTTCTTTTTTATTTATACATTGTGTTGTATATACTGTTATGTTTTTACTTCTTTATATATTTTCACATTTCTTTTTCTTTGCTGGGACAAATAAAGGTATATCTTATCTTTTCATTGGTCTAAATAGGTTGCAGACTATGCAGAACAGGATGATGGTGATCTGTGATTCTGGTTTCTCATATGGTCTAATAGTGTAAAGATACCATTGGTTGTTACTGGGGGATCCAGATTCTTAACCTGGAGTGGAAAGGGTACATTGAAAGGTCATGAGTTGTTCAGTAGTAGAAGAAGATGTAGTTGTAGATGTGTAAGGCTCGGAGAGTCACCGTAAAGAGTACGGGGTGGGACCAGAGGATATTGTGTAACAGTGGGACAGATAAATGTCTACCTGAAGTGGTCAGAAACTGGTCATGAAATATTGAAGATGACACCCAATATGCCGCAAAAGAATGACCAACTACAGACAGAAATGCAAATGCTACAAGTGACCCTGCATGGAGAAGAAAATGCAACACAAACCACCATGTGTGAAGGAGCACAGAAATAGATAACACGCTTTGAAGAACAAACAATGGGTCAGATGCTGGCCAAGGGAGATATCAAGGCAATCTTGACACAGTCTTTGTGAAAAGCTAAGATGATAGAAATAATGGAAGAGGCACAAATAGAATTTGTAGGAAAAAAAAAAAAGAAGTACAACCCCTTCAAAGAAGAAACACAATTTGGGATGCTCGTTGAACAGCATAGCTAACTTATGCTGATTCAAGCAAGGTGGAAAGTTGAGACTGAAAGAAAATGAGGGAGTGGCTCAATTCATCATAAAGTTACAGAAGCCTGGAGAGAAGAGATGGGAGCAGCATGGCATAAGACAACGGCTAGCATCAAATTATTAAAGATGATTTTGGAAAAGGCACTCTTGAGTGAAGTACATTACAACTTAAAACAGTTGTAGGGCTTAATACAATGCCCTGGACAACCTTCAAGGCAAATGTAATACACTTTGTTGAACTGTATGCGAAAAGGGAAAAAACAAACAAGAAGGTGGCAGAAGATCTAGTGGTACTATTTCACAAAGCACAGCTTGGAGAATTGACACACAACAAACAAGAAAATCAAGAAAAACAAAAAAAGGAGAGAAAGCGCTATACAGCAGGTTCCAGCTGTTCAAACCGCAGGTACATATGACAATTTGAATGCTAATTCCTTAGATGGCATATACGATAAATCAACAGTATCCACCCAACAGTACCAAAATTGGGGATGGGGAACAAATTCCTGTTGCTGTCTTACTGGATATGGGCAGTCCCTTATCATGCATTTGGGCACCTTCAACAGAATCAAAGCTGGCAGAATCCTGGAAACTGGACAGGACTGTGGATTGGACCAAATCAGCAAGACTAAATTTAAGTGAACCTTAGAGGAGGCCCTGAGAAGCTAGAGGGGGAGCTGGTACAGTGCCCCACCTCTCTGTACCCTGCACAGGAACCAACAATAATGGTGGATGTGGGTATCCAGCTCCAGGCATCTTTCTTGATTGACACAGGAGCAACATTTACAAGTATTGGAAAAGAAGGCCCTAAGCTCCCCCTCTCACACAAAGCAGTAAAGACTAGCTTCTCGGGTAAAACTTAAACTTTGCAATTTATAGAGCCACATGTAACAATGGTAGAAAGAATCACCATTTAAGTGCCAAAAATGTATTCTCCTGATACTCCAGCGAACCTACTAGGAAGGCATGTACTTTGCAAGCTAGGAGCAAAAATCTACTGTGGACCCACAGGTTTATGGGTTGAACTTCCTGAGTATCTAGTTCAACAATATGTAATGGTGAAAAGAAAGATAAAACAACAAACACTGGACAAAGTCTACTCACAGGAACTCAAGGATACCTCTTCAGAAATCCATAAGTTGTATGAATGGTGGAGAACCTGGTTCACAAATATGCACCCTGACTTTATGGATGCCAGAAAACCATGGCATTGTACAATAAAGTTTTATGAGGGGGACAAGATGAAGAATATGAGACGTTGTGGAAAGAACAAGTAGAGGGAACCGGTACAGCATCAAAGCAGAAAACGTGATCATTGGTCCCCAAGGGATATCAGCAGCAATACAGTTACCAAACTAAATCACTCAGCGGTATTCAGTCAAGAACTCTTTCCAAATGTCTCCATAATGATCTTGTGTAAATTAAAAAAAAAAGACTTAGGGCTAATAGTTAAGGAAGCAAGTCATGTAATTGAATGGATACCAGTAGAAGAAAATGAGTGTGTCACCATATGAAAAATATCTTAACATAAAGCTATCGAACAAAGATAGTGTAATAGCTCCCACCGTGTTGATTACAAAACACAAATGGAACAGGTAGGACAATGGCCCTAATGGGCAGAAGGCTCAGAACAGACTGAACAGAAAGTATAACAAGTACTGAAACAGGTCCCAGAACATCTATGCACTAAACATCAGACAGATGTAGGGTTAGTGAAATCATCAGGGTTGGCACAAATTGAATAAAAACCTAATGTGCAACTACTTATCAGAAGCAATATCCACTGTCACATCAAGCGATATAGGGGATAAAACCAACCATTGAGGAACTAGATAAAGCAGGAGTGTTAATCCCTACCAAAAGCCCTTGCAACCCACTCATTTTCCAGTCAGAAAACCAAACTAAGACAAATGGAGGTTGGTCCATGATCCATGGTCCATGAGAATCCCATAGTGCCTGATCCACACAATTTGCTATGATATTTCCCTGAAGGGATTAATAGTACACTGTGATTGATTTATGCTCAGCATTTTTTAGTGTACCACCGCATCCTGAATCTCAGTTTTTGTTTGCATTCACCTACTGGGAAAACAATATACCGGCTGCCCCAGGGGTATTGTGAAAGCCTGTCAATTTTCAATCAAGTGTTGGCACAAAATCTGGCAGAAGTAGACATTCAGATCATGTTGCTCCAATATGTAGACGACCTGCTGATTAGTAGCCAAACTAAAGAACAGTGCAAGCCGGATTTACTTAATGTGCTAGAAACCCTAGCTCAAAATGGACACAAGGTCAATAAGGAAAAGTTGCAATTCTGCCAACAAAAGGTAGAATATCTAGTTAGAATGCCCAGAGGCACTACACAAATAATCACACCCTCACATGTAGAAGCAATAAAAAAAAAAAACACCATGGATTTGTGATTTTGCATTAAATAACACAACCGCTTAGAGACATGATAAAGGCAGCAAACCAGACAATATCAAGTGCTCATCTGGTCTGGACAGAGAAAGGTAAAGAAGCCTTTGATTCAATAAAAAGTGATTTAAAATCTGTCTAATCTTAGCCTGTCCTGACTATAAAAAAGCATGAGAGAAGAGCCACATGCATACTACAGTAGAGCTCTTGATAATGTGAAAAAGGGCCACTGTGTTACAGAGGATTGGCAGCTGTGGTGTTTACCTATCAAAAGGCATCAACAATTACAATGGATCATCCGGTGACCCTGTACACTTCTCATGCGCTACAACCTTTACTGACAAGTAAAAAGTTTGTGATAACCAATGCATGCAGGACAGACCATGAAGTAATCAATTTAATTCAATTCATTTTTAATTGTATAGCATTTTACCAATTAACATTGTCTCAAAGCAGCTTTACACAGATAATCTGGTAATAAAAAATTAATATGTTGTATGTAATCCTGTTCACACCAGAACTGACAATTAGGAGATGCCTCACAATCAACCCAGCTGATAGGGTAGTGCTACCAGATGAAGGAACCCCCCCCCGATGGGTGCAAAACAGAAAAAGAGAAATTTCTAAAAGCCACAGATGACCTAAACAACCCAGCCATTAGGGTTGCACAAACCAGTGCACTCTTATTGCCGGTCCCAAGCCTGCATAAATGGGGAGGGTTGCGTAAGGAAGGGCATCCAGCGTAAAACGTGCCAAATCAAATATGCAGATCACGAATCAGCAATATAACAAAAACGCAATGTAACAATCCGTGGCATTACATAGAGAGAGGCATTTTGCATATGGAATTCATATCTGTTTATTAGTTAGTGACTAACTCATTCAAAAAACCTTAAACACTAGACATAATCATAAAACTTTAGCAAATAAACAGATATGAATTTCCACCATGGGCAAGTCATCAGGACAGATAATCTTCCAAATATTTTTTTTTTTTTTTTTTGTGAAAATTTGACTTTTTTTTTTTGGAATGGAATATTTTCTATTTGTTTCATTGTATAATAGCAATATCCCTCTGAGAAATCAATGTACCACACAATCACTAACATTTCACAGGAATAGCAAAATTACACCAACCATTAAATTTGCAAAATAATGTTTAATCACAATCGAAAATTGTAATATAAACAATGATCTTAACACCTTACACATTGTACATTGCTTCCACATGACTGACTTGAGTTACATTACCATGGCCTGCTTTCATACATCCAAAGACATTATCAGAAATTAATCAAAGCCCTAAATAAAAACAGATATCACTCTCATGTTTTTTTCTCATGTTTTTTCTGTAGTGAAAAATCAAATTGGCCCAAATTTCACTGACTTCCAATATGTTATAAACTGTTAAAGACTGCTAGTATTGAGCCACATACTAGATCCCCTTCAGGAACTCAAACTGTGTCAACAATAATTTGGGAACGCTTCCACATTGACTAAGCTCTGAATCATGTGTGTAATCAGTCTAATGTAGAGCACGGCATCACCGGCGGAAAGCATCACGACCAGGAGCTATAAAAGCACATGGATAGAAATCAGCACTAGCTTCTGTTTGTTCAGGAAGCGCTCTGTGTGTTTGTCTTTATAGTAAGTAAAAAAAAAAGAAAGCCACAAAAAGACTAAACATTCCTTTCGTCTGTGCGTTCCTCCTTGCCTGCATTATATGCACCATATGTGGGATATGCACAATCTATGTGTCGCTTGTCTGGGAGTGGAGCATGCTAGGTCAGTTTCCTCTAGGGAGCAAACTGCGCAGAATGCGCTTACATGTCAATGCACATGCTCCGCTCCCGGAGAACAGATCTTAAAAAGGGTGCTCCCGCCCCTTGTGGTTTTGTCCCCATTTGAGGCAAAGTGGCGTTCAAGGACCTGCGGCTAAACCTAACACTAGATCTGAGGAGGGGGCTGGAGGTCTGCAAGCCCTCAGACACACTCACACTCACTGCCAGTCCTTTTCAAGGTGCTATTGGAGGCAAATGAGCAAGGCTTATGCCTCAGCAAGTCAAGCCACTGGCTGTCCATGGCTGTGCTGCAGGCCTATCAAGCTGATCTGTTATGGGACCTAGACATTAGAGGCACCTTGGGCGATCAGAAAATCCGTTAGCTTCACTGTGCTACGGACGTAGCTTTTAGGGCAACAAAAGAGACCGCTGGGCCATTGGAGCTGATAGCCACGAAGTCCTGATATAGGACTGCTTGGGGACCCCGCTAGGATGGGGCACTGTGCACCTCAGCTGTGCACCGCCCTGAAACCCCTAAGGGAGCGGGTTCATTAACCCTGGCACTAAAAGTGGCACTGTAGATATAGGCTATACGATTCAGTTCAGGTCTCGTCCGCCCCAGTTCAAAGTAGACATTTTCCTGAGGAAGGAGGCCATCTTTAGGTTCTACAGCCGGTACTTCATAGTTCCCAAGAAGGACAGAGGGTGCGTCCTATCTGGATCTACGTCAGCTGAACCTGGATCTATCTCAGCTTACTCAGGTTCAAGATGCTAACCCTAAATCAGGTTGTGTACCAAATCAGGTCCGAGGACTGGTTTGTCGTGATAGATCTGAAGGATGCATACTTTAATGTATCCATCCGTCCAGCTCACAAGAAGTTCCTGATGTTTACTTTTGGGGCCGAAGCTTACCAATACCGGATCCTTTCGTTTGGTTTTTCCCTCTTTCCCTGCACCTTCACAAAGTGGGTGGATGCGGCACTCCTCCCGCTGAGGCTTTGGGGACATCCACATTCTAAATTATATTGACAATTGGTTAATATTGACTCAATCAAAGCAGCTAGCGGTCCGGCATAGAGATGTTGCTCTCCCCCACATGAAGGAGCTGGGGTTAAGGCTGAATGGCAAGAAGAGTGCACTTTCTCCATCACAGAGAATCACTTATTTAGACACTCACTGTGAAGCAATTTCGAAGATTGCTGGGTCTGAGAGCAGCAGCAACCAATGTACTTTACTACATTTTACTAGGCCTCCTGCACATGAGACCCCTCCAGTTGTGGAAAAGGACCTGAGAGTTCTCTCAGAGGGGCAATCCACTCCTTACAATTTAGGTCACGTGGCGAGACCTACGTGCATTAGATGTGTGGAGAGATCCTGGGTTCATGTCATAGGGCCCTGTGCTGGGAGTTCCTGGTTGTCGTGTAACACTTACGACAGATGCTTCCTTCACAGGGTGGGGGGCGGTATGAGTCGCCGCTCCGCCAAAGGTCTATGGGGAAGGGCCCATCTAAGATAGCATAATAATTGCATAGAGATGCTGGTCATGCTCCTAGCTCTGAGGCATTTCTCTCCAGGCCTTAAGAGTCACCATGTGTTGGTCCATACAGACAACAATTTGGTGGACTTATATCAACCACCAGGGGGGTCTGTGATCTCACCTCCTCTAAAAGCTGGTGCATTAGCTTCTCCTGTGGGCCCAAAGGAAGCTGCTCCTCTGCATGGGACTTCGCCATTGTCTTGGAGGCCATGTCAGAGCCTCCATTTGAAGATTGACCGAGGTGCATTTAAGGTTTCTCACAGTCAAGACTGTGTTTCTCTTGGTCATCTCCTCTCTCCAGAAAGTAGGGGGATCTTCAGGCCCTATCTGTGGCCCCTTATTTCCTTGAATTTACTCCAGGCATGACCAGTGCCTTCCTCTACCCTAAATCACAGTATGCTCCCAAAGTACCCTCGGTCGTCCCATGACCTGTTATGCTTCAGGCATTTTTTCTACCTCCCTTTCAGGCCCCAGGAAAAGGGAACTGTGGAAGAAATCGGAGCAGCTGTTCGTCTGCTATGGCCCTTCGAGAAGAGGTCTCCTTGCAAACTAGCAGACGCTCAGCAGATGGATTGTGGATGCTATTTCATCCTCTTATGAGTAATGGTACGGTAATGGAATTAATGTTAAAATTATTTGGTCTGTTTGTCCACCAAACAGACAGTATAATCTTTTATTTATTCTACAAAAAGGGTATCTCCCTGGCCAAGAAAGACGCAACCCCCCTTTACTTTATACCATTTAAGTAATAGAGCATGTAGTAAGATTAAAAATATTGCAGTGACTTTGTACTTTGAAGTCCAAACTTCAAAGTACATCAACACGGCATTCAATAATCATCGTTGCTATTACACATTCAGCCACTAGTCACTATCAGTGGAATACAGTCCTAATAAAAGCACATGGAAATTAAACAGTAATCAGTCCTACTTATTCTAACCATTGTTATATGTTGCCATACGTTCTTCCAGCCTAACACAATCTTAATTAGGGTAAATAAATTTTTTGCTATGTTGGGTACCACTGATTTATCTCCCAGAAGGCATAGTCGGGGTTCCACAGGTATATTAGATCCCATCCACTCTTTACACTTTACTACTTTTACATCCACTGCATTACTCCCAGAATTTTACACCAAAATGTATACACTGACAGAATGTTTAAAATATTTGCAAATTTATTAAAAAGAAAAAAAATAAAGTACATAAGTATTCACAGCCTTTGCTCACTACTTTGTTACCAATTACAGCCTCACGTCTTTTTGAGTATGATGGTACAAGCTTGGCACACCTGATTTTAGGTAGTTTCTTCCATTCTTCTTTGCAGAACCTCTCAAGCTCCATCAGGTTGGATGAGGAGTATTGGTGCACAGCTATTTTCAGATCTCTCCAGAGATGTTCAATCGGGTTCAAGTCTGGGCTCTGGCTGCGCCACTCAAGGAGATTTACAGAGTTGTCCACTAGTCCATCAGGTGCCTTTAAGCAAACTCCAGGCAGGCTGTCATGTGCATTTTTACTGAGAAGTGGCTTCCGCCTGGCCACCAATCAGCCCTGTATTAACATACAGGGCTGATTGGTGGAGTGCTGCAGAGATAGTTGTTTTTCTAAAAGGTTCTGAATACTGGAGCTCTTTCAGAGTGACCATCGGGTTATTGGTCACATCCCTGACTAAGGACCTTCTCTCCAGATAGCTAAGTTTGACCAGGTGGCCCTCTCTAGGAACAGTTGTGGTGGTTCCAATCTTATTCCATTTACAGATGATGGAGGCCACTGTGCTTAATGGAACTTTCAATGCTGCAGAAATGTGCCTTGAAACAATCCTGTCTCAGGGTCTATAGAGAATTCCTTGGACTTCATGGCTTGGTTTGTGCTCTGACATGTACTGTTAACTGTGGAAGCTTATAGTGACAGGTGTGGGCATTTTAAAATCATGTCTAATCAAATGAATTTACTCGATAAACACCTTAAGGATGATCAGTAGAAACAGGATACACCTTAGCTGTGAATACTTATGGCATGTGATTTCAAACAAAATAATTTTACTTTGTCATTATAGGGTACTGTTTGTAGAATTTAATACATTTTGGAATAAGGCTGTAATATCTCAAAATGTGGAAAAAAGCAAAACACTGTTTTCTGAATATGTGTCAGATTACCTAATGATATAGTTGAAGCTAGATCATTAATATACACATTTGCACAAGCTGCAGAGCTGGTGGCACTTACAGTACAAAAACATGTCAAGGCCCATGTTAATGTTAGGAAGTCCTCCCCCTCTCCTTTGCCTCTTTTGGTCAACAGTAGCCCAATTTCCACTGGTACCCTTTTGGCAAAAAATACATTGGTAACCTGGGCCTTGACATGCTCTTGTACTTTAAGTGCCACCAGCTCTGCAGCGGATGTGTATGTTAATGATTAAGCTTCAACTATATTATCAGAGACAGCAAGGAAAGAAGAAGTGTAGGAAAGTGAAGGTGGGTTTAAACTGTTCTATCATGGCAGAGGTGGAAAGTAACGAAGTATTTGTATTAATTAGATTTTTCTGTTACCAATACTTTACTTCACTACTTATTTTTTGTACGACTTTTTACTTTTACTCATTACATTTTTACACAAATATCTGTACTTTCTACTTCTTTCATTTTCAAAACAGACTCGTTATTTTATTTAAAATCTATTAATTCTTCTCACTCTGCTGATTTCAGCCCATCAACCCAATTTCCTGTCATTGTGTGGCTTTTTCAATCCATTGGTGCATCATTTCCTGGCTTTCACTCACCACCGAAGTAGGCTAGTTTAACGAAGCTAACAATGAGCAGGCAGAAAGCAACAAGAAGTATGGGGATAACATGGATGAGACAGAGTAAGTCCTGATCACCTGATCATCATTTCTTTGCTTGTGTTCTATATGGTGGCTGTTTAGCCTGGACACATTCATTAAATAACACATTTTTATCCGTTATATATATATATATATATATATATATATATATATATATATATATATATATATATATATATATATATATATATATATATATATATATAATACGAAATATATATATATTAGAGCTGTTTATTCATTAGGTAACAGATTTTTATCCGAAACGGACGTCTCCAGTCTCTTCAAATCTTTTTTTTATCCTCTGTACTTTACGCTGAGACAAATTGAAGGTGTCTGCCACATCAGCAGTGGATCTGGTCTTCAGCCTCTTGATAATCAAAACTTTACTCTCAGGGTAAATCTTAGGCATGTTTGCAGAGGTCTAGTTGCAGTTGATGTGAAGGTCTAGTGTACTGAGGTTCTTTTTATACACACCTGAGAACTAATTGATCCATTATTAGTCACAGGTGAAGCTCATATGACAAGGCAACAACACTTATGTCTTTGCAAATATTGACTCAGTGGGCTTTAACAAGCTGTGAATATTAGAATACTTTTTGACAGTTTCGTTTTGCACTGAAACATTATTACAAAAGCTGTTGGGATTCAAATGAGCCATTTCTTGTAAAAAAAATCTTGATTAGAAATATATTTCAGCGGCACTTCACGTCAATTTGTACACAAGCGACAAGACTTTTGTCAGGGACTATATATGTATGTATATGTATATGAGCTGTCAAAATTCAAGCGCAAATTCCTTTTTAACTGCACTAAATTTTATTGACGCGTGATTAATGCAGTTTGAAATGATAAATACATACATTTCAACATAAATAAATAACTAAATATAATATTGTGTGAATAATGGCAGATTTTGGTGTTTGATTTGTAACTTGGCGCATCAATAAGAGCAATACATCATTTAAATTTGTAAAGGATCTACTTTTATTTGTATACACTCAGAATAACAACAAAAACGCTGTGTTTTTGTAAAATAAAGTAAATAGACAGGGTGCGCTCTCTGCTGTCTCGGTCATCTCTCTTCTCAAACACATAAATAAAACAACCTGACCAACTTTCTCAGAGACATAATAAATATATGTATAAAAACCTCTAAATGTCTTATAAATAAACCAGTTCACATCAAAAACAAATATTCCACTGATTATATAATCCGTATGAAAGTTACAAGAGTTTTATTCTCTTTATTAACTGTCCGTGTGGAAACAAAAGTTCAGTTTGGTGTCCTGATGATTTAGGTAATTTAAACCACCATAATTACTTTAAAACATTTTGGCCTTAAGGAGAGGAATATGGAAGGGCATATGATGGAAGAGTTTGCTAAAAGGATGAAATTGACAGTGGTAAATACTTATTTTAAGAAGGAGGAGCATAGGGTGACATATAAGAGCGGAGGAAGGTGCACACATGTGGACAATATTCTAAACAGTAGATGTAACCTGAAAAAGATTGAAAACTGTATGGTGTTGGCATGGATAGTGTAGCATAACAGCATCAGATGGTGGTCTGTAGGATGAATTTGGTGGTGAAGAAGAAAGCAGAGAGTGAGGACTGAAAAAAGAACAAGATAGATGAAGGATGAAGACTGTAGTGTGAAATTCAGGAAAGAGGTCAGACAGAGGCTAGGTGGTGGTGACGAAGTGGTGGATGATTGGACAACTACTGCAGAAGTGATAAGGAAGACAGCTAAGAAGGTACTTAGCGTGACATCTGGAAATACGAAGAGACGTGGTGGTGGAATGAGGAAGTGCAAGAAAGAATAAGGAGAAAGTTGGCGAAAAAGAATTAGGATCGTGAGAGATGAGAAAAGTAGGCAGGAGTACAAGTAGATCCACCAGCAGGTGAAGAGGAATGTGGCAAAAACAAAGGAAAAGGCATTTGAGAAACTCTATGAGAAGTTGGCCGATTGAGAAGTACCGATTGCCTAGGCAGAAGGACCAAGCAGAGAAGGATGTGCTGCAGGTTAGGGCAATAAAGGATGCAGATGGAAGTGTGTTGACTAGTGAGCAGAGTGTGTTAAGAAGGTGGAGGTATTATTTTGAGAAGCTGATGAATGAGGAAAATGAGAGAGAGAGAAGGTTGGATGATGTGTAGAGGGTGAAGCAGGAATTGTATAGGATTATTAAGGAGTAAGTGAAAGCAGTTATTAAGAGGATGAAGAGTGGAAAGATGGTTGGCCCAGATGACATACCAGTAGAAATGTGGTGTTTAGGAGAGATGGCAGTGGAGTTTTTAAATAAACTGTTTAACAAGATACTGGAAGCTGAGAATATGCCTGAGAAATAGAGAAGTAGTGTGCTGGTACCAATATTTAAGAATGAGGGAGATGTGCAGACCTGCAGTAACTACAGGGGAATAAAGTTGATCAGTCACACCATGAAGTATGGGAAAGTATGGTTTCATGCTGAGGAAGAGCACTACAGATGCAATATTTTCTTTAAAAATGTTGATGGAGAAGAATAGAGAAGGTCAAAAAAAGTTACATTGTGTTTGTGGATCTAGATAAGGCATACAACAGGATGCTAAGAGAAGAGTTGTGGTATTGTATGAGGAAGTCAGTCAGGTGTGGCAGAGACATGTGATGGTGGTGCAGGACATGTACGAGGACATGTACGAGGTCATATATATATATTGTGTATATATCAGTGGCATTTGCATTTGGTACCTGGGCCTTCAGTGGGGACTTACCCGACTTAATCCACCTCTTAATACTACCATTATTACGTTGCAATTATAGAACCCATCAATACTATACAAAAACGGAATATAATTATGCGTGGCATTACAGAAAGAGAGGCATTTCGCATATTGAGGGTGAATACCATTTAACTAAAGCAAGCTCCGAACCTCTACACTACAAACGCAACTGTGTAATCTACATCATCTGTAGCAGTTGAGAATCAATATTTGTCTAATACCATAACAAAAACATTAAAAGTGTTAAAGGGGAATAGTGTTCTGGTTCCCAGGAAAGGAATTGAGGAGTGGCTGAAGTAAGAGAAGGAGGGAAGCGTTCTCGCCACATTCCGATGCGTCAGGTCCCATCGGGTGCCTGGCTCTGCCCCCATCACCATTGGCTGACAGGGGTCAGGGTCTTCCTGCTGCGTGGCCGAGGCATCATACCTCACAACTAGGTGTTGCGTGGGTCCGGCAGGAATTCCTCTTCCGCATCTTCCGTCTGTTGCCTGTAGTGAGAGAAAGAGGGGTGAGAGCTGCCATTAATTGGGAAGACAGTGATGATCCGCCACTCCGACTGAGCTCCAGCTGTGTCTCGTAAGGACGCCACGCCCCCTCGTTTGTTGCGCTGGGCTGCGCCACCTCAGCGTGCTCCTTCCTCACCCTGCTGACAGTTATGTTCGGAGTGCTTGCCCCTCTTGGCACCTGAGGTGAAGGCCCGTCATCACACACCACTCCTCAGAGGCTGTAAGCCAGTGGTACAGCTTGTATTCTCTGGTCTGGAAGTGGCGAACAAACCCTTTCCCGGGTTGAGACAAGCTAGCTAGCTTCCGGGTTGGTCGACTTCTCCTCATGATGTTGAGCTTTTCTTGAAAATGTATTTTTAAGAATGTCCAAGACCAAATAAATTTCTCTTCCTCTGTAGGCATAAATAAATCTACCTCAGATGTAGTCAAGTCAAGTCAAGAAGCTTTTATTGTCATTCAACCATGTATAGCTGATGCAGTACACAGTGAAATGAGACAACGTTCCTCCTGAACCCAGGTGCTACATAAAACAACATAAAACAACAGTAAACAACAGTCACAGAACAGAAGAACACAGGGCCAGGAACTATGATCCTCGCCACATAAAGTGCATGTGTGCAACTGGTGCAAACAGTGCAAAAGACATCACAAGACAGTGCGAGACAACACAGGACAGTGCAGGACAATACAAAATACACAAAATATAAAAATAAAAACAACAATAGCTCCGCCAGCTATTAATGTTAATACAGACCTCCGCCAGGTCTGTATTAATGTGTGCAAAGCGCTACAGACGTGTTTTGCCAGTCAAACTTGGCTGTAACAGTTCTTCTGACCAACCAATCCGAGGACAGAAAAATGACGCTATTCAGGACCAGCCAGCTGGCCTTGTGAGGCGAATATGAAATCTGATTGTTTAAAGAAACAGACCGATTCTAATAGAGACTAAGGTAAAAAGGCCGGCAGTACTGACTTTATAAGCCCTTGGCAGAGTAGATTGACATGGCAGCAAATAGATGCTGAAATTTGATTGGACAAAAAATTTAACATCCACATACACGTTGTAATGGTTCAGTTAAAATGTAAAGAAAGGTGATTCTGATTATATGTTGACCTATAAGTGCCCTCTTGTGGCGAGGATTGTGTATGGTAACTTCTGTATGACTCGTGTTGAGTTGAGTTAATTGTGAAGTGTCATGGCTGAAGAGCAGCTAGTATAGTGAAGTTGTGACCCGCATAAGGCTGTAAGTCGCTATTATTTGTCATATAAATATGACGTTTAGTAGGTTAAAGATGTGTAGGTAAAAACAAAATGTAAAGTGCTAAGTGTGAGCATTAGGTAGCATCATATGGTAGCGGTCTTTTGTTTTGATTATTAGGCTAATTTGGATTTCGTTGGATTGGATTACAAGCCATTACCTAAAATTAAGAATATAATTCCAAATGCACATGACAATGTAACGTTTAATGCGTTGATTTAACTTGTTGATTTAATGGTTCTCTCGAATGCTTTTAGGCAGTAAATGCTGCTCAGTTGGCTATGCACTTAAATATATAATTTGATTACAATTCTAATTGCTGTATTTTCTATATCTGTTTACAGTTTTACAATGTTAAAGTTAAACAAGAAAAGATTCATGAAAGCTACTGGAAGAATAAAAGCCATGAATCAACATCTCGCCTGTTCACTGTCTGTCTAGCTGGATAGAGAAGTTATACGTCTAGTGAGGACAGAACTGTAAAAAGCCTTTTTCATTAGCATACAACGCCTTTCAGAAGCTGTTAACTTTAGTCATGCTTCTCATGCTTCTCTGCTTTTTCAATGCGGTCTACCAGGTCATCTGCAAGTGTAGCAGCTCTCAAAGTGCAAGCCAAAGCTGAGGCTGTACAAGCGCAGGTGGTCTATGCAGAAGAGGAAGCTTAAGTAATGAAACAACAAGCTGAAATGAAGGCTCAGCTCCATATTTTAAAGATAAAGAAAAAAGCAGCCACTGCTGCAGCAAAAGCAGATATATTAGAAACAGTCGCACAGTTTGAAGAACAACAGCTTTACAGCAAAGAACATCTGTGCGACAACCCCGTGGACTCCAAGGAAAAGGTTCAAAATTTTATTGATAGTCAAGTATTCTTGCAAAGCAACCAAGTGCTGTCACAGCCTCAAATCTCAATCACGAACCCCTTCTATCAACATAACACAGGAGCAGAACCATCACCATCCCCCTACATTACTCCTGTAATCAAGCAAGAAACCCTGCAGCACAGACAACAAAGGCCATCTATATACATGTCAACACCACATCCTAACATGTCATATCCAGTTCTCAATCATCAACACCAGTCATTCAGCTCAATGCCTCCAAACCCTCAACAAACATCTACAGTCAATGATATGGCTAAATATCTAATGAAATGTGAACTGGTGTCAGCCACTTTTCAAACCTTTGATGATCCACAAAATTATCGTAGCAGGAAATCCTCATTACAATAATCCTCATCCGCATTAACCAAACACCAAGCCAAAAACTGTCAGATAAAAGTCACCTGTAAAGCATGTGGGAGTGAAAGACACAATACAGTGTTACATACAGGCCCACCCCCTCCTAACAGCATCACACCGCGGATAGAGGTGAAACAGCATGACAGGGAGCCTGAGCTTAGCACACTAGCAGTCTCAGCTACTGCAATGTGGTATGTGGCGAACAGCGTGGCTCAAGGTCTACTATAAACTAAATTATTCCCGACCAGGAATTTAAAGTAATGTGTTTGACAGAAACGTGTATTAAACCGAAAGAATATGTAGCATTAAATGAAGCGAGTCCTCCTGGGTATAGTTACATACACCAACCCTGTCTAAATGGCAGAGGAGACGGAGTCGCAGCTATTTATAATAATAATCTAAGCGTCACACAAAAGACTAAACAGTTCTTTACACCAACATAAAATATTCAGTGTCTAAAAGCAGGTCCAGTCAGTCAATTTCACTAATTATTATTTATAGACCCCCAGGGCCCTACGCTGATTTTCCAATAGAATTTGCAGATTTCATCACAAATTTAGCTACTTCTTTAGACAAAGCATTAATTGTTGGTGACTTTAATATTCATTTTGATAATCAGGAAGACTTCTTAAGAGCAGCAGTTGTGTCCATTCTAGATTCAGTTGGAATTAATCAGAATGTTATAGGACCCACTTATAGTGGTGGACACACTCTTGATTTGTTGTTAACATTTGGATAAAAAAAATAATAATAATTTTTGTCATAATTCCACAGTCTGAAGCTATTTCAGACCATTATCTCATCTCTTTTAAAATCTGCCTAAGTCATTGCATTACTACCTCACCACGTTACTGTGTTAAGCGTACTTTCACGTCAGTTACAGCAGCGCATTTTATTAATAATCTTCCAGAAATTACGATATTAAATAGATCTCCATCTGACGCCACAGAGCTCGACTGGGCCACTGAATACTTAGAATCAACGTTTAGTTATACTCTAGATGATGTAGCCCCCGTTAAGACCAAAATAATCAGGGAGAAAAAATTTGCACAGTGGTATAATGATCATACGCGCACCTTAAAACAGACCACTCGGAAATTAGAACGTAAATGGCGTCAAACAAAATTAAAAGTATTTCAAATAACATGGAAGGAGAGCCTCCTAAATTATAGAAAATCTCTTAGTGCTGCTAGAGCAGCATATTTCTCCACCCTCATAGAAAATAACAAGCATAATCCTAGATTTTTATTCAGCATGGTAAAATTAACAGGAAATAAAAGCACTGCACTAACATGCACACCATCATTAGGTAGTAATGATTTCATGAACTTTTTTAATAATAAAGTTGAAAACATCTGGCAGGAAATCCAGACGGTTAATATAAATCCAAATTATTTTACAAGTAACCCTGTAGACAGCAGTGTAATTATAACAGACAATCAACTACAAAGCTTCACTCCTATTCATGAGAATGACTTAATTTCATTAATTTCCTTATCAAAATCATCAACCTGCTTTCTCGATCCCTTGCCTACAAGTTTCTTCAAACAGATAATTCCAGAGGTAATTGAACCTGTTTTAAAAATAATAAACTCTTCCATTAGCACTGGTTATGTACCTAAATCCTTAAAACTGGCAGTTATCAAACCCCTAATTAAGAAACCTGACCTTGACCCATGTCAGCTGTCCAACTACAGGCCAATATTAAATCTTCCCTTTATATCCAAACTTTTAGAAAAGGTTATAGCACAGCAGTTATGCTCACATCTGCTTATGAATAACTATAAATAATTTTTGTAATGTATTAGTCAGGATTTAGGCCTCATCATAGCACAGAGACGGCACTAGTTAAGGTGGTAAATGACCTGCTATTGGCCTCTGATCAGGGTTTTGTCTCTTTACTTGTTCTGCTCGACCTTAGTGCAGCTTTTGACACCATTGATCACACTATACTGCTTGCTAGACTTAAAAACGTTGTTGGAATAAAGGGAACAGCTCTCTCCTGGCTCAGGTCTTATTTGACTGATCGCTATCAATTTGTTGATATAAATGGTGAGTTCTCCACACTCTCTGAGGTAAAGTTTGGTGTTCCTCAAGGATCTGTCTTAGGCCCACTGCTTTTCTCTTTATATATGCTGCCATTGGGTGAAATTATACATAATATAATACATGGTATTCGCTTCCATTGCTATGCTGATGATACACAGTTGTATATTTCAGCAAAGCCAGATGAGAGAGATCAGCTTAACAATGTTTAGGAGTGTTTAAAGGACATTAGACAGTGGATGCTTAATAACTTTCTTCTGCTCAACTCAGATAAGACGGAAGTACTTTTACTAGGACATGCAGCTAGAAGCAAACTTTCTGATTACCGTATTTTTTGGACTATAAGACAGTGAACAATGACTTACTTGGTCCGCTACTGTTTAGATACAAGCCATTGTAACGCGTTGAGTCTGGGTCATTGGAGAGCTCGCTAACTCCAGCAACAGATATCATATAAGCACAGACAGGTTTCCAAAACTCTTGCTTTTTTATTTTTCTTGGCAACAGCATTAAGGGTTAGTCAAATAAACTTAGAAATCAGCATCAGAAAATAATAAGGACATAATCCTCAGTCTTACACACACGCAGTAATACCGGAAGAATGCAGTGGCATGCTATTCCCAAAATACCGCTATGCTCCTAAAGGAAGCGCAACATATTTCACCCGTTATACCGTGTGTAACGTGTCTTTCATCAAAGCCTGTGTAAAGTACATTAGTGTAGACACCTGCAGCTTATAGACAGGTGTGGCTTATTTATGTTAAAAATAAAAATATTTGTAAAATTCAGGCTTATATATGGGTGCGCTTTATAGTCCGGAAATTACGGTACGTAGCATCTCTGGATGGTGTTTCTGTTTCAGCCTGTACAGCAGTCAAAGATCTTGGTGTGATTATTGGCCCTAGTCTTTCCTTTGAGGCTCATGTGAATAATATTACCAGGATTGCCTTCTTTCACCTTAGAAATATTGCTAAAAGTAGATATACGATGTTGTTACAGGATGCAGAAAAATTTGTTTATGTTTTTGTTACTTCTAGATTAAAATACTGTAATGCTTTACTGTCTGGGTGTTCGAGTAAGTGCATAAATAAGTTTCAGTTAGTTCAGAATGCAGCAGCAAGAGTCCTTACTAGATCTAGAAAATATGACCACATCACTCCTGTTTTATTCAGTCTACACTGGCCCTCAATTAAATCTTGCATTGATTATAAAATACTACTACTGATGTATAAAGCACTTAACGGTCTTGCACCACAGTATCTGAGTGAAATTCTGTACCAATATGATCCTCCACGCCTACTTAGATCAAAAGGTGCAGGCTATCTGTTGGGTTCTCAAATAATGAAGCCTACAGCAGGGGGCAGATCTTTCTCTTATAAAGCCCCACAGTTATGGAACAGCCTTCCAATCAGTGTTTGGGACTCAGACACAGTCTCAGTGTTAAAGTCGAGGTTGAAAACATATCTATTTAGTCAAGCCTTTTATCAGTAGATTTCTTTTCTTAGGTAAAGGTGCAGATCTGGAGGGAACATGGATATAGAGTGTTTGGTGAACTGGGATATTTGTATGCTGTCGTCACTCTCACTCTCACTCGTTCACTCAGGTTTGTTGACGGTGGTGTGGTGGCTTGTCTCTTATTCCAGAGATCCCTCATGTTGGTGTTACCTTCTGGTTCTCCCTTTTAGTTATGCTGCCATAGCGAGTCTTGCCAGAATCCAAACTGCACAGTGATATTAACTCTCATATAACTATAAAGACACATAATAAAGACACGTCTTTCTCAAGATGGCGCCGGTGAGGTCGGCTGCCGTCACGACTGCTCCGGCTACGTTTTCTCTTTTTTGTTTATTTTATACTTTTATTTAAGTAGTTACACTTCCATCTACACAAGATGGACATCATTAGATATGACAGAGACACTCTTATATCTATTGGTGTACAATGCACTCACCTTTCGCCGTTTTTAAACCCGGACCCATGCTGGCCGAGCGAGATCCTGAGGGTGAACAAAGGACGCGACCCGTACCGGCGTCCGCGAGGGAAACGAGCCGGCGTCAGGAACAGGCTGAGGGCACGCGCACACCGCGCTCCCTTACCTAGTATCCTGTTAGCCAACGTCCAGTCACTGGAGAACAAGCTCGACGACCTCAGGGCAAGGGTCAAGTTCCAGAGAGACATTCGGGACTGCAACCTTCTCTGCTTCACCGAGACATGGCTGAACCCAGCGGTACCGGACCACGCCATCCAGCCGGCCGAGTTCTTCTCGGTTTACCGCATGGACAGAACACTGGAGTCGGGGAAGTCAAGAGGAGGTGGAGTGTGTCTGATGGTGAACAACCACTGGTGCGACAGCGCGAGCATCGTTCCTCTTTCACGCTCCTGCACACCAAATCTGGAACTACTGACCATCAAATGTCGGCCCTTCTATCTACCTCGGGAATTCAGTTCGGTCATTGTCAGTGCCGCTTATATTCCACCTCATGTGGACACGGACACTGCAGTATGGGATTTACACGAGACAATAACTCTTCACCAAACACAGCATCGGGACGCTGCGCTTATTGTGGTCAGAGATTTCAACAGTGCCAACCTCAAGCGCGCACTACCGAACTTTCATCAGCACATCACCTGCCCTACCAGGGGCGAAAGAACACTGGACCACTGTTACACGCCATTCAAGAACAGCTACAAGGCACAATCACGTCCACCGTTTGGGAAATCGGACCATGCCGCCATCTTCCTCATGCCTGTTTACAAACAAAGGCTGAAACAGGAAGCTCCGGTTCAGAGGGAGGTTGCGCGCTGGACTGACCAATCGGTGGCCGCTCTGCAGGACGCTTTGGATGACGCAGACTGGGACATGTTCCGGCGCAGCTCTGATGACGTCAACATGTTTACGGAAGCGGTTGTGGGATTCATCGGGAAACTAGCTGATGATACAGTGCAGAAAATCACTATCAGAACGTTTCCCAACCAGAAGCCGTGAGTGGATAAAGCTATCTGCGACGCTCTGAGATCCCGCTCCGCTGCCTACAACATGGGGCTCGCCACCGGGGACATGGACGAGTACAAGGCTGCGTCTTACATTGTTCGCAGAGCGGTGAAGGAAGCAAAGCGGCGCTACGGGAGGAAACTAGAGTCACAGTTTCAACATGGTGGCTCTAGGAACCTGTGGCAGGGACTAAGAACAATAACGGACTATAAAACACCATCTCCTAAAATGGTGAATGCGGACGCTTCTCTGGCAGACGAGCTAAACACCTTTTACGCTCGTTTCGAGGCTGCAGCTAACCACGCTAGCGGCACAACCAGCGTGCACGCCGAGAGAGCCGGAGAGGTAAACACGTTTACCATCTCGGAGCATGACGTGAGGAGGGCTTTCAAGAGAGTGAATACCAGGAAGGCAGCAGGACCAGATGGCATCACAGGCCGGGTTCTGAAAGCCTGCGCTGACCAGCTAGCACCGGTGTTCACTGAGATATTCAACCTCTCACTGGAACAGTCTGTTGTCCCCTCATGTTTCAAACAGTCCACCATTGTTCCTGTCCCGAAGAAACCCCAGCCCGCCTGCCTTAACGACTACCGCCCTGTAGCCTTGACCTCAGTAGTGATGAAGTGCTTCGAGAGACTGGTCAGAGACTTCATCACTGAATCACTACCAGACACACTGGACCCACTACAGTTTGCGTACCGTCAGAACCGCTCTCCTGAGGACGCCATTGCTCATCTTCTCCACACCACGATGAGCCACCTGGACCAAAGAAATGGGAATTATGCAAAGATGTTCGTGGACTACAGTTCAGCGTTTAACACCATAATTCCCTCCACACTCACCTCTAAGTTGGAGGTCCTGGGACTCAGCCAGCCGCTGTGTCAATGGATCTCTAACTTCCTGACAGACAGACCACAAGCCGTACGGGTGGGAAAACACACCTCATCCACCCTCACCCTCAGCACTGGTGCCCCCCAGGGTTGTGTTCTGAGCCCCCTGCTTTACTCAATGTACACACATGACTGTGTGGCCACATCCAACTCCACCACCATCATCAAGTTTGCTGACGACACTGTTGTGGTGGGTCTGATCTCCAACAACGACGAGACGGCCTACCTACAGGAGGTTAAAAACCTGGAGAGATGGTGCCAGGAGAACAACCTTCTCCTGAACGTCAGCAAGACTAAGGAGTTGATCGTGGACTTCAGCACAAAGCAGGAGCGGTCATACCAACCTATAAACATCAGCGGGACCCCAGTGGAGAGAGTGGACAGTTTCCGGTACCTTGGTGTTAACATCACACAGGATCTGTCTTGGTCCTGTCACACCAACACCCTGGTGAAGAAGGCCCGGCAGCGTCTGTACCATCTGAGACGCTTAAGGGACTTTAAACTACCCTCTCAGGTGCTTAAGATTTTCTACACTTGCACCATTGAGAGCGTCCTGACGGGTAGCATCACTTCCTGGTTCGGGAACAGCACCATGCAGGACAGACGAGCCCTCCAGAGGGTGGTGCGTTTAGCTGAACGTACCATCCACACTGAGCTCCCTAACCTGCAGGACATCTATAGCACGCGGTGCAGGACCAGAGCCAGGAAGATTATGAAGGACCTCAGCCATCCCAACAATGGACTCTTTTCTCTGTTGCGTTCAGGAAAACGCTTCCGCTCCCTGAAAGCGAACACAGAGAGAATGAGGAGGAGCTTCTTCCCGCAGGCCATCCGGTGTTTAAACCAGGAAACACCCAGGATCTAGAACTGGCCCACTCTCTCCACCATCATCATCACACTTCTCTGTACATATATTCACCTTCGCACCACGTCACTTTAAAACATATCTCACCGTTCGCACCACGACACTTTAAACTCTGGGCTTTTTATTTTATTCATACCACATGGACCATATTGCACCATATTGCACATGGACACTTTACGGACCTTTACACCACACCATACCGCACACGGACACTTTATGGACAACCCACCACAATTGCCTATTGTTTACATATTGTTTACATTTGTTTACATTTCTATTTTGTTTACATCTTTCACTACACACTGTTTACTGTTTATATGTATATTTGCTCATACATTATCCTGTTATATATCTATATATCTTTATACCTTATATTCTTTTATTTTATTTTATTTATTCCATCCATTTCCTCCCGCTTTTCCGTAATTCGGGTCGCGGGGGCAGCAGTCTAAGCAGGCCCCCGCCTCTGACTGCTGCCCAATCCTCACAGCACCGTCCCTTACGGTCCCTCCTGCAGGTGGTGAGCCCACGGGAAGGCGGCCCCACGTCACTCCGATGTCACGGACCTTGATATTTCCTCGTAAGGGACCCCCGGAGCATAGAGGGTTAAGGGCCTTGCTCAAGGGCCCAAGAGTGGCAGCTTGGCGATACCGGGGCTTGAACCCCAGACCTTCCGATCGGCAACCCAGCGCCTTAACCGCTGGAGCCACCACTCCCCTTATTTTATTTATTTATTTTATTATATTTTATTATATTTTATTTTATTTTATTTTAATAGCCTTTCTTATACCTTATAGTTATTTATCTGCCTCCTTTTCTTCCCCCATCCTATTCCCTCAAGCCGGACCATCGTACAAAACATTTCACTACATGTCGTACCCTGTATGTATGTGTATGTGATGAATAAAATTTGATTTGATTTTTTATTTGATAATAATCCATATACTTCTCTTCCTGTCACCCCTCTTCTCTCTCTTTCCCGTGGGACGGTTTCTCATCAACGCCTTGGGTGGTTCCATCAAATTCCGGAGTAAGAACGGGAGCTTTGAGGATGGATTGGACTGTAGTTAATGTCAACAGTCTGCTACATTGACTCAGGACTACTTTTCACTTCTGATCATCATCACTGTACCCCACAACATCGTATATCTGCTATAAATGGACATTCGGTGCAACCCAGATGAGGATGGGTTCCCTCTTGAGTCTGGTTCTTTTCAAGTTTCTTCCTTATGCCATCCCGGGGAGTTTTTCCTTGCCACAGTCGCCACTGGCTTGTTTATCAGGGACAAACTTACACTTTTAAAGAACATATTCACTTTTAATCACCACATTATCTGTGTAAAGCTGCTTTGAGACAATGCTCATTGTTAAAATCGCTGTACTTTCACAACAGGATGCGCAATTTCTCACAATAATGCAGAACGAAATGTATCAGGAGGAGACCAACAGTTGGGTTGCATCCCTTTCCTTTGTCACACCCAGACAACATCTACCAAATAATCGAGATCAGGCTTTAAAAAGATTCAACACACTAAAACGAAGTCTCGACAAAAAACCTGAGATGAGAGAGCACTTTGTACAGTTCATGCAAAAAAATCATAGACAACAAGCATGCAGAAGTCGCACCCCTCTTACAGCTGAATGAAGAGTGTTGGTCTCTCCCCATGTTTGGGGTGTATCAACCGCAGAAACCCAAGCAAATCCCTGTGGTTTTTGACTCAAGCGCCAAACATGAGGGTGTAGCACTCAATGACGTCCTTTTAAGTGGCCCAGATCTCAAGGACGTTTTGCTTGGGGTTCTAATCAGATTCCGCAGAGAGCCCATCGCAATAACAGCAGATGTGGAACAAATATTCTACTGTTTCACAGTAAGGGAAGAACATCGCAATTTCCTGCGATTTCTCTGGTTTAAAGACAATGATGTCACAAAGGAGATCATTGAGTATGGCATGAAAGTTCATGTTTTTGGAAATCGTCCGTCTCCCTCTGTTGCAATCTATGGGCTCAGGAAGGCAGCTGAATCCAGTGTGAAGGAATATGGCAAGGACGCAGAGCATTTTGTCACCAGAAACTTTTACGTGGATGACGGTCTATCATCACTCCCAACTGAATTTAAAGCAATCGCTCTCCTGCAAAAAACACAGAGAATGTTAGCGGAGTCAAATCTGCGTTTACACAAAATTGCCTCAAACAGCAGCAAAGTCATGGAGGCA
The DNA here is from genome assembly GCF_946808225.1 of Silurus aristotelis. Taxonomy (NCBI): domain Eukaryota; kingdom Metazoa; phylum Chordata; class Actinopteri; order Siluriformes; family Siluridae; genus Silurus; species Silurus aristotelis. Next base: position 22,758,687 of record NC_139582.1, on the reverse strand, counting down.
TTCCTAGCAAATGACACTGACCCATTACCTGTGCAAAGAAGCTTAGGCGTCAGCTGGAGTCTTGACTTTCACATTTTAAGTCTCTAAAGAACAAAAACCATTCACCAAAAGAGGCAGGCTATCCACTGTTAATAGTTTGTACGACTCCTTACGTATAAATGTACAGGGAAAAGCACTCATAAGAGAACTAACCTCCGAATCATGTGACTGGGACGACCCCCTATCGCCAGCCAAAGAAAGACTATGGTCTGTATGGAGAGACGCTCTTCTCGAGTTAGAGCACCTGCACATTCCCAGACCGTACGTACCATTGTCTCTTTCCTCAACACAACACAGAGATCTGTGTGTCTTCAGTGACGCCTCATCCACAGCAATTGCAGCTGTTGCCTACTTGCGAGTTGTCAATGAGCAGAGACAGCACCTCAATGGATTTGTCATGGGCAAAGCTAAACTGGCACCAAAACCAACTCACACAATTCCACGAATCGAGCTATGCGCTGCTGTCCTTGCTACAGAAATGTCAGAGCTTATATGCCAAGAAATTGACCTAGAGCTTCATGCTGTAAAGTACTACACCAATAGTAAGATTGTTCTAGGTTACAGCTACAACACGTCAAGAAGATTTTACGTCTATGTATCAAACAGAGTCTGTAGAATCAGAAAATCTTCAGTACCAACACAATGGCATCATGTCTCATCAGAAAACAATGCAGCAGGCATTGCTACTCACCCAATAGCAGCACTTCTACTGCCACAAACATACTGGTTCACCGGACCCCCATTCTTGTCGAAGGAACTGCCTCAGTGTTCATCTACAGAAGATACAAACAAGTTCGAGCTAATAGAACCAGAGCATGATTCAGAGATTCGACCAGAAGTGAATGTCTATGCAACTAAAGCCATCATCGAACCCCTTAGATCACACCAGTTCGAACGATTTTCAGCATGGAAACATCTCATACGAGGTATGGCAAAACTCATTACTCTAGCTAGAAACAAGTCCAAAGCTTCAAATCAAAACACTACAAATCCTCAAACTCAAGCTAAACTTAGTCATCTCAAGCGTCCAACAATATTCATTCAAAGAGGATATTAAGAAACTGCATAAAGTGGAACGTATCACAAAAATAAGCCCCTTGTGGACTCTAAACCCTTTCATAGACTTAGATGGACTGTTAAGGGTTGGGGGTCGGATGTGTCTAGCTGACCTCCCGTATGATGAAAAACACCCTCTGATACTCCCTAAAAACATCTGTGTCAACACTGCTTGTGAGACATTACCACCAAGGTGTTGCTCACCAAGGTCATCACCTCACTGAAGGAGCGCTGCGATCTGCTGGTGTTTGGATATTTGGAGGCAGGAAACTATTTACAGTTTTACAATGTTAAAGTTAAACGAGAAAAGATTCATGAAAGCTACTGGAAGAATAAAAGCCATGAATCAACATCTCGCCTGTTCACTGTCTGTCTAGCTGGATAGAGAAGTTATACGTCTAGTTCACCACTGGTATATATATACTTGTTTGTTATCTGCATTAAACTGAAGAAGAACGTATGCGCCATTTTGTGTGCTATGTGATTTTTTGCTGATCAGAAAAGACACCATGGGCAAGAATAAATTTTTAGTTTGGGCATAATAAAAATCTAACAAAGACTTATTCAGAAGCTAGCAAGTTATTTACATGTTAACACTTTAATCGATCACATTCACTTTTTACATCATTAATTTTAGTAATAAAAAAACTTTATTATGTTTAGCCAGTGGTAGATGAGGTACAACATTTTTGGAACTTTATTTTTTAATAATTTATACAGTTGAAATTCAATTACTTTATGCAAATGAACTTATTCTCCCCCACATCATACCTTTAAAGGAGAGAGTTTTCTATTGTTACAGGCACACTAAGAACACCGTTAATCCCCCCCCCAAAAAATTATTAAATCTCGCGAGACCTACGCGTTTACGTTTGTGGTCCACATACAATTAACGCAATTTATGCATTCACTTCAAAGTAGCCAGGAAATTTGTCTGTTGTTCTAAAATGTACTGTTGTAGAAACTATAAAATATTTAATGTAGTGAATTAAACGTTTCTTGACATGATCATCCTGTCCACCGCTGAGTACTGCGTCTGAATAGTGAAATCACCTTTTGATGAAAACCGTAATATTTGTATGTAACCGACCACAAACACGCACTTATACGGTGTTTAACAATTAGTCTTACCCTTTAAAGGCTTTTGAGGCAACTGTTGAGTTGTTGCAATGATAATCAATCTGGCAACCCCTTTTGCAAGCGCCTGGGTAACCCAGCGGCGCGACGTCGCTTCATTTGTGCAATTTTGGAGCTGCTTGATGGCGGAGCGGAGCGGCTGTGGTCCAGCAGGACTGTGGATTAGCTCACTGTGTGTGTGTGTGTGTGTGTGTGTGTGTGTGAGAGAGAGAGAGTGAGTGAGTGAGAGAGAGAGAGAGAGAGAGAGAGAGGAGGCGAGAAGAGAGCGAGCAGCCATGGTTGAAGGCGCAGATGCGGAAGATGAGATCCAGTTTCTACGCACGGTAAGCAGTATATCGTTTTGCATTTGCTGACAGATCGTACGGCTCTTTTTGTGCGAAGTACTACAAGCGGCGTCGTGGCACACTTGTGCGTGTACGTGTGATAAAACAGAGTAAGGAGGAGGGAAATGGCTTGTCTTGTGGTGATTGTGGCGATGCGTTTTTTCTTTTGGCTGAAGAAGAAGAAGAAGAAGAATAAGAAAAAACGCCATCACCGCGAGCACACATTCACATTGATATAATGTGATTAAGCTGTACAACAGCAGATTTGCTACCATGCATGCAGCATCGGGTCACACTGGCACATAAGCGTTAATTGATTTTATTAGGCTATACAAGGGTCTCTCCTCTTCTCCACATTGGAATAGCCCATGCCAAATGTCGACACTGAACTGGTAGCAGCTGCTAAAACATGCTGCGTAAAGAAAACATCCATCAATGAGAAAAATTAATTGGGCAGCGAGGGTTGGAAAAACTACAATGGCATTGGTTCATTATGAGTGTCCATTTATAACAAGTGTGATTTTTGTAGTTTATAAAATCACGTGAACTCTCATTGTGACTGAATGTACCAGATCTCTTATCTTAGTGCAGAAAAGATAATCATTACAAGTCTCCTTACAAAAATAAACTTTACAAAAGCTACATGTTGAGGCAACTTGTTAATTATTAAAATTATTTTAAACAAACAAAAAAAACCTCCTATAATTATTAGGGAACCGATCTGACAATGTTTTTTAGTATTGTAGATGTGCTGAAAGATATTGGTTTGGGATGTTGTCAGATTAAAAAAAAAAAAAAAAAAAAAAAAAAAAATTCTGATATTTTTAATGCTATGTATGATTATCCAATACCACACTATTTGCCCATAAACACAGGACACAAATAATCCTGATTGAAGTTGTCATGTGATGATTTGCAATTAACCAGAAGATTAAAGATTGTCGAATCCCTTAGTTTAAAGTGTTAAATCAATCAAGGTTAGTCAGCTGATACTCAGAAATCTGATATTGACATTAGATAAAAATTTGTAGTCATCCATTATGTCAAAACTGCTTTGCTTTTTTTTTTTTTTTAAACATTGTTGACCCCCCACTTTGCCTAGCTCTTTCTGTTTCCTTTAAGGTCATTCTTCCCCAGCTCAGTTTAGATTAGACAGGTTAAAAAATCTCTCTACTGTGGTAACCATAGTGATGATAATCCAGTGTACAACTAGTGCATATCTTACTCAGGTTGTGCTGTTATTTTATACAGATTGACTACATTGGCCAAAAATATTTGTAACAAAAATGACATTTTAAGCTCCCAATCAATCACCTAATCACAATTTGACCTAAAAGATTTACTCAAAGCACATCTACACATTTGATGATAGTGCTGTTAGATGATAGAAAGTTATATTTACATGACAAAATATGAATCTATGAAATAGAAACACCAACTCTGATGTTAACTGGTGACACAAACTATGTCACACTCCAGATACTTTTGAATAACTCTCTGTATCTGGCCCATGGTCCACCAATGGTCCACCTCACATGTTCATTGATGGGGTTTTAAATCTTGTGATTAATATGTTGTAATTTCGTTCAGAAGTTTGAGTTCAAATCTCACTATCATTAAGCTGCCACTGCTAAGTCATTGAACAAGGCCTTTAACCTTCACTGCACAGTTGTATAAACGAGTATAAAAGGCGTTTCTGCCAAATACCATGAATGTAAATGCAGTAAAGAAAATAGGTGGAAGTACTATGATTAGCCTGTACCCCCAATCATCATACAGCACAAGCAGGCTACATTCTATATTACTACACTACTGTATGAAGTAATGACTAGTGTTTACATTCTAATAAGCTCATTTACATTTGCCATGTGGCCTTATCCAGAGCAACGTACGTAAATTATATAATTTATACAGTTGAACAGTTGAGGGTTACGGGCCTTGCTCAAGGGCCCAGCAATGGTGGCCAGGTGTTGCCAGGATTTGAACGCACCACAATCAAGTGCAGTGTTTTAATCATTGAGCTACCACTTCCTTATCTAATTCCTATCTAATATAATGATATATTGACATCTACTCTAATGAGGTCAAATAGCTAATTATCTAACTCAGTATTATAAGTTAGAATATCCAAAACAATATGTATATTCAAAACCTATATAGTAAAGCAAATTTTCTTCAACTGTTCTTTCCATATCAAGCAACAAAATGCTTAATTTGACTTAAAACTGTAGTATAGCACCACTAGGCATTCTCAGTTGAAAAATTTTTATATACATTTTATGTCACACCTCTAAATATTGGTTGGACGATAGTATGTAACAAAGTTGTGAGTTACATTTTACAGTGGTACCATCTTTGCTTTCTCCAAAGTAAGCATTGAATTCTACACCTGACTAATATTGTGTTGTTCCCTCTTTTGATGCAAAAAACAGTCCTGACCCATTGAGCATTAACTTTTTTTAGCAATTTGAGCTACAGTAGCTTATCTGTTAGATTGAACTACATGGGCCAGCCTTTCCCCACATGCATCAGTGAGCCTTGGACACCCATGACCCTTTTCAACAGTTCACCACAGTTCCTTTCCTGGACCACATTTGACTGGGAACACCCCACAGCAGCTGCAGTTTTGGAGATTAAGATCAATAGAGCGCTTTATGTCAGAAAAGATATTGATGCACATCTGTCGCCTATGTGTTTAAGCACCTGGGCTGAGCGGAGAAACAGAGCATGACATATTTACGGCATGACTTATTTTCTCATCTTATTTACTCAAGGCCCACTTCCGTTATCAATAATAGTATCTAGTAACATTTAATGTAATTTAGCATAAGCATTATGGTTCAGTTAATATATAACTTTGCTTGCATTACGTTGTATAAATTTAAGCTTAATCCATGTAACCATTATTTAGCATTAGTGCAGTAGTCACAGGAAACTCTGTGTATAAAAAAACAATAACCATGCATTAAAGGAAAGTTTAGCATCTCCAGAAAATGAATATAGGCCATAGCCATATAGGATGATTGAAATAGGTAAGAGGAAAAAAAAACATTACAGTCCATGATATGAGTCTAATGTGATTTATGCACTTTCACAGCAAAAAAAAGAAAATCTCCTGTTATAATGTCATTTATGATAATGAAACAATTCATTAACTATTACATTTTCTAAAGCTGCTTTGATACAATGTCCATTGTGAAAAGCGCTATAGAAATAAATTTGACTTGACTAATGTTACGTACCAGTCTAGTGCACAGCGTGGGGCGCACAGCGTGATTAAAGGCATGGTGTGGTATATATGTAGCTATATTAGGTGGATGGAATTGTATTTGTTAAGTGTGATGGGGGAATGGAAACACAAACACTGGGGTGTCGTGAAACGGAAGGTATATTGAAGTATGTACAATACAACACCGGGACAGATTTCAGGGTGGACCAAGGCCAAAATAATAAACAAAAAACACGAGTTGTAACACTAATTTCAAATGATCCCAGCGACTCAAGCATATTCCGAAAGCATAAATTTGTGGAAATAGGCAAAGGGTCAGTTTTGTGGCAAGCAATGGAACAATGGTTTGGAATGCTCGGTAAGGCAGGCAAAAATGTGCAGTGTAAATAGAGTGCAAGTATGGATTTCGGCAAGACTAGCTGTGACCGCATAACTAAAAGGAAGATGGTAATCCAGACATGAGGAAGCTCTCTTCTCTGTTCTTTTACCTAAGAAAAACCTATTCATAAATGGCTTGACTAAATAAATATGGACAGGTTGACGGACATGGTCAGACAGGAGTCTCCATGGACTGTGATGTTTGCGGATGATATTGTGATTTGTGGTGAGAGTCCCTACAGGTTGAGAAGAGCTTGAAGAGATGGAGGTATGAAATGGAGAGAAGGGGAATGAAAGTTAGTAGGCGTAAGACAGATTACATGTGTGTAAATGAGAGTAAGGGCAGTGGAGTGATGTGTATGGTTTAGAGACAGTGGCATTGACTAAAAAACAGGAGGCGGAGCTGGAGGTGGCAGAGCTGAAGATGCTGAGTTTATCAGAAAAACCACGCATGTAGGACTTTTTGGGGACATAGTGAGGGAGGCCTAATTGAGATGGTTTGAACATGTGCAATGGGGTATATTGGTGGAAGAATGCTAAGGATGGAGCCACCAGAAAGGAGTAAAACATGAAGGCCAAGGTGGATGTTTATGGATGCGGTGAGGGTAGACGTGCAGGAAGTTGGTTCGAAAGAGGCAGATGTAGAGGACTGAGTAGTATGGATATGGATAATCCGCTGTGGTGACCCCTAGTGGGAGCAGCCGAAAGAAGTGGTATTTTATTTAAAAAAATGCAACATTTGGGACATTGTCCAAAGTAGTTTTGCAGAGATTGAGGTTATAAAATTGACATTTATATACAGGGTACCTATTGAAAGTACTGGAAAGTACTTAAATTTCACACAGTTGAAATGTGACACATGAAAACAAATAAAGGTTCTTGAAAGTCCATTAATTAAATATAAAATACATCTGTTTAGTAGAATGGTGCTTTAATCTTGTCAGTAAATGTTTGTTAGGAGTCAGATTGAAGATGCTGACTGTGTGTTCACTCTAATCTAATTTAATGTTAATTAAGTTAGTAAAACAAACATCTGAGAATTTTTATATTTTGCTTTTGCTCAGAGAACAGACAAAGTCCCAAAATGGTGGACCCTGAGTGATGACTCATTGCAGCCAGTAGACAGTGAGCCGGTAGGGTTCTTGCCTGCTCCCTGGCATTAGCTCTGGATTGTTACTGGTTAACTAAGTGTTCTGAGTGTGAGCTATACTGCAAGAAGTAGTAAGAATAATATAAGGAATGCATTGCGGAGGTCAAGTATGGTGAAATTACAAGCTTTGTGTTGCTGTTCCAATAGGACAGATAAAGGGTATCTGTACCCTTTGCAGAAGTGTTAACCAGACATTTAGTGGCACAATTCCACATATAGTTATGGGGGAAAGTATTAAAGTATTTAATGCAATTAGTTTTTAATTGTATAGCACTTTTAACAATGGGCATTGTCTCAACGCAGCTTTACACAGATAAAACGGTAATAATCTATGAGTTTGTTCCTTATAATTCTATTGGACATCTATTGTTGTATAAAAGTTAGACACTGTGCAGTTGGGTTGCTTTGGCCTTACAAAACATCTCTGCAAATGTAAAATAATGCTTTGGTTTTTTGATTTGACATGATACTCTGAGTTCAGACCTAAAGCAGTGGTGTTGACAATAATCGGTGGATCCCTCAGAAACATGATATATTATGGTCATAAATAGTGACCCAGGATGGTTGTAGTGGCCACTTTTAATTTAGTAGCTAGTTTGTGGTAAACCAGAGGCCCACTAATGCTGAAACAGTTTGTAAATATACATTATACTTAATTGTCACTTGTAGAGAGAAAGGTAAATTGATTTGTTTTTTAAATTAAATTTAATTCTGCTAATTGCGCTGCTTTTCAAGGCTGAATACTTAAGTTTCATTATATTTTGGTGTGTGGTTCTTGCACATTTTTGCTAATTCAACTACAAGGGTATTAGTAAACTAATACTGATGTAAGGTGACAGGTGCAGTCAGCATTTCAGTTTAACCCAAAGGTGTTCAATGGGGTTGAGGTCATAGCTATATAACATGTTCTAGAATCAGTACCACTCAAGTTTATACTCATTGCCAAGTCATGTTTCTGTATAACATTAATGGATTCTATAGTTGTGGCATCATAATGATGCTTAAGAGGTGGATTGATTCAGATTGATTCGAGCCATGCAGTTCACCCATAACCCTTCAGTGCTGTCCTATGACAGCACTGAAGGGTTATGGGTGAAATGCATGGCTCACCACTGCTCTACACTTACTGAGGTAACATTTTGTGTTCACAAGGATCTGTCTTAAGCCCACTGCTTTGATCTTTATACATGTTAACTTTGGCTAAAATTATTCAGAAACATGATATTAGCTACCACTGTTAAACAGTGAAAGTACATTTACTAGAACCACATGCAGCTAGAAGTAGGCTTTGTGATTAAATACACTGGATGCTCTTTTTGGATTACCATGTGCAGCAGTAAAAGACCTAGGTGTAATTTTTGGCTAAAGTATTTCCTTTAAAGCTCAGTGTGATTCCTTTCGTCACAAAAATATTGCGATAAAAGGTATGATATTGTTAAATGTTGCAGAAAACTAGTTCATGCTTTTGTTACATCTATGTTGGACATTGTAAATCCTTATTGTCTGGGTGCTCTTTTAAGTGCAGAACTAAGCTTAAGTTCAGTCCAGAATGCAGCCGTCCTTACCAGAAGCCGAAGATATGACTAAATGATCCCTGACTAAATGATCCCTCTACTTTGCATTGGCTCCCGAACATATCTCGCATTCATTATAAAATCGCACCACTGATGTATAGAGCACTGAATGGTTTCTTGCAGCACAGTAGCTGAGCAAACCTTTGGCTGATTACAATCTACTGAAGTCTAGGTTGAAAACATATTTTTAATCAAGCATTTTGTGATTAAGTTCTTAACTAAACTGACTGACCAATCCCTGCCTAGTGTGGATGGGCACAGCTAGGTCAAAGGACAGAGAGGGCCAGGAGTGACATTAAGGTCAAAGCTGTAAGGTCCGGGGTAGAGGAAGGCACTAGCCATGCCCGGGGTGAACTTCAGACAGGAGGGGCTCACAGAAAGAGTATAAAGGTCCCCAATCCTCTTTAGAGACAAGATGGCCAGTAGAAAAACAGTCTTGACTGCGAAAAAAAGAGCACTTCGGACAGAGGCTTGAAGGAAGGTTTAGATATGGCCTCCAGAACAACTGGCAGGTCCCATACAGGCACTCTTGGTCGCACTTGAGGCTGACCACGGAGGAGTCGCTAATGGGTTTTTCCCTAGCGACTGCTCGGCAAGCAGGGCACGATAAGCCGCATAAGCGGACACGGAAACTTTTGGGGTGGAAGGAGACAACCCCAACAGGCAAACTGTTCTTGAAGAAATCTGAGCACTGGGCCAACCTGGGCAGTAAACTGGGTCTAAGTGTTGACCTATGCACCATGTAGTGAACAGGCGCCACTTTGCCGCATAAGACCCCCTCGTGGAGGGAGCTCTGGATTATGGTCTATTATGGTTTATAGAATGGTCTCTATAACCTCAGCCGAGAGACCAGTGGCTAAGTGCCATAAGTGCAGTAAGGCCACGCCTCTACCACAGTGTCCAGACTGAGAGGGGCTGGGTTATTAAGGGAGAACCAGAGGGGACAGTGTGACGTCTTATGAGTTGCAAACAGTTCCACTTGTAGTCTGTAAAATCTTCTATATATTTGCTACACCACTTCTGGGTGAAGCCTCCGTTTCCCGGCCGTTGGCCCTTGCACTGAAAGGGCATCTGCTCCTTAATTCAACTACCTATGTATAGTGCTCTCAGTGAGAGTAGCTTCCCATGGGCCCACAGGAGGGTCTGTTGTGTAAAGAAGGTGAGAGCACAAAACACCTGGTGGTTTATGTAGGAGACCATTGATGTGTTGTCCATACGGACCAGCACATGATGGCCCCTTAGGTCTGAGAGGAAATGCTTCAATGCTAGAAGCACATCCAACATCTCCAGGCAGATGATGTGCCACGAGAGATATTGCCCTTTCCATAGACCTTCAAATCAAAATCAAATCAATCAAATCAAATCCATTTTTTGTATATTCACATTTATAGATCTTTGTATATCTTTTATATCTTTATATTCTATATTTTATTTTATTTTATTTTATTTTATTTTATTTTATTTTATTTATTTTATATAGTTCTTTTATACCTCATACTTATTTATCTGCCTTCTTTTCTTTTTCCCCCCATCCTATTCCCTCATGCCGGACCGTCATATAAAGCATTTCACTGCATGTCGTACCCTGTATGTATGTTAATGTGATGAATAAAATTTTATTTGATTTGATTTGATATTGTGACAAACTAGTCCTTGGACCTAATTTGGGAGATGACCTGTTTCAGGGTGAGCAGAGTGAGTCTCAATAGAGAGCGGTTCAGCTGACGTAGATTTAAAAGGGACACACCCCCACCCACCTGGATTGCCTTCTTGCTCAAGAGAGCAAGAGCCATGTTTACCACTGTGTGGCGTTCCCTCTTCTTTTTATAACAGTCTGCAAATGTCTGGGGACTGAGGAGACAAGTTGCTCAAGTTTAGGAATAGGAATGTTGTCCCATTCTTGTCTAATACAGGCTTCTAGTTGCTCAGCTGTCTTTGTTACATCTTCCCCTTTATGATGCGGCAGATGTTTTCTATGGGTGAAAGATCCGGACTGCAGGCTGGCCATTTCAGTAACCGCAATGATGTTGAAATTGATGCAGTATGTGGTCTGGCATTGTCATGTTGGAAAATGCAAGGTTTTCCCTGATAGAGACGACGTCTGGATGGGAGCATATGTTGTTCTAGAACTTGGAAATACCTTTTAGGATTGATGGTGCCTTTCCAAATGTGCAAGCTGCCCATGCCACACGCATCCTATGCAACCCCATACCATAAGAGATGCAGGCTTCTGAACTGAGCGCTGATAACAACTTGGGTTGTCCTTATCCTCTTTAGTCTGTTTTCCAAAAAGAACTTCAAATTTTAATTCGTCTGACCACAGAACAGTTTTCCACTTTGCCACAGTCCATTTAAACACCTTGGCCCAGAGAAAACGCCTGCACTTCTGGATCATGTTTAGATTTGGCTTCTTTTTTGATCTATAGAATTTAAGCCGGCATCGGCGAATGGCACGGTGGATTGTGTTCACCGACAATGTTTTCAGAAGTATTCCTGAGCCCATATTGTGATTTCCATTACAGTAGCATTCCTGTATGTGATGCAGTGGCGTCTAAGGGCCCGAAGATCACGGGCATTCAGTATGGTTTTTCGGCCTTGACCCTTACGCACAGAAATTGTTCCAGATTCTCTAAATCTTTGATATTATGCACTGTAGATGATGATAACTTCAAACTCTGCAATTTTTCTCTGAGAAACTCCTTTCTGATATTGCTCTACTATTTTTCGACGCAGTATTGGGGGAACTGGTGATCCTCTGCACATCTTGACTTCTGAGAGACACTGCCACTCTGAGAGGCTCTTTTTATACCCAATCATGTTGCCAATTGAACTAATAAGTTGTAAATTGGTCCTCCAGCTTTTCCTTATACAGTGGGTACGGAAAGTATTCAGACCCCGTTAAATTTTTCACTTTTTGTTATATTGCAGCCATTTGCTAAAATCATTTAAGTTCATTTCTTTTCCTCATGAATGTACACACAGCACCCCATACTGACAGAAAAACACAGAATTGTTGACCTTTTTGCAGATTTATTAAAAAAGAAAAACTGAAATATCACATGGTCCTAAGTATTCAGACCCTTTGCTGTGACACTCATATATTTAACTCAGGTGCTCTCCATTTCTTCTGATCATCCTTGAGATGGTTCTACACCTTCATTTGAGTCCAGAAATTTTTTATTATACTGATTGGACTTGATTAGGAAAGCCACACACCTGTTTATATAAGACCTTACAGATCACAATGCATGTCAGAGCAAATGAGAATCATTAAGGTCAAAGGAACTGCCTGAAGAGCTCAGAGACAGAATTGTGGCAAGGCACAGATCTGGCCAAGGTTCCAAAAATTTTTTTGCTGCACTTAAGGTTCCTAAGAGCACAGTGGCCTCCATAATCCTCAAATGGAAGACGTTTGGGACGACCAGAACCATTCCTAGAGCTGGCCGACCGGCCAAACTGAGCTATCGGGGGAGAAGAGCCTTGGTGAGAGAGGTAAAGAAGAACCCAAAGATCACTGTGGCTGAGCTCCAGAGATGCAGTCGGGAGATGGGAGAAAGTTGTAGAAAGTCAACCATCACTGCAGCCCTTCACCAGTGGGGCTTTATAGCAGAGTGGCCCGACGGAAGCCTCTCCTCAGTGCAGGACACATGAAAACCCGCATGGAGTTCTCCAAGATGGTGAGAAATAAGATTCTCTGGTCTGATGAGACCAAGATAGAACTTTTAGGCCTTAATTCTAAGCGGTATGTGTGGAGAAAACCAGGCACTGCTCATCACCTGTCCATTGCAGTCTCAACAATGAAGCATGGTGGTGGCAGCATTATGCTGTGGGGGTGTTTTTCAGCTGCAGGGACAGGACGACTGGTTGCAATCAAGGGAAAGATGAATGCGGCCAAGCACAGGGATATCCTGGACGAAAACCTTCTCCAGAGTGCTTTGGACCTCAGACTGGGCTGAAGGTTTACCTTCCAACAAGACAATGACCCTAAGCACACAGCTAAAATAACGATGGAGTGGCTTCACAACAACTCCGTGACTGTTCTTGAATGGCCCAGCCAGAGCCCTGACTTAAACCCAATTGAGCATCTCTGGAGAGACCTAAAAATAGCTGTCCACCAATGTTTACCGTCCAACTTGACAGAACTGGAGAGGATCTGCAAGGAGGAATGGCAGAGGATCCCTGAATCCAGGTGTGAAAAACTTGTTGCAGCCTTCCCAAAAAGACTCATGGCTGTATTAGATCAAAAGGGTGCTTCTACTAAATACTGAGCAAAGGGTCTGAATACTTAGGACCATGTGATATTTTAGTTTTTCTTTTTTAATAAATCTGCAACAGTGTCAACAATTCTGTGTTTTTCTGTCAGTATTGGGTGCTATGTGTACATAAATGAGGAAAAGAAATGAACTTAAATGATTTTAGCAAATGGCTGCAAAATAAAAAAGAGTGAAAAATTTAAGGAGGTCTGAATACTTTCCGTACCCACTGTACGTACGTTTAACATTTTTCCGACCTATTATTGCTACCTGTCCCAACTTTTTTGGAATGTGTAGCTCTCATGAAATCCAAAATAAGCCAATATTTTGCATGACTTTTCAAAATGTCTCACTTTCATCATTTGATATGTTATCTATATTCTATTGTGAATAAAATATAAGTTTATGAGATTTGTAAATTATTGCATTCCTTTTTTATTCACAATTTGTACAGTGTCCTAACTTTTTTGGAATCGGGTTTATATTTGCCCCTGGTGGTCTAGTGGTTAAGATGCAGCGCTCCCACCGCTGCGACCCGGGTTCGATTCCCGGTCAGGGAACCATCCCCAGCCACTTTTAGTGCCGGTCCCAAGCCCGGATAAATTGGGGAGGGTTGCGTTAGGAAGGGCATCCAGCGTAAAACGTGCCAAATCAAAGGTGCGGAGGATCCGCTGTGGCGACCCCTAACGGGAGAAGCCGAAAAGAAAGTTTTTTTGTTGTAAAAAGTACACAACGATAACATGCATAAAAAATGCACTACCTAAATTATTATTGTAATAACGAGTCACAGACAAATCCAATGTTGCTAATCCCGGTTTATTAGGAAAGATAAGGCTCCACTGAACATCATGCTATAAAGCATTTTTGCTCCAACCAAACAATAGTGCCTTAACTTAGATGGTTATTCTTTTGTTTACACAGAACTTCCGCTGGTGTTTGTGTGTATATTTTTTGCAAGAACTTTCACATAAAATACTTGCTGGCTAAGAAACAAATATGGCTGGTAGAATATAGTTTTACAAAACAAATGAGACCCCCTATTATAAAAAAAAAAAAAAAAAAAAAGAGGTGGAATCTCGGCCTTGAGTCTCCACACTCTGTGCAGGTGTCGTCATGTTTTTACTATGCACCACCTATCATTTCAAACCTTTTATTTTCAGCCAGTAGCATTATGGAAACAAAATGATTACTGAGAAATGTTGCCAATAACTGCAGGATTCCAACTATATATTGAAGCATTTTATTCCCCACGTGAATGAGTCTTAGTTTAATTACTCTTTACAAACTTTTACTGGTCCAATAGCACACGTGCTGTGACGCCCCAGGAAGTGGTTACACCACTTCCAAGAAACTGCTGAAACATTGCACCGTTCCTTTGGACAGATTACACACATGATTTAGAGTGTGGTCATGAGAAAGCATTCCCAGAAAGTTGTTGATGCAGCTCGAGTTCCTGAAAGGGAAAAATGTTTGCATTCAAGTCCCATCAGTGACTGCGACAGGACCCGATGCAAGGCCAGGTCATCAAAAAGCACTGAAACTCGGCCAATAGCTGACACACGGAAATAAAAAAGATATCTTTAGACAGCTTAAAGTATGTAGTTTTAGAATAAGTCGGTGAAATAATTATCTGATAATGATTATCAGATAATTATCTGATTATCCCCCCCCCCCAACCCCCCCCCACACACACGTTGAGTTACACGCCCCCCGGACAGTGGCATAAAACAATGCGATTTGACATGCTACACCGGTGAGGAAGCTCTTCATATGGACAGTGATGAAGAATTTACCTTTTCATCCGAAGAAGATTGCGATTCCAACGATTCAAGTTGCTACGATGAGTAAGTTATTTAGTCTTACGTTCTGATTATATAAAACTAATATTGTTTGTAAACATCTCTGCCTAGCTTTTGTCAGCATTGCCTTTTAATGTTACAACAAAAATACGCCAATATCTGCTCATTTGTAACATTAACTGTTTGTATTTGTATGCCCTAAATATTGTTGACGTTATATAAAGTTATATTTTAGCCTCAGTTCAGTTTTGGTTAGTCTCACTTTTAATCCTGAAAGGCTGTTAAGTAGTGTTAGCTAGCAGAGATGTTCCGGAATGCTGAGGTGTATGTACAATGCATGCTAAGAAATATATATTGTTCAAGTGTATTCATCATCCTAAAATATATTGTTTGATTATTTTTAGGAATGTGGCTGCATCACCCTTGCCTTCACTGAAAACTCACACCAGGCCACGCAGGTGTTGCTCCATTTTGAATTCGACCGAGAATCATCCTGAGTAGGTACATATTTTAGATTTTCTTAAATTATATTTAGTTTGAATCATTATTGCATTGTATGACATATGCAAACAACTTTACCAATGACACAATTAGTGATGTTAATGTGTGTGTGTGTGTGTTTCATAAACAGATGTGATCAAGCACCTGCTCCAAAAAGGGCGAAGGCAGCACACAGACAGTCCACCATGTCATGGAAGAATCAGACAGATAACGACACAGTTCCACAGACTCTGCGATTCTTGCCCGCACGTGAACCTGGACCTCAACTGAGGTCTTCTGACTCTCATTCTCCATTTAGTCTGTTTAAAATGTTTTTCCCAGAGAGTGTTGTCAACTCTGTGCCACAACACAAATGCTCAAGTTGCCAAGTCAATAGCCAAGGGACGCAAATACAAATGGAGAGATGTAACCGTGAGTGAGATGTATAAAGTTGCCCTCCATCATGGACTACTGGCGACAGAGCAGTATTTCACAGTTCCCTTTCCAGCAACAATTATGTCAAGGGACAGATACAGGACAATTTTTTGGAATGTACACATGAGTCAGCTCGATGCAAACAAAGAAAATGACAGAAAGAAGGGCACATCTGAACATGACTGTCTGTTCAGAGTGAAACCGCTTATGGACATAATCCGTAAGACATGCAAAGCAATCTATCATCCTCGAAGACATTTAGCCGTGTATGAGAGGATGGTAGCATGAAAAACTAACACTAACTACCCTGAGCTTGTCATTGCTTGTTAAACTGTATGTCTGCCTCTAGTGGTGAAACGTGAAAATACAACTGAATTGGAATCCTTTCCTACAGTAAGCACCACAAAACACCATGGAAATGCCTGGCATGCGATGTTCACCTGTGTCTTCAGTTGAACAGGAACTGCTTTCAAGAGTGGCACAGGGATTTTTGATGCAATATTAAATAAACCACAAAGGAAACACATTCTTTCTTGTACTGTACTTCTCACTGTGATCCTGGCTCAGTGATCCACAGCTCATTATGTAATCGACAGCTCATTATGCGACCCATTGTCTACGAAGCTGTCAGTCACAGCATGTTGACGCCTCTTCGCATATGGCCTTTCAAAGTATAAAGTGTCTTTTAAATTTTAAATCAATGTATTGTTTAATGTGAATGAGCAGGCAGGATGATTTTCACATGATTAAAAAAAAAAACCTACATTAGAAGATCTGTTCTCAAAAAGTCTTGTGAAAACATGTTTACTATAGGTTTTGTGGCCTTATTTCAGTGCGTTATTTTTTGTGCTTTTTCAAAGACCACGCATAAACCTTATTTTGTCAAAAATACAAATACACACATATAAGCTGTTCACATATTATGGTAGCCCAGTTTGTGCTGAATACAGTGTAATAAGTCTTTTGTCAATACTATATTTAAAAGCAACTAAAAATAACCAAATGTAAGTGCATGCCAAAATCTCTCAAGAGGCCCAAAACACCCTCAGACTCCAGAGGGTTAACTACAGTCCAAATCCATCCTCAAAACGTCCGTTCTTACTCTGGAATTTCATGGAACCACACAAGGCGTTGATGAGAAACCATCCCCAGAAACCACAGAGTTTCTAATCGAAGAGAACACTATCCAGAGGCGGGCCTGGACGAAGTGGGAACATCCGAGGAGGGAAGAGGGACAGGAACAGTGGTCACTGGAACCTCAGGAGCATGTTTAACTCGACCGAGAGAGAGAGAGAGAGAGAGAGAGAGAGAGAGAGAGAGAGAGAGAGAGAGAGAAGAGGGTTGAATGAAGATAAGAATATGGATTATTAAGTGTCCTTATTGTTGTATAAAAGTTAATGATACTGTGCAGTTGGGGACTCCGGCAAGACTCACTATAGCAGCATAAATAAAAGGGAGAACCAGAAGGTAAAACAGACATTAGGGATCAGTGTTAGGGGTAACGCGTTACAAGTAACTTGCGTTACGTAATAATATTACTTTTCTGGAGTAACGAGTAAAGTAGCGCGTTACTTTATAAATTTACACATTAATATGAGTTATTTTTAAAAAAAGTAATGGCAGTTACTTTTCAGTCAAATTATTTTGCATAAAAAAATAAATACTGAATTAAATTAAACGTAGTCACGTAGAATCGCGCACTCATACGTGCGAGCCGCGGGAACAGAAGCTGGTCAGAAGCGGAGATGGCAAACCAGGGCATTACATTACTGTGATGGAAGTGTTCTTATTATTTTGAAATTGTCGAGGAAAAGGAGAAAGGTATAATGGTTAAGTGTAGATTATGTGTTGGTAAAAAGCTCTTGTCAACTGCAAAAAATACCACTTAAAATAAAAAATAAAAAAACCACATCTGCATGCAAAGTACAGCACTACGTGTGTGTGTGTGTGTGTGTGTGTGTGTGTGTGTGTGTGTGTGTGTGTGTGTATAATGTTAAATATATGCAACATTATGCAATGTTGCATATATGGAAATGGAGACAGAAATATAGAAAACTTTTGCCGACTTTCCACCACTGCAGATCTATTGACTGCTCAGAATAAAAGTTTTCCGTGGGAGACGCATGTACGATGCCATCGCAGCGAAGAAAGAGAGCAAACTCACAGCTCATTTGCTCTTTGTGGGAAGATAAAGTGCCACGGTCACTGATAATAGCGCGAACTTTGTAAAAGCGTTCAGAATGTTTCATGCTGATGATGAAGCAGGGAATGATGTAGACGAGGACGAGGTCATATTTACGGAATTGCACAATGTTTTACGAGATGACAGCGAAAGGTATGTTCTCCCTTCACATCACTGGTGTGCAGCCCCCCCTTAAACTTATATACACGAACGATAGTTACATTCCTGACGGCGAAGGCAGATTGCAAAGCAGTGTACAGAAGAGCGACTGGAAAGTGTTCAGCCTTGTGGTCAAAATTTAGTCGATCATCTTATTGTTCTCGAAGTTATTAAGCATTTCAAATGTTTGACATGTCTTTTGCTCTAATGTAACTGATTTCTTAATGGCAATTATCTATATTACACCTGTTACACCTGTAAGGCGTGAAAGAGATACAAGTAACGCAAAAGTAATATAACGCATTACTTTCCATAAAAAGTAACTAAGTAACGTAATTAGTTACTTTTTTGGGGAGTAACTCAATATTGTAACGCATTACTTTTAAAAGTAACATTGCCCAACACTGTTAGGGATCTCTGGCATACAGCATACAAATATCCCAGTGCACTAAACACTCTATATCCATGATTCCTCCAAATCTGCTCCTTTACTTAAGAAAAATCTACTCATAAAAGACTTGACTAAATAAATATGTTTTTAGCCTTGACTTGAACACTGAGACTGTCTGAGTCCCGAATACTGGTTGGAAGGCTGTTCCATAACTGTGGGGCTTTATAAGAGAAAGGTCTGCCCCCTATCTCATTATTTGAGATACCAACAAATAGCCTGCACCTTTTGATCCAAGTAGGTGTGAAGAATCATATTGGTACAAAAGTTTACTCAGGTACTGTGGCGCGAGACCGTTAAGTGCTTTATACATCACTAGTAGTATTTTATAATCAATGCGAGATTTAATTGGGAGCCAGTGTAGACTGATTAAAACAGGGGTGATGTGGTCATATTTTCAAGTAAAGGTACTTCCGTCTTATCCGAGTTGAGCAGAAGGAAGCTATAAAGCATCCATCGTCTAATGTCCTTTACACACTCCTCAACATTTTTAAGATTATCTCGCTCATCTGACTTTGCGGAAATATACAGCTGTGTATAATTAGCATAGCAATTAAAGCGAATATAATTTTTATGTATAATTTCACCCAGAGGTAGCATATATAAAGAGTAAAGCAGTGGGCCTAAGAAAGAAGCTTGCGGAACACCAAACTTTACCTCGGAGAGTGTGGCGAACTCACCATTTACCTCAACAAACTGATAGCAATCAAATAAGACCTAAGCCAGGAGAGAGCTGTTCCCTTTATTTCAACAACGTTCATAAGTCTAGCAAGCAGGATAGTATGATAAATGGTGTCAAAAGCTGCACTAAGGTCAAACAAAACAAGTAAAGAGACAAAACCCTGATCAGAGGCCAATAACAGGTAATTTACCGCTTTAACTAGTAAACTACTAAATGCTACTAAACTACTAAATGAAGGAAGAAGAGAGCTGTGTGCTAGTAGTGCCAGTTGTCTCGGTTGTCTCTGGTATACTAGCTCACCTGGTTTAAGAACAGGTAAGCTTGTGCGCGCACCTACATTCCACCACGTAGGTTTTGCAATTGTTTAAACACCCTAGGTAGAGGGCAGGTGCCACCCACTGTATTTTCTCATAGCATAGCCTAGAGTAGTCAGCTAGTCTGTTGCTGTTTGTTAGTTAGGTTAAGCCTCCAAAATACAGCCTAGAGTAGACCTTTTTCTTATGTTCATTTCTTTGGCACTGTCTATGTTCAAATCCCGGTTTATTAGGAACGATAAGGGTCTACTGAACAACATGCAGTAAAGCATTTTTGCTCCAAACAAACAAGAGTGTTGTAATTTAGATGGTTATTCTTTTGTTTACATTACAGTTCTTCGATTGGTGTATTGTTTGTATATATTTTGGAATAACTTTCGCATAAAAAACGCGGAGCGGAGTAACAACAGAGAGAGATGGAGACCTGCATGGGGATGGAAAATCTGAGCCTATTTTACATCTGTAAGGTACAATATATCTCCCTTTACAGGTTTATACGATGTTATACGTTTTATTGCCCGTTTGTTTTTATAAGAGAAATGCTTGAAAAGTGTGTGTGTGTATGTGTGTATTGTTGGGATTGGAATAGCCGGTCATCAATATGAGTGGCCATGACTGTAAAACAATAGCTTCTCAGGCTTCCTGGCCATCAATATGAATGCCAAATCAATATGAATAGCCAAACATGTATAAGAATCACCTTTAATGGTCAGCCATTCATTTATATGCAGACTGTATAAATGGCCACCTGAGTTTAGTAGGTGGCTCTCAAACAGGGGGAGTGAGAAAATGATCAAACATAGTTTCAGATAATTGTTTGTAGGAATCTCATTTGTCATGAAAATCTTCATAAAATTTTAAAAACTCATGTGACGTGGCTTTCAACCCAGTATTTTTCTGGATCGCTCCCGGACTGATTTCATGTATTTATATATGAAATAAAAATAATGTTCAATGCAGAAAATGTATATCCATGACACTTCATCACCTATAATCTTTTTGAGCAATATCAACTTTGAATACTTGACAAAAAAAAAAGCTCAAAGTGTCTTCTTTTCAATGATATCTATATTGTAGCAAATTTTTGTCAGGAACAGTTAACATTTAAAATTAGGTAGGGCATTTTCAGTTGTGAGTCCTAAAATTTGGGCTGGGTGGGGTAGGGAGGGGCACATCAGACAATATATATATATATATATATATATATATATATATATATATATATATATATATATATATATATATATATATATATAAAATGTATTTAACATATATAACTTTCTATAACTTATCTTTTTAAATAATATCAGCTTTGAATAATGGACAGTAAAGCCCAAAGTGTCTTCTTTTCAAATATTTTTTAATTGTGTATTTAGCCCACTTATATCAGGAGATGTTAATATTTCAATTAATGTAGGGCATATTTAGCTAAGAGTCCCAAAAGCTGTGGCGAAGGCTAACAGGTAAAGGATAAGCTTATATGGGGATAAACTTATTAGGACTGATTTATAATGTTTTTATTTACATTTGTGTTCTGTTTGCTAACCCAGCCATTAGCGTTGGTCCCAAGCCAGGATAAATGAGGAGGGTTGCATTAGAAAGGGCATCCAGCGTAAAACGTGACAAATTATGAATAAGAATTACATACTGGATCGGTTGAGGCTAGGGTTTACAACGACCGGCACAGGTCAGCCAATAGGGTACCGGTGGAAATTGGGTTACTGTTGGCCGAGAGGAGAAAGAGATCTACAGAGACAGCAGGGAAAAGAGTAGTGGAGGAGAGTGGACATTACGGTTGGTACTTTAAATATTCGTACTATGACTGGTAAAGGGAGAGAGGGAGCTTATCAGCTGATGTAGTGGAGAAAGGTAGATAGGTTGTGTGTTCAGGAGACCAAATAGTAAGAGAGTAGGGCCAGGAATATTGGAGGGGGGGTTAAACTGTTCTATCATTGTGTAGCTGGAAAGAGAAATGGTGTAGAGGTGATCCTGAGGGAAGAGTTTAGTAAGAGTGTGGTTGAGGTGAAGAGAGTTTCTGATAGAGTGATGAATGTGAAGCTGGAAGTTGAAGGGATGATGATAAATGTCATCAGTGCTTATGCTCCACAAGTGGGCGGTGAGATGGAGGAGAAGGAAAATTCTGGAGTGAGGTAGATGAAGTGGTGGAGAGTGTACCTAGGAAAGAACGATTGGTAATTGGGGAAGACTTCAATGGCCATGTTGGTGAAGGGAAAAGAGGTGATGAGTAGGTTTGGCCTAAAGGAGAGGAGACTGTTTATCAAGATTCTGGAAGATGAGAGGATGCCTGATGTATGGAGAAGTGAACTGATACCAGTTTTTAAGAATAAGAGAGATGTGCAGACCTGCAGTAACTACAGGGGAATAAAGTTGATTAGTCACACCATGAGGTAATGGAAAAGAGTAGTGGAAGCCAGGCTGAGAGAAGAGTTGACCATCTGTGAGCAACAGTATGGTTTCATGCCAAAAAAGAACACTACAGATTTTTTTGCTTTAAGAACTTTATTTGCTTTGAGAATGTTGATGGAGAAGTATAGAGAAGGTCAGAAGGAGTTACATTGTGTGTTTGTGGATTTAGAGAAAGCGTACGACAAGGTGCAGAGAGAGGAGTTGTGGTATTGTATGAGGAAGTCAAGTGTAGCAGATAAGTATGTGAGGATGGTGCAGGACATGTATGAGGACAGTGTGACAGCACTGAAGTGTGCAGTAGGAATGACAGACTGGTTAAATTTGGAGGTTGGATTGCATCAAGGATCGGCTCTGAGCCCTTTCCAGTTTGCAGTGGTGATGGACAGTTTGACGTACGAGGTCAGACAGGAGTCTTCATGGACAATGATGTTTGCAGATGATGTGATTGGTGGTAAGAGTAGGGAGCAGGTTGAGAAGAGACTGGATAGGTGGAGGTATGTGCTGGAGAGTAGGGGAATGAAAGTCAGTAAGACAGAGTACATGTGTGTGAATGAGAGGGAGGGCAGTGCAGTGGTGCGGTTGCAGGGAGAAGAGGTGGTGAAAGTGGAGGAGCTTAGGTACCTTGGATCAACAGTACAATTTAATAGAGAGTGTTTTAGAAAAGTGAAGAAAAGTGTTCAGGCAGGGTGGAGTGGTTGGAGAAGAGTGGCAGGAGTGTGATAGAAGCAGTGCCGGACGGTCAGGGCCAGCAAAGCCTTCTCTGCTGGCCTAAACATTATCAGAAGCACTGACCTACATTTACAACATAAATTCTAATATTTGTTCTATGAAATTTTATTTGTTCCAATATTTGGCTTGATGGCTACATCTGGTGGAAATTTTGTGTCAATAGCCCACTTAGAAATCTGATTACTGATAAAAATGCTGATGTGTCAAATACTTATTTTCCCCGCTGTAAGTGTGTTTGGAAAAGGGATATTATTGCCCTTTGATTATTTCTGCAGTGCAATAATGTGCGAATCAGCTAACGGCTTAAAACCATACAGAAAAAACTATTACATAACTCATATAAAAACTTTATACAAGTAACCTTATGATCAACATTGATTGGCTGATGGCTACTTTACACAAACCTAAGTAACTAATAGCAGAGAAACATGCAGGATTTTTGTGTGTTCGGGATTAAAAAGCTTATGTGCTCAGAAAACGTTAGGGGGACTAAATCATCCTTATTTCTAAGTGTGTGGATAAATATTAAGATCTAAATACAGCTTGTTAAGTTGGTCAAAGTCATAATTTAAATGCATTGATTAGCATATAGAAAAATCTATATGACCGTATACCAAAGTGAACCGTTAGAAATGGGTGATCCTGTTTGCCACTGCATTATTCATTTATGAATCTTCCATACTCATGTCAATACTGAATAGAGAGACATTAGTTCTCAATTAGTTAGGATCCTAAGCACTTTGTTGGCTGTTAGAGTGGTGAAACGTTTTGTTTTTTTGGTAAGGACAATTCATTCATGATAGCAAACTTGAATATTAAAAATAATTTAATAAAACAAACTAAAATTGGTGACTTCAGAAAAGGAAGTTTGTTATTGTTTTAGTAACCATATTTTGGCCCTCATATCTTTATATAAAGCTTTAGGCTCAAAGTCCCAAGCAATCCATTGAGATGTAAAATAGACCTTACTGACATGCTGCACTCTGATTTCAGCAGAAAAGCTCCGGATCAAAATTATGCAGTTGTATATTGTGTTGTGCCACTCTCCTCCTCTGGGTAGCCATATCAGCACATTCTGCTTGCCTCACACAAACAGTAAAATCTTTCATCAGCTATTTAATTATTTTTTTTATTGTGCCATTAATGACTGTGGACACTAAGCAATACATACATACATATTTCCAATTAGCATATGGACACAGCTTAATGAATCTTAACAATCTTAACAATATTGTTAGGTGTGGGAAAAACATTAATTAACTATTGTACCAGAAAATCTGAAAAGGGGCAAAAAAAAGGATGATACCAGCTACCACCATCAGATTTTGTAATGAATTTGAATATTTACCTTGGTCTGTATAGAAATGTTGATTTATAAATGTTCTGAAAAAAAAAATTAGGATTTTCCTGTGCAAACATCAAGCCATGCACATGATTTGGTTTACTACCTTTTTGTTGCACTTTAAGCTTGTCCCTTTACATAAAGGAATTCTAGTAATCTGGGTTTACTAATAGTTTTCATCTACAAATTTTTGTGAACTCTTCCAACAGGATGATGAGGTGGTGTTGCAGTGTGTGGCCTGCATTCAGAAGGAGAATCGCAAGTTCTGTCTGTCTGCTGAGGGATTTGGCAATCGGCTATGCTACTTGGAACTCACCTCAGAGGCCAAGGTAAGCACAGAGAAGCTAATTTGGCAAAATATTGTCTAGGGAAGCACAGTCACAAGTAAGAACAGTAAGAAGACACTCTCAAAAATGAAGGTTGGCACTGCAAACTATATGTCAAACCTTTGCAGTAATGCTGTGCACTGGTGCTTCTATTCCATTAGACCCAGCAAAAAAATAATGTTGGCAGGAAGAGTGTTGGCAGGAGTGAGCATTTGGTTATGAAACCTGAGAGACGGTGTGGTGATTTTGTGTGTGTGTGTCCGTCCAAGAACACACCTAGTCTTTGTTATGGGGCTTATGTGCATCATATACTGAACAAAATTATAAACGCAACACTTTTGTTTTTGCCCCCATTTTTCATGAGCTGAACTCAAAGATCTAAGACTTTTTCTATGTACACAAAAGGCCTATTTCTCTTAAATATTGTTCACAAATCTGTTAATCTGTGTTTGTCAATCAGTTCTGCTTTGCTGAGATAATCCATCCACCTCACAGGTGTGGCGTATCAAGATGCTAATTAGACAGCATGGCTATTGCACAGGTGTGCCTTAGGCTGGCCACAATAAAAGGCCACTCTAAAATATGCAGTTTTATCACACAGCACAAAACATTTATTTTCTTCACAACTGTTTTTGCACTATGACACTTTAACGCTGGACTTTCACTTTAACTTTGGACTTGAACAGCACAGTGCCCCTTTATACCACACCACACTGGACACTTTAAGGACAATAACACTAATCACTTTAATTTGTTCTGTCAATATCTACCATATGCATCTATGTATATACACACATTTTCACTTATATTTTATATAGTTTATATATATATATATATATATATATATTTTTTTTTTATCTATCCTTCCCTTTTTTAGTGTTATTTTTATCCTTAATTCCATTTCTTTTATGCTTGAATGCCAGACAGACGTAAAAAGCATTTCACTGCATGTCGTACTTTGTATGTATGTGTATGTGACAAATAAAATTTAATTTGACTTGATTCAACCGGCCTCATAACCGCAGACCATGTGTAACCACACCAGCCTCCTGGTAGTGTCGTAACTCAGACCCCATGTCCAAGTGACCCTTTCTTAAAAAAACATCCCCTGATCATGCACTTTTGCATATAATCCAACAGATCATCCACCGCAATATCGTCTGTTTTTTTTTTTTTCCTATGTCTGCAAATCATCCTTTGTTTTGTTTTGTGTAGACTTGGTATAGAAACATGTTTTTACTAGTTTTACAAACCAGGGCTTTAGTTTTAACACACCAGCATGTTTCTCCAAATGCTTTTCCTATTTTTTTTATAGCTCTCCTCTTTTACTTAGTTTTTCTTAAAATCTTCTCAAAATATGTTTCTTATGCCATAATACTTCTTTATATAACATTTCCTGTCTTACTCTCATCCTGCTGACCTAAGCTAAATTACATGGGTGAACTTTATGCACCCTCTTATGCAAGATGAGTCAAGACGTCATGCGGTTTCTCTGTTATCTCCTTCTGACTGAATTTTGCACAGTGCATGATGCACCTGCACTCACCATCCCTATTAAACCCGACTTTTCTACTGTTATTGCTGTTATTATTATTATATATTATATATTATTATATTTATATTTATCATTATATTATAAACTGAACTAGCTAAATTTCTCAACATACTCCCCCCTTTGCAACTTGAAAGTTGCATAAAATATATCCTGCTCTTTTCTTTTTCCCAATTACTTTTATCAAATCAAATTGCTTCCTAAAATCTCAACATACGCCCCCTCCCTCCATATTTCTTTTTATGTAACTTTGACTGCAAAGCATGCCTCATTCTCAGAAAATAGGTGTACCAAGAGTGGCCGAAAAATAAAAAAAGGGTACAAAAAGTTCAGTGCCAACACTAATTTTTTGGCGAAGCAGTGCATCCAGCTATGCAATTGCGTTCAGCATTCGGTGTTCAGTGGTTCACAGGCTTCACTTTTCCAGGATATCCCAGCAAGTGATGCACTTGTAGCAATTAGGGCAGACATTCAGGCTATAAACTCCATCATAGGGATAGGCATCGCTGTACAGGTAGCCAGATGTACAAACCCGATTCCAAAAAAGTTGGGACACTGTACAAATTGTGAATAAAAAAGGAATGCAATCATTTACAAATCTCATAAACTTATATTTTATTCACAATAGAATATAGATAACATATCAAATGTTGAAAGTGAGATTTTAAAATGTCATGCCAAATATTGGCTCATTTTTTATTTCATGAGAGCTACACATTCCAAAAAAGTTGGGACAGGCAGCAATAAGTGGCCGGGAAAGTTAAATGTACATACTATAAGGAACAGCTGGAGGACCAATTTGCAACTTATTAGGTCAATTAGCAACATGATTGGGTATAAAAAGAGCCTCTCAGAGTGGCAGTGTCTCTCAGAAGTCAAGATGGGCAGAGGATCACCAATTCCCCCAATACTGCGGTGAAAAATAGTGGAGCAAGAAAGAAGTTTCTCAGAGAAAAATTGCAAAGAGTTTGAAGTTATCATCATCTACAGTGCATAATATCATCCAAAGATTAAGAGAATTCTGAACAATCTAAGGGTCAAGGCCGGAAAACCATACTGGATGCCCGTGATCTTCGGGCCCTTAGACGGCACTGCATCACATACAGGAATGCTACTGTAATGGAAATCACAACATGGGCTCAGGAATACTTCCAGAAAACATTGTCGGTGAACACAATCCACCGTTTCCGGCTAAAACTCTTTAGGTCAAAAAAGAACCCATATCTAAACATGATCCAGAAGCGCAGGCATTTTCTCTGGGCCAGGGCTCATTTAAAATGGACTCCGGCAAAGTGGAAAACTGTTCTGTGGTCAGACGAATCAAAATTTGAAGTTATTTTTTTTTGGAAAACTGGGATGCCATGTCATCCGAACTAAAGAGGATAAGGACAACCCAAGTTGTTATCAGAGCTCAGTTCAGAAGCCTGCATCTCTGATGGTATGGGGTTGCATGAGTGCGTGTGGCATGGGCAGCTTACACATCTGAAAAGGCGCCATTAATGCTGCACCTGCACACAACATTATGAAACATACAGACAAGACAACATGGGGGTAGGGGAGAAAGAGAGCTAACAACAAAAACAAAACTCTACATATTAATCAATTAATAAAAAAAAATTCATATTATATATTAAATGCACGTGGCTTCTTTCTAGTCTTTCTTATTGAACACTTTTATGTACTCACATGTAAGTCTCAGACACTACGTGTCAGACGATTCTAGTTTCCGCTCATCTTCAGTACTACTGTGTGAAGTCTCATAAACCTGGGAATACAAGGCTCTATACATTAATGTTAGATGTGTTACAGCACTTGATGTTTCAGTTTCAAGGTACTCTAGTACAACGTATCTGCTATTGTATTACCTTTTGTAACCATTGAACCCTCTATTTTGTGCGACAAAATGGCTAATATATTTCTTTATCTATACCAGGTCTTATATTGTTGGCTGGACATCTTGGCATCTCTTAGGCATTGAATGTGTGTTTTAAATGAATCTTAGTTGACCTCATAATTAATATCGGCATAACCTGCCCCTTCATTTCAACGATAACGTAAGCATTCATTAAAAAGGTTCTGCGTCTCCAAATTAGTTCTTACTTTTCAAATTTTTTTCCGAGCACTTGTGTGTCTTCTGTACTGAAGTACTGCTCTATCTATTGGGTTTATTACTCTATTTATTATGCCACATCTTTCAATTGTTAGCTCTGGTGCAGATAGTATCACACTATAGTCAGTTTTTATGACATGACAAGTAATTGACTGGCCAAAGTATATAGGGTTGCCGGGTGTCCCATTGTGATTGTCGATGCCTTCTGGTTTGTGAAGGCAGCTGCTGCTACTGCTCGATAACATGGTGGCATACATGCCCTTCTCCACCTGATCAAGTGCAATTCCAAAGAATGTAATTAGTTGTTTTTTCTATACCTGTGGCTTCTGCATCAATACAGCCAAAGCAAATCTGTCTTTTTGAGACAAAGTTGGATAATCTTATTTATCTATACTATCTGTAATCTATACTATATAAAAATAGTCAGTGTAACACTTGAATTTAATTGATCAGTTGGTTTTATCATGTTCTTTTTAATGCAAAGTCACGTAACCATGGTCTACTGACCTGCTATGCCAAGGAATGACAGCAATTGTTTTAAAGTTTATGGTTTTGATGCTTTCCGAATAGTATTCACAAGGGCTAACAATATTTTATGGCCTTGTGCCTCAAGTACTCTTCTTAGGTATTCTATTTTTAGTTTATTTCATTGTAGCTTCTTTTTACCCACATTATGCTTATTCTTTGTTATTGTTTCTAACACAAAATAAATTAGTTAATAGTCAAAATACATTAGCAATCAGTTTGTAATTTGTAATTTTTTTAATTTGTAAAAAGTCCCGCTCCAGTACTTGCTTGAATAATGATAGGCTTTTACTATATCTTTGTGATAATCTAGAATCTAGAGTAGGTGTATTGTCTACGATATGTAAAAGAAAATGTAAATGCAAACAGAATTTATTACTAATTGTTTCTGGCTCTTATTGCTGATATTCTTATTATCCTATACCTTTTGATATTTTTTTAGGTTTTTAGGAAGCTTGGTATTTTCATGTAAGAAAAGAAGGGTAGATACGGGATTTTCTTTCCATCACTATTTATAAGGAGTATTTATATATACAGTGAGGAAAATAAATATTTGAACACCCTGCTATTTTGCAAGTTCTCCCACTTAGAATTCATGGAGGGGTCTGAAATTGTCATCGTAGGTGCATGTCCACTGTGAGAGACATAATCTAAAAAAAAAAATAATCCAGAAATCACAATGTATGATTTTTTAACTATTTATTTGTATGATACAGCTGCAAATAAGTATTTGAACACCTGAGAAAGTCAATGTTAATATTTGGTAAAGTAGCCTTTGTTTGCAATTACAGAGGTCAAACGTTTCCTGTAGTTTTTCACCAGGTTTGCACACACTGCAGGAGGGATTTTGGCCCACTCCTCCACACAGATCTTCTCTGGATCAGTCAGGTTTCTGGCCTGTCGCTAAGAAACACGGAGTTTGAGCTCCCTCCAAAGATTCTCTATTGGGTTTAGGTCTGGAGACTGGCTAGGCCACACCAGAACCTTGAAATGCTTCTTACAGAGCCACTCCTTGGTTATCCTGGCTGTGTGCTTCGGGTCATTGTCATGTTAAAAGACCCAGCCTCGACCCATCTTCAATGCTCTAACTGACGGAAGGAGGTTGTTCCCCAAAATCTCGCAATACATGGCCCTGGTCATCCTCTCCTTAATACAGTGCAGTCGCCCTGTCCCATGTGCAGAAAAACACCCCCAAAGCATGATGCTACCACCCCCATGCTTCACAGTAGGGATGGTGTTCTTGGGATGGTACATTCTTCTTCCTCCAAACACGTTTAGTGAATTTATGACCCAAAAGTTCTATTTTGGTCTCATCTGACCACATGAATTTCTCCAATGACTCCTCTGGATCATCCAAATGGTCACTGGCAAACTTAAGACGTGCCTGGACATGTGCTGGTTTAAGCAGGGAAACCTTCCGTGCCATGCATGATTTCAAACCATGACGTCTTAGTGTATTACCAACAGTAACCTTGGAAAAGGTGGTCCCAGCTCTTTTCAGGTAATTGACCAGCTCCTCCCATGTAGTTCTGGGCTGATTTCTCACCTTCCTTAGGATCATTGAGAACCCACAAGGTGAGATCTTGCATGGAGCCCCAGTCCGAGGGAGATTGACAGTTATGTTTAGCTTCTTCCATTTTCTAATGATTGCTCCAACAGTGGACCTTTTTTTACCAAGCTGCTTGGCAATTTCCCCGTAGCCCTTTCCAGCCTTGTGGAGGTGTACAATTTTGTCTCTAGTGTCTTTGGACAGCTCTTTGGTCTTGGCCATGTTAGTAGTTGGATTCTTACTGATTGTATGGGGTGGACAGGTGTCTTTATGCAGCTAACGACCTCAAACAGGTGCATCTAATTTAGGATTATAATTGTTGTGGAGGTGGACATTTTAAAGGCAGACTAACAGGTCTTTGAGGGTCAGAATTCTAGCTGATAGACAGGTGTTCAAATACTTATTTGCAGCTGTATCATACAAATAAATAGTTTAAAAATCATATATTGTGATTTCTGGATTAAATTTTTTAGATTATGTCTCTCACAGTGGACATGCACCTACGATGACAATTTCAGACCCCTCCATGATTTCTAAGTGAAAGAACTTGCAAAATAGCAGGGTGTTCAAATACTTATTTTCTTCACTGTATATTTATATTTATATAGAACTTTTACTAATCCTGCTGCTCACCAATCCACTCACCTTTCGCCGTTTTTTTAAACTTGGACCCATGCTGGCCGAGCGAGCTCCTGAGAAAGAACAGAGGACGCGACTCGTACCGGCGTCCACGAGGGAACCGAGCCGGCATCAGGAACAGGCTGAGGGCACGCACACGCCGCGCTCCCTTTCCTAGTATCCTGTTAGCCAACATCCAGTCACTGGAAAGCAAACTCGACAACCTCATCAAAAGGGTCAAGTTCCAGAGGGACATTCGGGACTTCAACCTTCTCTGCTTCACCGAGACATGGCTGAGCCCAGTGGTACCGGACCACGCCATCCAGCCGGCTGAGTTTTTCTCGGTTTACCGCATGCATAGAACACTGGAGTCGGGGAAGTTAAGAGAAGGTGGAGTGTGTCTGATGGTGAACAACCACTGGTGCGACAGTGCGAGCATCGTTCCCCTTTCATGCTCCTGCACACCAAATCTCGAAATATTGACCCTGGCCCTTCTATCTACCTTGGGAATTCAGCTCGGTCATAGTCAGTGCCGTTTATATTCCACCTCAAGCGAACATGGACACTGCAGTATGGGACTTACACGAGACACTAACGCACCACCAGACACAGCAGTAGGATGCTGCGCTCATTGTGGTAGGAGATTTTAGAGGTGCCAACCTCAACCTTCAGCAGCACATCACCTGCCCCACCGGAGGCCAAAGGACACTGGACCACTGCTATACACCAACAACAACCACGTCCACCCTTCAGGAAATTGGACCATGCCGCCATCTTCCTCATGCCTGTTTAAAAACAAAGGCTAATACAGGAAGCTCCTGTTTAGAGGGAGGTCATGCGGTGGACTGACCAATCGGTGGCTGCTCTGCAGGAAGCTTTGGATAATGCCGACTGGCACATGTTCAGGCGCAGCTCTGATGACGTCAACCATGACACTCTAAGATTCCGCTCCGCTGCCTACAACACAGGGCTCACCACTGGGGACATGGATGAGTACAAGGCTGCATCTTCCAGTGTTCGCAGAGGATGGACGCAAAGCGGCGCTACGGGAGAAGACTAGAGTCACAGTTCCAACATGGTGGCTCTAGGAGCCTGTGGCATGGACTAAGAACAATCACGGACTACAGAACGCCATCTACCGAACACCATCTTCTAGAATGGGGAATGCGGACGCTTCTCTGGCAGACATATTTTATGTTTGCTTCGAGGCTGCAGTTAACCACGCTAGCGGCGCTTGCGGCACAAACAGCATGCACGCCGAGAGAGCCGGAGAGGTAAACACGTTTACCATCTCGGAACATAACCTGAGAAGGGCATTCAAGAGAGTGAATACCAGGAAGGCAGCAGGACCAGATGGCATCACAGGTCGGGTTCTGAAAGCCTGCGGTGTTCACTGAGATATTCAACCTCACTGTAACAGTCTGTTGTCCCCTCATGCTTCAAACAGTCCACCATTGTTCCTGTCCCGAAGAAACCCCAGCCTGCCTGCCTCAACAACTACCGCCCTGTAGCCCTGACCTCAGTAAAGATGAAGTGCTTTGAGAGACTGGTCAAAGACTTCATCACTGCATCACTACCAGACACACTGGATCCTTTACAGTTCACGTACCGCCAGAACCTTTCTACTGAGGACGCCATTGTTCATCTCCTCCACACTACGATGAGCCACCTGGACTACAGAAAAGGGAATTACACAAAGATGCTGTTTGTGGACTACAGTTTAGCATTTAACACAATAACTCCCTCCACACTCACCTCTAAGTTGGAGATCCTGGAACTTAGCCTGCCGCTGTTCCAGTGGGTCTCTAACTTCCTGACAGACAGACCACAAGCCGTACGGGTTGGAAAACACACCTCATCCACCCTCACCCTCAGCACTGGAGCTCCCCAGGGTTGTGTTCTGTTGCCACTTCCAACTCCACCACCATCATCAAGTTTGCTGACGACACTGTTGTGGTGGGCCTGATCTCCAACAATGACGAGACGGCCTACCTACAGGAGGTTAAAAACCTGGAGAGATGGTGCCAGGAGAACAACCTTCTCCTGAATGTCAGCAAGACTAAGGAGTTGATAGTGGACTATAGCACAAAGCAGGAGCAGTCATACCAACCGATAAATATCAACAGGACCACAGTGGAGAGTGGACAGTTTCTGGTACCTAGGTGTTCACATCACACAGGACCTGTCTTGGTCCTGTCACACCAACATCCTGGTGAAGAAGGCCCGGCAGCGTCTGTACCATCTGAGACGCTTAAGGGACTTTAAACTACCCTCTCAGGTGCTAAAGACTTTTTACACTTGCACCATTGAGAGCGTTCTGACGGGTAGCATCACTTCCTGGTTCGGGAACAGCACTATGCAGGACAAGTGAGCCCGCTATAGGGTGGTGCGGCCAGCGGAACGTACCATCCATACCGAGTTCCCTAACCTGCAGGACATCTACAGCACACGGTGCCGGACCAGAGCCAGAAAGATTGTGAAGGACCTTGGCCATGCCAACAAAGAACTCTTTTCTTTGTTGCGTTCAACAAAGTAACCCCCCTTAAAGCGAACACAGAGAGATTGAGGAGGAGCTTCTTCCCGCAGCCCATTCGGAGTTTCAACCAGGAAACACCCAGGATCTAAAACTGGTCCACTCTCTCCATCGCCACACTTTTCTGCAAATATTTTTCTTTTTGCACTACGACACTATAATCTCTGGACTGTCACTATAACTGTGGACTTACACTGCACAGTGCACTTTATACAACACCACACCGCACACGGTCACTTTAAGGACAATCACATCAATCACCTTATGTGATTACTGTTTACTGTCATAAGCATACCTTGTATATACACTTTTTTCCTCATATATATCTTTATATATTTTATATTTTACATAGTTTATACTCTTTATTTATTTGCCTTATTTTTCTTTGTTTTATTTTTCTCCCCATCCTATTCCCTCATGCTGGACAGTCATATAAAGCATTTCACTGCATGTCGTACTCTGTATGTATGTGACAAATAAAATTTGATTTGATTTCACTAGTCTAATAGCTGTTGGGTGGTCTATCTTTTATTGTTCTGTAAACTCTCTCTGGTCCTTGATCAACTGATCCTTCTAACTAACTATACTAAACCCAGATGTGTGCATACTAATCATTATGTTCAATTGCTTTCAGAAATATCCTAAAAGCTTCCTATCAAGTGACAAGTGAATGTACGGCTTATTTGTAGGCCTTCATTCCCTTCCCTGATCTACTTCCCTGACCATTAGCCCTAAAATTACGCTTCATCATTAAGGTAACATATGGAACAGCCTTTCAGTTCTTGACTTTGTCAGGCAGCTTTACAGTAATTTATTGTTGTCCCAATATTATGTCCAATGTTTTTGCTATCTTTTCAATGTCCATTTAGATGTTCTTCCAAGAGCATTTCATACTCTTCATTCCTTTCCCTTATCATATTTTATAGCGAAATGCCAGGGATCACTTGTTTCTCGACAGTCTGGGCACATGTGCTTTAACCAGAGTTTCCTATTAAATGTTTTCCCACAATCCCAACGCATTTTTTTCCTTAATTTCCAGCCAGTATCCATCCAGACAGTCTAGTGTGTTCTGTCCATCTTCCTATTCAAGCATGATGTTCTAACTTTTCTGAAAGTGTGACTCATGATCTTGTAGGCCCACTGTGAATCTTTGTGCCAAGTTTGGGTTTTTTTTTTTTGAGAGAGAAGCTTAGTGTTTTCATTGCTTTACGGGAGAAGGGAAGCTTTGAATCTTGCTGTTTTATCAGGCCTTACCGGCCTGTTATGTCAATGAACGGGATTGTTGATAGTTGATCGTAGAACATTGTCTCAGAAGAGGCTTAATTTGTCTGTTTCATCCATATTTTCACCCCCACCTACCGTTCCTGGGAACACATTAGGTCACTGGGGTAGGGACTGAAAGTCTGGATCGTTGTATTGAGTTTGGGTCATTAGGTCCTATTGTGGTAGACTTCTCTCTTTCTTTCTATCCTTTCTTTTCATATTCGTTATCATTCTTTGATTTTGCTTTAGTTGATTCTTCATGTTTTTATCTTATCTTTTATCGTCACGAATGAATGAATGAAAGAGAACTTCTCCCAATTTCCCAGTAGTTTGTCTTTTATACTGGTACACTTGTTTGTTCACTTTTTAAAGGAATTCATGTCCTCTGTCCAGCATATCTCTATCTCATATTTCTTTCTTTTTGTTCTTGCTGTCAGTGGATATTCTCACTTCTTGATTATTTTTATCCATCTTTAATAATCTTCATAATTTTCTTCATGTTCACTTTGGTCTTTTTAGCACCACTGACTCTCTGTGTCTTCGCTCAGGCCTATGCCTTCTTCCTTCCTCCTTGCACTTCAACTTCCTCTCAGTTTTTTAAGAGGTAATTTTCCTTTATTCGGGGGGGACGCTGTGGGTGTGCTGTTGTTTGAAGTCCTTTATGTATTTTTCCTGTTTTCTTTCTTTCTCGCTCCTACCATCGCTCACTTACATCACTAGTTACTGCCTCTGCTTCGAACTTCGATAGGATGGGTCACATTTCTGTCGCTTTGTCGTTCTCTTTCTTTTTTTTCTTCTCAACATTTTTTCAATTTGCTGGGGCTCGTTGTCCTCCTTCTGACATCGACGTGGCGTCTTCTTGATACCCCTCTATAAAACATCTTAAGAAATTTTTCTAGATTTATAATGTCTGCAGTTGAACTATCTGGGTCAACTAACATGGGATAAATTTCTTTCTTCCGCTCCGTATGTATTATTAATGATGAAGCTGTTCCCTGTTTTGCTAATCTTCTTCTATTTTAGTATTCTATTTTATTTCCCTCTCTCTTTTCCCTGCATTTCATTTTCTTTCTTTTCTTTTAAAATCTAATCTAATTTTTTTTATTTAAAATTCATTTATTACACCACTACTTGTTAACTTCCTCCAGCCTTTGCAAATCTACTTTTGTCCGAACATTTAATATTTTCTTCAATATATATCTATATTTGTTTATTTATTTGTTTTTGTTTATTTATTTATTTAATTATTATTATTAGAATTTTTTTTAATATATCTCTTCTTCTGAAACTTTTATTTTAACATTACAGCGGCAAGAGTTGGCTCATGTTTTTACTCATGATGCATGCTTGCATTGCTCTTCTCACGCTTCCTCTTTGTGCCAATTTTCTTTTGTTCTCTGACACCGTCTATTGGATTTTTTCCACTGTTATGCAATTTCTTATTATTATTTATGCATATCTGTCAGGGATCCACCTGCCACGCCCCCATGTGGGGCCCAACATGTCCATGTGGACCCCACATGGGTTTTATCTGGGTTATATGGGCATCACGTGGGCATGGGGTCAGAGTGGGCATTTTGATGGGCTGAATGTGGGCCACAGTTTAGTCAGGGTTGTGGGCCCCAGTTAGGCTGCCCATTTTGTTTATTCGAGGGCCACATTTGGGCTATATTTAGCTATATTATTTAATTGATGATAAATTCAATTGATATGTTTTTTGTGTGTTTTATATGATCGAAACAAAAATGTTATATATTAACAATAACATAATATGACCTTTAGTTAAAAATAAATAAATAAATACAAATAAAGACTCGGTTGTGCAGCTCACAGAGTCTCTCATTGGCTCCTGTGTTCCCGCCTTCTGATTCTGAAGAAACTAGTGATGGGAAGTCCGATTCTTTTTTGCGAATCAGTTCTTTCGGACAGTTCGTTTCAAAGAACCGGTTCAAAAAACAAATATCATCTCGGCGGATGAACATACACACTAAACACATTTAAATAAAGTCATGTCTATTGAATGAGGGCATATAGCTTATCTGTTTAAATTAAATCATCATCATCTTAGAAATGTTCCTTACATTTACGTTTTGCACTAAATCACCCAATACAGGCACTGATGTGCAAAACGTTGATGTTTTAAGTTGTTAGTAAATAAACTTACTTTTTATTTAAGTCCTCAGTTCACCTGTGCTCATATATCAACAGCGCAGCACCAGCCTTTACAGTATGTCGAACGCATCTGATTCGGAGTCCAAAAAGTGTGTGTGTGTGTGTGTGTGTGTGTGTGTGTGTGTGTGTGTGTGTGTGTGTGTGTGTGTGTGTGTGTGTGTGTGTGTGTGTATTAATGTCAGACAGCACGCGTACTGCTCAGTAGGTCGCGCATGCTCAGTATCAACAATTCGTTGGTATCAGTAGTATGTCGGACGTGTCGGACAGAAACGGTTCTTGATACAGTACTGGTGACTCGAGAACAGCAGTATGTGTGCCGCTCGGAATCGGCAGGTATGCGCATGCTCAGTGATGATCACTTGTTCAGCAGCATGTTTCAGTTTAATTTGTGTACTGTTGGAGAAACTAGAGAAGAACCCCATTCTCAGGGATATGATTTATTTTGAGTCAGATAGACGGTCATACACATTCAAAAGTGAGTAACTTGAGTAATTTTGTTGATTAGTGCTGATTTGAGACGCGAACTGTTTTGAACGATTCAGTCCGATTTGGTAAACTGGTTCATCCGGTTCACTAAAAAGAACCAGTTCAAATGAACGATTCGTTCACGAACCGGACATCACTAGAAGAAACGGTCTTCACTCAGTACATTGATCACCTCACCTGACCTGGATAACCAGACATCTCTGTCACGGTAAGAAATTATCTTTTGCTTTAAATTAATCACATTTTACTGTTTGCTTTCATTTTATGTATACCTCTGAAAGATTTGTGGTATTTAAAGTTACAGGCACGATATAAAGAAGGTGAGTGTAAAGAGTTAACTGGTTTACCTCAGAGATAAACACCTGTGGAGAACTGAACATTCTTAACAATTAGCAGATAACTAGGAAATTGTCTACTAAAATGTTTTCTCCATATTGTGTCCTCATGATAACAGGAGGGTGAAACAGTAAAAGCACTGTGGAGTAATCTTTCTCTTTCACTACCTTTATAACGTGTATATATACAATACACAGAGAAAAGCTCTGTGAGGAGATTGTGACAATACTTAACATTATTTTAATGTGATTTAGGTGAAATAGGTAGAGGTGATAGAAATATGAAAGTTTTTTTTTTATCATTTCGAAACATTACTAAAAAATATGATACGTTATGATCACGTTAAAGAGAATGAACGCCATTTTGCGCCGTTCATAAAGTCAGTCAGATGCCCCACCCCCCAAATGTAACTTGCATGTATACAAATAATGGATTGTGCCCTGGTTGATACTAAACTGTCAGTAAGAAAGAGCTGAAGAAAGCGGTTGGTAAATGGTTCACAAATGCAAGAGACAGAGAAGGCAACTGTGCTTTGAGAGCCCAGCGGGACCATGATAGGAGTGCAGTACAGCTGGAAGTGTAAGTCATATAACCTATAGCTAGGGCTGCACAATTAATAATATTTTATCTCAATCACTGTTTTTGCCTCGGTTTAATTAAGGCAATACTCCACCCTGAAATGAAAAATATCTTATAAATTACTGATCCTCAAGGCATCCTATACGGTGGCTGAGAGAGCTCAACATGCTGCAACTTAAAAAACACATGCAAATAGAAAAAAACACCAGCAAATACAACGTTTTCAGTTTGACAACACATGTGCTGTAAACCCTCACAATGCAACCAAGTACAGAAACATCCTGCAAATCCTCACAACACAACCAAATAGCACAAATCACAAAATAAATGTTTCAAGGGGACCACAACAAGTGACAAACCCGTCTGGGAATGCTTATTGTTCAATGTCTATTCGTCAGTGGTGTTGATGTGTGTCGATGACCTGAAAGGTGAGTTGTTTGTTTATTTTATCATTGTTTATTTATGATTCCTTGGCCTTTTGGATATTATTATCCTAAATAATCTGATAAAATGCACAATTAACTGTAAAACTTTATTATGTTAACTGGCAAAGCCAAGGAATTATGATCAGGATGTTAAAATAAACAAAAATCTCACCTTTCAGATCATCAACACCACCACTGATCAATAGACACTGAACAAGCAGTCCCGGGGTCGTCACTTGTTGGGGTCCCCATGAAACATTTATTTTGTGATCTGTGCTATTTGCAGTGCAAATTAATTGGTTGTGTTGTGAGGATTTGCAGGACGTTTCTGTATTTAGTTGTGTTGTGAGGATTTGCAGCACGTGTTGTTTAACTAATGAAGATGTTTTCTTAATTTGCTGGTGTTTTTTTCTATTTGCATGTTTTTTTCAGTTGCAGTGCGTTGAACTTTCTGGGCCACCGTGATCCTAGGTGTGACTTACATCTTTCAGCTGATCAGAATCATTGTTCAATCACTGGCTTTTGGCAAATATTTGTTTAAGAGTCAAGTTCAGACGCAAGGTTAATATTTTAAATGTAACATTCATAAGTTTTGGACTCCATGACTGTTCCCCCGGCATTAGTTATTACTGTGCGAGGCAGAGGTGGAAACAATTTACTAATGAGATTCTAGGATATGTCTTAAT
This sequence comes from Silurus aristotelis, assembly GCF_946808225.1. Classification (NCBI taxonomy): domain Eukaryota; kingdom Metazoa; phylum Chordata; class Actinopteri; order Siluriformes; family Siluridae; genus Silurus; species Silurus aristotelis. The sequence goes on along the minus strand of NC_139582.1, from coordinate 22,719,391 downwards.
TATACTGATACATGTTTTTTTAGATGCTGCTGTGAATGGTAGTATTTTAAAATGTACTAAATTGCCTTTTCTGTCTTCTCTTTCTTTACTGTTTTATAGGTGTGCAGCCGAGGAATCTGCATAGACCCACCAGTGAACTATTCTACTTTAGTAATGCTGTTATTCCTGTTTCCTGTTTTTTTACTTGAATTAATTTAAATTAAATGTGATTTACACATTCTGAGTTGAAGTCATTTATTTTTCACAGTTCAAATACTTAACCATGTGATTTTAAACATATAGCAGCACATAAAATCAACTAATATTAGTTCTTTGTTTGGTCAGGCACAGTTTTACATTGTATTTGGATTTTTCATAGTAAGATTAAGTACACGTTAAGTTCACCCACAGAAATCAATCATGAAATTTATAAATGGGACCCAATTCACACCCACTGTTTATAGAATCTATATAATGTCTAAAAAATATACTTGCATGCATATGGTATAAATTACCTATTATATTATATAATATTATTATTATTATTATTATTATTATTATTATTATTATTATTATTATATTATTGAAGAAAATGTTTTCCTATATACAAAATGTACATGGCCATAAGAACTGGATACAGGCATATGCAGTGTGGTTTTCTTTTTTTTTTTCTTTTCCCAGCACTCCCTGTGTTTACTTAAACAGATCATGTTTTTTTTTTATGATAATGAAATAATTTTGTAACAGGGGCTTATAAAATAAATATATTAGAACTAAAAAACATTAATTGTACTTTTATTTATATTCTCATTTTTAGACAAGAAATGTATATAATTGCATATTCTCTGGCTTTCAGCTGTTATACTATTTGGTCATTCTTACAATCTTAATTATTTAAGTAAGTAAACCGCAGGCCACATTTCCCTCTTTTTTTTCTATCCTTATATATTAATTCGTATTATTATTAATTAATTTATTATTATATTGATTTATTTAATGGTTTTTTATGCCTCTAGTTTCTGTCTCTAAATCTGACATATTCATACTTATTCTTTAGTTACTCTAAATATATGTTTATAACTAATGTGCATATATTCCCAGATCAAACAGATTTTTATTTAACTGACATATCACAATCTCACATGCATATACACATATAAATATATATATATATATATATATATATATATATATATATATATATATATATATATATATATATATATATATATTTGGGATGCCCAAATGGCCCAAAAGTGCATTTTCGGTTTTCGGCCGAAAGACTTTGATCACCGATACAACACGGCCGAAACAGTTTGTTGTGATGACGCAAACAGAAACCGCGGTCTGCACGTGCTTGTCTGAAGCAACATGTCTACGGTGTGGACGTATTTCAGTATATCTGAGAAAGACCCACGGATAGCGATTTGCAAAACATGTAATGGCGAAATTTCAAGAGGGGGTGCGTCTGCAAAGAGTTTTTTTCCACGTCGGGTTTAATTTATCACCAGAAATCCAAACATCCCGATCGCTATGCTTAATATGAGAGGAACGTGGCACAGAAAAGCAAAACCCCTCCGAGCACGTGCACTCCTTCTGTGGCGGACGTTTTTGAAAAGGCAGGAAGTTTCTCAGTGATATTGTTGTATTGTTGTATCTTTAAGCAGTTGCACTTGTTCTGAATGCACTTTGTTTTTATGAAAGAACATATTTAGTTTTACAACCTTTCAGCAGGCCAGAGGGCCTGTACATTATTATTTAATGTACACATGAGTGCATTTAAGTTAAACATTTAGTAAAATTTTAATTTATTTTATCCTGTGCATTGTTGCAATGTGCTATAATGTGTGTATATATATATATATATATATATATATATATATATATATATATATATATATATATATATATATATATATATATAAATGATGTGTATGTATATACTTACCTAATTCACTCACTACATTATACAAATTTTAATTATTAGCAATTTTCTCATATCTCTTATTTAAAAAATCTACTTCACTTTATCTTCTACTACTCCTCTCCCCCACTCCTGCTCCTCACACAACGACATACAACAATGAACATCAATAAAATAACATCCTATTGGGGTGCCCCCCGTCTCTACCATGCAGACCTATTTTGCTAATCAAAACAGAAGTATCTAGAGACAAATATCACTTCATCATCTTCATTTTTATCATCATTTTCTGGATCCTTACACTCGTCAGGCCGAACCTATTTAAATAGCGCAGTGGTTGCATCCGATCATGCTCTTCACACATGAATAGCCGTCACCCCGAAACTTCCTTTCACACACACATTCACACATGTACCCTTCCCACACCACAAACCGGCCCTTTAGCCTCCAGGTTATACCCAACCGGGTAACCACTAGCCAGGAACTGGTCAGTCGGGTGGTATTGGATTCTCGTTAACAGGGTTGCCATGCAGCTTGAGTTCTTGAAAGGACACGTCTCTAGGTTATGTATGCAAGCCTAGTTCCCTGAGGGAACGAGATGCTGTGTGTCTATGACACACTAGCGGCGTCCATGCAGCACTTCCTTCTCTCTTACAGAACCTGGCGCCAGCTTCACTCCATGTGCTTTTTATAGCTTCCTGGTCAAGAAGTCAATTGTACAGATTGTAATTCCATTGGACAGATTAGACATGTGATTCAGAGCATGGACAAAGTGTAATCATTCCCAAAGTCTTTCTTTTGAGACTCATGTCGATAACATTACCTTCATCTTAGAAATATTGCTAAAATAAGAAATGTTATTACAGGATGCAGAAAAAAATTTCATGCTTTTGTTACATCTAGATTGGACTGTTGTAATCCCTTTCTGTCTGAATGTTCTAGTAAGTACAAGTTATGCAGTTAGTCCAGCATGTGGCAGCAAAAGTTCTTAACATGTTCTTACCCCTGTCTTATTCAGTATACATTACAACCCAAATAAATCTCACATCGATTACAAAATACTACTACTGATGTATAATTCACTGAATGATCTTGTGCCACAGTATTGGAGTAAACTTTTGTTCCATTATGATCCCCATGCCAACTTAGATCAAAAGGAGCAGGTCATTTGTTGGTACAGCAGATAACGAATACTACAACAGGGGGCAGAGCTTTCTCTTACAAAGCCACACAGTTATGGAACAACCTTTCAATTAGTGTTCAGGAAGATGACATAGTCTCAGTGCTTAAGTTTAGGCTGAAAATATATTCATTTAGTCAAGCTTTTGGTAAGTTGGTTTTTCTGAGGTAAAGGATCTCTTCTCTTCTCTTCTCTTCTCTTCTTTTCTTTTCTTTTCTTCTCTCTTCTCTTCTCCCCCCAGCGCTAATGCTAAAGAGGCACTGTGTGAACTCTATGGCACTATTAGTGACCTGCAGAATTCTTACCCCAACTAATTGTTTATCGCTGGAGATTTCAACCATGCGTATCTCAGGACAGTGCTCCCTAAACTCCATCAACATGTGGACTTTGCAACGAGAGGAGCAAACACGCTGGATCTTGTTTACACAAACATCCCCAGTGTGTTTTGTGCGGAGCACCGCCCTATCTCGGCTACTCAGACCACATCTCTGTTACGCTAATTCCAGCGTACAGACTGCTCATCAGACACTCTAAACCAGTTCTAAAACAGGTAAATACTTGGCCAGCAGGAGCCACCTCTGCTCTTCAGGACTGTTTTGCGTGCACTGACTGGGACATGTTTAGGGAGGCTGCAACCAACAGCAATTCCATCAACTTGGAGGAGTACACATCATCAGTGACCAGCTACATCAGCAAGTGTTGATGATGTGAGCATCTCCAAGATGCAATCACTACAAGCTCCAACCAGAAGCCGTGGATGACTCAAAAGTGCGTGCGCTTTCAGGGAGGCGAAGCACGCACACGCCAAGAGAATCCACGACCACTTCCAGACAGCGGAATCACCCGGTGCATGTGGCAGGGTATCCAGGCGATCGCAAACTACAAGTCTACATCACCTGCTTGTGATGCCTCCCTCGCAGATGTGCTGAACGACTTCTACGCCCGGTTTGAGGTACAGAACAACGTAAAGGCGAGGAAGACCACCCCTCCTCCCAGTGACCAGCTGCTCTTTGTTTAACCACAGCTGAAGTGAGGAAAACTCTATGCAGAGTTAACCCATGAAAGTCTGCTGGACCAGGCAACATTTCTGTCAGAGTGCTCAGGGAATGTGCAGAACAGCTAGCGGATGTCTTTACCGACATCTTCAACATCTACCTGAGCAGCAACGTTGTTCCTACATGCCTCAAGACAACGACCATCATCCCTGTGCCGAAGAAGTCTACTGTCTCCTGCCTCAATGATTATCGTCCCGTCGCACTCACACCCATCGTGATGAAGTGCTTCCAGAGGCTCGTCATGAGGCACATCAAAACCCAGCCTTCCACCCTCACTGGACCCCATGCAGTCTCCACAACCCTTTATTTAGCCCTCACCCACCTGGACAACAAGGACACGTATGTACAAATGCTGTTCATAGACTTCAGTTCAGCATTCCACACAATCATTCCTCAGCATCTGGTCGATAAGCTGAGCCTACTGGGCCTGAACACCTCCCTCTGCAAATTGATCCTGGACTTCCTGACTGGGAGACCTCAGGAAACAGCATCTACAGCACCACCACACTAAGCACTGGGGCCCCTCAGGGCTGTGTGCTCAGCCCACAGCTGTTCAATCTGCTGACTCACGACTGTGTAGCAATGCACAGCTCGAACCACATCTTCAAGTTCACTGATTACATGATCATGGTGGGTCTCATCAGCAAGAATTACGAGTCAGCATACAGAGAGAAGGTGCACCAGTTGACAGCCTGGTGTGGAGCCAATAACCTGTTTTTGATGGTTGTGGACTTCAGAAGAGCACAGAGCGGCCATTCTCCACTGATCATCGATGGATCCTCAATGGAGATCGTCAAGAGCACCAAATTTCTTGGTGTTCATCTGGCGGATAACCTCACCTGGTCACTCAACACCGGCTCCATCACCAAGAAAGCCCAGCAGCATCTCTACTTCCTAAGAAGGCTGAGGAAAGCTCATCTCTCTCCCCCCATCCTGACCATGTTCGACAAATTTTTCATATTTTTTTTCCCAAAAGTTAAGCACTGTGCTATTATTTCAAGTGAGTAACTCAAATTCACTGGCTTGAAGTAAAGTACAGTGTCCTCCATTTTCTGTTTAGTGACTGCCTATCTCCATGACATTGTTTACCTGACATTATTGCACTCTGAAGATTGTTCACATCAGAATCATGTAATTTTTGCAGTGACTGATTGTTAGTTTTTGCTTTGTCAGATAATATAATTTGTTCTGTATGTTAGAAAAAATTAATGTGAAATGCATTACTATGCATTACTGCATTACTATAAAACTGCATTACAATGCATTACTATAAAAATAATATAATTTGTTCTGTGTTTTAGAATAAATGCAGTTTATCTTCATTTATTCTAAAATACAGAACAAAATATTTTTTAAACTTTACTCTTAAATTATTTATAACTCTTTCATGTAAAAAATGAATTGCAGTAAGCACGCGTGTACTCTATCAATAGACACAATTAAACGGTAGATACTGAATGTGAGAATGAATGCTGGATTTCTTTACTACTCTAATACTTTAATTATCTAATGCTAAATTTACTAATAGGATTTCCATGCATAATCTATCATCTTACCCTGTGGCAGCATGAATTGTGGGATAAAAATATTATTTTAGCTTGACAAGCCACGTGTATGACTGTAAATATATAACAGCAGGTCCTTTTTTTAAAGAGCTTTTTAGAGACTATTATTCCCATATAGCTTAATATTGAGTACATACTGTAAGCACCACATACAGTGTAAACCACATACACTCTAAATGTTCTGTGGAGATTTAGAATGACTGGATTTTTTGTGTTTTTAAATTTAATACAATTTAATTTGGTTGCACATCTTTTGTTCTTCCTTATATAAACGATTTTATTTAGTTGAAATAATTAATTGGGTTCTAAAGTATTAACTTTATTCTTGTTAATTGTAGAACTTTCAGATTCATGTAATTTTTTCTCGTTGTCTTTTGATTTTGTCACTAGACACATTTGTCTTTGTGGTTTATATTCTACTTTTTTTAATTATATACATTCTGAGCTATGATTTTCTGTTTTGTGTTTCATGCTGTTTTTGCTATACTTTCTGATTTATGTATGGATTACCCTTTTTTTGTTTCTGACTCTCGCTTTGGACTGTTATGATTGAGATTTACCCAGATAAACAATATGCTGAGTATATATGCTTCTATCCTGCTGTCTTATCATGTTACAGTTTTACATCCAATTGGAACAAAGATACATCTAATATGAACTAGTTCAGTGGGATAAAAAATAGTTTTAAAACAAGATAGAAGCATTTTCCAGTGCATTCAGAGTAGCATATAACCCAAGATAAGGGACACTGTTAGTTGTGATCCATTTACAGTGGAACCCACTTATCTCGACCTCGGTTAACTCGACAACCCTATTAAGTCGACGTTTTTGAAGTGGAACCGCCAAATTCTCGCTTTGTCTAAGCATTTTTTATCGGTTATGTCGACTTTTTTATGTCGCCGAACCATGATATCTCGAGCACAAGGGGGGGAAAATTTGCCATTTAACGTCAGTTATCTCGATCAGCGCTGTGCAGCCGCAGAAGAACTCGCGAAAGTGGCGGAAAAATCAAGCCTTACAGATGCTACAGGTGTTGTATTGTATACGGGTGAATCTCTGCTGTTAGTTAGTGCACGTATGCCTTTTGAACAGCACACGGGAGAACGTGGGATGAGCAGCAAAAGCATAGAATGAACACCGGCAGGATCGGGGGGGGGAATCCACGATGCGCTTTGGGAAGAAAAGCGCAGCCGTTGAGAGTGTGCCGGTGGGAAGGCACGTACCGGGATACGCATGCGCGATAACAACGACCGCCGTAAACCAACATATACCAACAATAACGGACAGTGAGAGTGTGGAAGTTTAAATAGGAGCTGGTGATGGGTGCTAAACGAGCACCATATGTGCGCAATTGAAGCCGGGAGCGTCAGAGAAAGCGGCCGAGAAAGCACCTGCCACGCCAAAGGGGGCGTGGCAGGTGGATTCCTGACAGTTAACAAACATGTATGTAAATTTTTATAGCATGCCTTCATCAAACAAATCGCAGCAACGCTGTTGTGTAAAAAAACCCTCCAAAAACACGTGCATGCACATTCTCATTTATTAACGCACATCATCTACATAAAGAAATTTCAAGCACGTTAATATACTGCCGCCATATTGATTTTCGTTTATCTCGATCATCGGTTATCTTGATGCTTTTTGGCAACCCCCTAGGACATCGACATAACCGGGTTCCACTGTATCTTACTGTAGGCTAATGTCTCATGCCTTACCTCAAACTGTCACCCTGCTGCATTGGCCTCTTTAGTTCTCATGCCAAATCTTCTATCACTCTCCTCCTTTTTAAACCCACCAAATGTGTCACTTAGTGATTACTTCTTGATACATTTTTATTTATTCCAGGACTTGCTAAACACAGATCACATAATTTTAAACTAATTCAACTAGTATAACTATTAGTCGGCATCCTGCAATATCACATTTAATGATATATAGTTTAAAACTGCTATTTTATCTAATTTCCATTTTCATACATGCACTATTCCAATCAGGAAATCATATGACAGCAGCACAATTTGAGGTGGATGGGCTACAACAATAGAATACCACATAATTTTCTTCTTTACTTCTTCTACATTTTTATTTATTCCAGGACTTGCTAAACACAGATCACATAATTTTAAACTAATTCAACTAGTATAACTATTAGTCGGCATCCTGCAATATCACATTTAATGATATATAGTTTAAAACTGCTATTTTATCTAATTTCCATTTTCATACATGCACTATTCCAATCAGGAAATCATATGACAGCAGCACAATTTGAGGTGGATGGGCTACAACAATAGAATACCACATAATTTTCTTCTCCTGTCAGCCTGGACAGATGAAGATTTGGAAAAAAAAACAAAGTTCCCTCTTGAGTCTGGTTCCACTCAAGGTTTCTTCCATTTCGGGGAGTTTTTTCTTGCCACAGTCACCACCAGCTTGCTCATTAGGGACAAACTTTTAATTATAAAGAGCAATTTGTTCTTTTTTTTTTTACTGCATTGTCTGTGTAAACCTGCTTTGAGACAGTGTCCTGTGTTAAAAGTGCAATACAAATAAAATGTAATTAAATTGAAGAATTTAATTGATAAAGTGCTTAATAAAGTAATGAATAAATAAATACCATCCTTCCCTACTTCAAGCACATTGTGGGGTATTGTCAGCAGGTCCAAACTAACCTTGCAAGCTCTTGTATATTGGACACTCAGTTTTTTTGCCAATCCAAAAGAAAAGATCAAGTAATGTTTTATGCATGATGTTTTTAAATGTTAAAAGCTTCTACTACCATCTTAGTCATTTTGTATAAAGACAGTGCTATAATGTAAGTTCATCTGTATCTGTATATCTTTAGCACTGTAGATAAAAAATAGAGACCTTAACCCTATTGAACACCTTTGGGAAGAATTGGAATGCTGACTTAAAATTTAAATATCTAGTGGATGTCCAGGTTTTTTCAATTATCAAGAAACTTCTTATGGCCTGGTTTTATAAGTGTTAATTTCAACACTCACAGACTATATGGACAAAAGTATTGGGACACCTGACCTTTACAGCTATTTGTAGCTATCCCTATTACCACAAAGTTGGAGGCACACAATTGTATAGGACAGGGGTGGCCAACCCGCGTGCGGCTCTTTGGCTGGTTTCATGCGGCTCTTACATTCATATCGATTTTTGTGTGTTTGATTTTTAATGTGCGTGTTCGCTTTGCTTAAGTTCAATACGGTATTTTTAAGACCTAAATGAGCTTGCCCCTACTGGGAAACTCTGCGGTATATCAGACCTTGGCATGAGGCCAATCATAAATTACAGAGATGCACCGAGAATTTTCGGAAATACCTAAATCCCCGAAACAACACGACAGAAACACAATTGTAATGACGCAATAAAAAAGCGCAGCCAGCACATGTCTGCGGTGTGCGTATAGCGATTTGCAAAACATGCAATGCTGAAATTTCAAGAGGGGGTGTATCTGCAAAGAGTTTCTCCAAGTCGGGTTTAATTTATCACCTGAAATTCAAACATCCCGATTGCCTTCTAAATATAAGAAGAACGCGGCGCAGAAAAGTAAAGTCAATCCGAGCATGCGCACTCCGTCTGTAGAGGACGTTTTTGAAAAGGCAGGAAAGTTTTCCAGTGATGGTTCAAAGGCAAAAGGCATAACACAAAAAATTATGGATTTCATTCACTTTTGAATTGAATTTTCATTTCGGTGCATCCCTAAAATATAATCGTTGGTGTGGCCCTCTGACACAATTCAGGTTTCTCATGTGGCCCCTTGTAAAAACGAATTGCCCACCCCTGCGGTATATTTCCTCATATCATCTAAGGGAGTTTTTCCTTGCCACTGTCGCCACGGCTTGCTCATCAGGGATAAATACACACCATTCACCTTCACTGTTGTTTTCTGTAAAGCTGCTTTGAGACAATGTCTGTTGTGAAAAGCGCTATACAAATAAACTTGACTTGACTTGACTTGACTATATTTATCTCACGCATTTGACGAAAATACCATATTACACTCAAGCGAAGTGAACACGCACATAAAAAAAACAAAGTCTGTGTTTTCTACCCTGAAACACGTGAAATCAAAGCATCGATCTGTTCTGACTGACACCCACGTGAAAGAATTGCTTCGAGTGGCAACAACGGAATACGAGGCAGATTTGAAGGGGATTGTTCAAGGCAAGGATGCCAAAAGTCCCACTAAGTAACATGCATAGTAAAAGAAAAACACTATTGTAAATTATTATATTTTTGTTTGTGGACTTGGTTAAACAAAGAGTTTGTGTGTGTGAGACAGTGCACACAATGTTCATTGTTGAAAATGACTGTCCTGTGGTCTTAGAACTGTAGGAGTCAATTTCTGTCATTATGTTGGTGTGTGACATTTACAATAAATCTGGCTCTGTGTGTGTGTGTGTGTGTGTGTGTGTGTGTGTGTGTGTGTGTGTGTGTGTGTGTGTGTGTGTGTGTGTGTGTGTGTGTAAGAGGAAGGGATGGGTGATGTTCATGTGTGCCCATGTGTATGATGTGGCTCTTTGCGGTAACACAGTCAAAAATGTGGCTCTCGGTCTCTGACTGGTTGGCCACCCCTGGTATAGGATGTCTTTGAATGTGGTAGCATTCAATTTTCCCTTCAGTTGAACTAGGAAACCCAATCCTGTTTCAGCATGACAATGCCCCAAATGCACAAAGTAAGCTCTGCTACCTTGGTTTACATGGGTTGGAGTGGAAGATCTTGTGTGGTCTGCTATAGAGCTCTGACCTATGAACAGATTAGGATGAATTGGAACATTGACTGCACCCTAGGACTCTTCATTCTACGAGTACCTGTTTTTACTAGGTGAATGAGCACACATATGTTTAATTAGTCAACATTTTATAACTAATTTAGTTTTTATTATTGAGCATTTAAACATCCGGGTCTGTGTATACTTTTCATCTTAGTGTTCTCTACTAAAGAACTAAGACACTGGTTATAACCTTCTCTACATTAAGTCTCTCAAACTGAGCCTAACATAGAAACATAGAAATCTTGGTTATCGACAATAAAATACACATCACTTGTGCCCTGTAGCTGACTTCTGCATGTAACACTGTTGCATATTTGTGTGTATAGACAGTCACTGCACTTTCCATAACTTCTAAAGTTTAAACATATTAGTAGCTATAGGTTTTTGAAAATGATTTAAAAAGAAACAGTGCCTAACTTCTTTCTCTTTTTTATTCTCTTTCTCTCTCTATCTCCCAATCTCACTCAGTATGTCCCTCCAGACCTGTGCATCTGTAACTTTGTGTTGGAACAGTCACTGTCAGTCCGGGCACTGCAAGAGATGCTGGCCACAACCGGGGAAAATAATGAAGTGAGTACACAACATGTCAGATGTCTATTATAGTTTTCATGATATATAAATTAACATTTCTTTAAATTATCCTTACGGCTTCCTCAAACTGTTACTACAAAGTTGAAGGTACACAATTATAAGATTTTTGGATTCAGTAGCATCAAACTTTCTCGTCATTTGAACTAGGAGACTAAAACATATATACATACATATATATAAGAGCTCTCAATCGGTTTAACATAGTCGGTAAACATGGTTTTTAAAGAATGTTCTTGTCTATTAAACAAATGGAAAAAAGGACACAGGTTCACATAACTTCTCTTTCTTTCCACTGAGCCTGTTTCTCAAACAGACAAGCCTGTTTACATTTTCAGATGACAGGGCAGCTTATAAAAATACTCTTGTAAATGTTTTTAAGTAATTATGGTGTTTTAAATTATGCAAATCATCAGAACACCACACAAAACTTTAATTGCTACTTTAATTGCCGGATGTGTGCATCATGGCAGATTTTGGTGCTTGATTTAAGACTTTGTGCATCAGTAAATCTGATCTCAATTCATTTTTAATTTTAACAGTGAACATTGTCTCAAAGCAGCTTTATACACATAATGTGGTGATAAAAATGAATATGTTCTTTATAAGTGTAAGTTTGTCCCTGATGAACAAGCCGGTGGCGACTGTGGCCAGGAAAAACTCCCCAAGATGGCATAAGGAAGAAACCTTGAGAGGAACCAGACTCAAGAGGAAACCCATCCTCATCTGGGTTGCACCGAATGTCCATTATTTACAGATAAACGATGTTGCAGGGTACAGTGATGGTGATCAAAGCAAACTGTAGTCCTGAGTCGGTGTAGCAGACTGTTGACATTAACTACAGTCCAAATCCATCCTCAAAGCTTGCGTTCTTAATCCGTAATTTCATGGAACCCCAGTTATGGCAGCATAACTAAAAGGAGAACCAGAAGGTTACACAGCCATGAGGGATCTCTGGGATAAGAGACGACCCACCACACTCTTTTACCTAAAAATCTACTGATAAAATATTAGACTAGATAAATATGTTTTTAGCCTCAAATTGAACACTGAGACTGTGTCTGAGTCCCAAACACTGATTGGAAGGCTGTTCCATAACTGTGGGGCTTTATAAGAGAAATATCTGCCTCCTGCTCTAGTTTTCATTATTTGATGTACCAACAAATTGTTACAGAAGTTCACTCAGACACTGCAGCGCGAGACCTTCAAGTGCTTTATACGTCAGTAGTAGTATTTTATAATCAATGCGACATTTGATTGGGAGCCAGTGTAGACTGATTAAAACAGGGGTGATATGGTTATATTTTTTAGATCTAGTAAGGACCCTTGCTGCTGCATTCTGCACTAACTGAAGCTTATTTATGCACTTACTTGAACACCTGTTAGATTTATATCATGCCCAAACAAAACGTAATTCTTGGAGAGGTTTTCCATATGAACTACGATGCCCTTTCTGATATCAGGGAAGAATCACACAGCACACAGAATGGAGCAATGTTCTTCTTCGGTTTATTGCAGGCAGCAGACCCGTATATATATACACACATTGGAAACAAAGCCTGACCTTAAGCTGTTTCCTGTTTAGACCAGAGGATATGCTAGCCGGAGATGTGTGAGCCCAGATAAAGACTTCCTGTATACCTTACATACTAACATCATAAATATTCTATTGACACTGAACAGACAAAGGAATGTGTGTGAACCAGTGTGAGAATCAGCTTAACACTAACAATGGCCACTTTAAATCATTTATGATTTAGCATCACACACCAAAACATAGGATGTTCTCCCTGGGAACAGAATCGGTGACATAAACTGCAAATGAAAAGATAAAGACAAACAAAAACATACAGATTCCTTTTTATTTTGTCCCTACATGCATATAACCCCTCATCATCACCACTCCAATCGAGGCCATGTTCGATAATATGACAATCAGCATTATCAGGTCTATAGGTACAACAGGTAGATCCTACAACATCACATACTCCACCTTGAATAGTATTGAGTTGATCTAAAACGAAGCGATTTTGAAGGGCAGTTAATCTCAAACCTCGAAGTTCTACTCTAATTCCTTGCATCATAGCTGTGGTGGCATTCATAAAAGAGATTAACTCATACCGGGTTACCTCAACTTCTATCATCAGATTAAGTTTTTTTTTAAACAACAGTACCTGCTGATGCAAGGTCTTCCTAAAGTTGCGCCCGAGTGGTTCTTGGCTCTTGGCAAACTCTCCTGAATATTCTTTGGACTCCTCAGACAGGGACCTTACGTGGATCACCTGATCGTGGGCGGTTTATGGTGAGCTGATGCTCTTTCCATTTCCAGATAATGGCCCCCATAGTGCTCACAGGAACATTCAGCATTCTGGAAATGCACCTATAACCATTCCCATCAAAATGCTTTTCAATGATAATATTACGAAGATAGAGAGAGTTCTTTCTTTTACCCATCATGGGTAATGAGAAGCCTTTATAGGCCATCAATTAGTCTAAAAGATATTAGACTAAAGCAGCTGATATCAACTAGTACTGATAGGGGGCAGGGTTTCTCTCTCAATACTGACAGATTTCGAGTGATCTCTCCTGGCTGGAAATTTTGTGTCAATAGCCCACTTAGAAATCCCCTTACTGATAAAATGATGTGTCAAATACTTATTTTCCCCGCTGTATATCTTACATACTAACCTCATAAATATTCTATAGACACTGAACAGACAAAGGAATGTGTGTGAACCAGTGTGGGAACCATCTTAACACTAACACCCATACAGTTAAGCGTTACAATAGTCTAATCAATATGTAATAAAAGCATGAACTAGTTTTTCTGCATTCTGTAATGACATCATATTTCAAATTTTAGCAAAATTTCTAAAGGTGAGAGAAGTAATGGTAATCCTGTTAATATTATTCATGTGAGCCTCAAAGGAAAGACTAGGGTCAAAAATCACACCAAGGTCTTTGACTTCTGTACACAATGATAAACACCATCCAGAGATGCAAAGTAATTAGAAAGCTGCATGTGGTCCTAGTAAAAGTACTTCCGTCTTATCTGAGTTGAGCAGAAGAAAGTTATCAAGCATTCACTGTCTGATGTCCTTTACACACTCCTCAACATTTTTAAGATGATCTCTCTCATCTGGCTTCGCTGAAATATACAGCTGTGTATCATCAGCATAGCAATGGAAGCGAATACTATGTATAATTTCACCCAGAGTCAGCATATATAAAGAGTAAAGCAGTGGGCCTAGGACAGATCCTTGAGGAACACCAAACTCACATCAACAAACCATTTACATCAACAAACTTACATCGATCAGTCAAATGAGACCTAAGCCAGGAGAGAGCTGTTCCCTTTATTCCAACAATGTTCTTAAGGCTAGCAAGCAGGATAGTATGATCAATGGTGTCAAAAGCTGCACTAAGGTCGAGCAAAACAAGTAAAGAGACAAAACCGTGAAATCTGGCCAATAGGCTAGACATGATGTCATTGGCGGGCGACGTCGCGTAAACCAGGAAGCTACAAAATGGCTGTGCGGTGGTACCGACATTAGCTTCTACTTGTCCAGGTAAGCGCTTTGTGTGTGTATCTGTGCAGTCATGAGCTTACATGCAGGCAGAATTCTGATGTGTTGTTTGCTTAGCTTAGGAGCATGTTTAGTTGGCTCTCAAAGGAGTCAGCTATTAGCATTTTAGCCATGTGGCTATGCGCTCCTGGCTGCTGGCCGAGCTCCTGTTCCCTGGGGAGAGCGCTCGTTCGGTGGTTCCTTCTCCCGGTGCGTGTAAAGGGGTGCTCCTTATTTCTTCCTCTGAGGAGAGCGCTCTCCCTCACGGCTCGGTCCCACTTTGCCGAGGCTAGCGACGCCAGCGGTCGTGTGGCTCACAGGCCGACCTGGCAGAAGGCGTAAAGTCGGACGAGTCCTTTCCAGCCTCCCCTGCCGGGTTGAGCGCCTGCTCTCTCGGGGGAAGCACGCCTGGTGGCTGCAGTGGGAGCAGCGTCTCTCCTTCTGAGGAGAAAGGGATGATGGACGCTAGCGAGCCTGTGGACTCCTCACAGCCTCTGCTGTACGAAGTGCTCCCTGAGGTCGTGACATGGTTGTGTCCAACCTCGAGCCAGCTTGGCCGGCCGAGGAGCAGAAGCAGCGCGCACCCAGTGAGGTGGATGAGCATTTCCTGCGCCTCGTGTCACAGCCTCAGCGCCTTCCCCGACCTGCACACCGAGGTGTCCAGGTCCTGGGAGACCCGTCTGCAGTGCGTGCCTCTCCCAACGATCCTCGCTGTACGCGAATGAAGTTTGGCTAAGGAGTGCGGCTACGGGATGATGCCACATCACTGAAGGCTTCGGTATGCCTACAAAAAGCCACTTTGGCTCTAGTAGGTAGGGCTATGCGGCAGGGCCGGCTGCGGGTTGCCTCCACACGATGAGTGTGTTGCAAGCATACCAGGCTGGCCTGCTATGAGAGATGGCGAGGGCTTACCTTCTGAACGCCCCGGTGGCCCCTCCTGGCCTGATCTGGTGATGCTGTAGGTAAGAGAGATTTCCGGCGGGTTCAGGAGACTGCGGCAGCGTTTCAGTGGTACTTCCCCGCCGCTCCCGTGGGCCTGCTCGGCGGCAGCCTTGGCCTGGTACGTCCAGGCACCGTGAAGCCCAGAATGAGAGTGTTGCTACCCAGTCCCCAAGGGTAGGTCCTAGGGGCCCCTGGCAATGCTCTAGGACCAAGGAGGAGCTGGCCGACCTGAGGATCATCCTTGCCTCTAATAAACGGGCCATGGTGCACAAGTCCTTACATCTTGGAGGGCGGTGTACACCTCATGCTACGGTGTCCGTCCCTTCCCAGCACCCCTTGGGAGGCCGGTTTGTTAGCCTGTGATTCCACTCGGCCTCCTCCTTATAAAACCCCTCCAGTGGTGGCTCCAGGGCAGAGGGTTCTACCGGAGAGGGAATCAATACCATTAAGGTCTCATGGCATGCCCTTCGAGCCTTAGATGTGTGGAAGGACCCAGCGTTTCTGTCCAATGTCAAAACGCCACACATGTAGTTGGATCCAATTGGCACTGGTACGTCTCTAGATGGTTCGGGATGTTTGTGAGTGATATTAACAGCACAAGTTGATAATGTGCATGTGATTAGATGTTCTGGAGCACAAGGTTATGTGTTATGTGTAGGCTTTGCTAAAAAGATTTGTTTTTAATCTGCACTTAAACTGGGAGTGTGTCTGAGCCCCGAACACTGTCAGGAAGACTGTTCCAAATATTAGAAGCTAAATGTGAGAATGATCTACAATACGGCAGTGGTCTCTTATATCAACCACCAGGGGGGGGTCTCCGGTCTCGCCCCTTGTACAAGCTGGCACGAGAGATCCTCCTGTGGTCCCAGGACAAACTCCTCTTGCCGAGAGGGGTTTACATCCTGGGACGGTTGAATTGCAGAGCAGATGCCCTGTCGAGACAATGGCTGAGGCCTGGGGAATGGAGACTCCACCCCAATAGGGCTGGATGCCATGGTGCAGTCGTGGCCGAGGTTACGCCTGTATGCCTTCCGCCCCCCAGATCGTGCTGCTCTCGGATATTCTGGAGAGAGTTCCCCGGGGAAGGAGCCAGTCTCCTCTTGGTAGCACCTCGATGGCCAGGCAAGCCATGGTTTGTGGACCTGGTGTCCCTCCTCGAGAGCCCTCCTTGGAAAATTCCTCCCAGGAGGGATCTCCTCTCGCTGGTGGGATGAACCCTGGTTCACCCTTGCCCGGAGTTGTGGAAGCCCTCAAGGGCCACAGTTCATAGCAGCTGGTCTCTCTACTGAGGTAGTGGAGACCCTACTCCATTCCAGAGCTCCCTCCATGAGGAGGTTGTACGCCGCACGGTGGTGGCTGTTCATGTCATGGTGTGAGCACCATGGCTTAGACCCAGTTAACTGCCTGGTTGGTTCAGTTTTGGAGTTCTTATGGAACCAGTTTGCCACAGGGTAAACCTCTTCAACCCTGAATGGTTTACGTGTCCGCTGTTGTGGCTTATATTTCCCCGCCTGCGGTTAGGCACCCTCTAGTGACACATTTCCTTTGCGGCGTACAGAGTCTGCGACCCGGGATGCGACCCAGAGTGCCTGTCTGGGACCTGTCTGTAGTGTTGGCAGCTTTATCCTAGCCCCCCCTTTTGAGCCCTTGGCCGAAGCGGCCCTTAGGTACCTAAGGTGCCTATGGCTCCCGCATGACCTGTCGTACTGCAGGTATTCTGCCCTCTGTTCCTAGCCCCCGGCCAGGAGAAGGTTTTGTCTACTGTAGTTAACGTGAATGTACGCTTAACACAGTAATGTAGCGAGGTACTAATGCAATGACTGAGACAGATTTAAGAAGAGATAAGGTAATAATTTGAAATAGATTTAGACTGAAATTATGACAAATTTGTTTATTTTTAATTCAAATTTTAATAACAACTCAAGAGTCCCATAACATTCTGATTAATTCCAACTGAATCTAGAATGGACACAACTGCTGCTCTTAGGGAATCTTCCTGATTATCAAAATGAATATTAAAGTCACCAACAATTTATGCTTTGTCTAAAGAAGTAGCTTAATTTGTGATGAAATCTGCAAATTCTATGAGAAAATTAGAATAGGGCTCTGAGGGTCTATAAATAATAATTTATGGAATTGACTGACTAGACCTGCTTTTGAACACTATATATTTTATGTTGGTGTTTCACATTTGTGTTTAGCTTTTTATAGCTGGGACTTTGCCTCCTCTGCCATTTAGACGGGGCTGGTGTATGTAACTATACCCAGGAGGAGTCACTTCATTTAATGCTACATATTCATTCAGTTTAATCCACGTTTTCGTCAAACACATTATATTAAACTTCTGTTCGGTAATAATTTAGTTTCTAGTCAGCGCTTTTGACGTGAGAAATCATCTTAAGATTACGTATGTAACCCTAGTTCCCAGAGGGAACGAGACACTGCGACGCAATGCTGTGAACCATTTTTGAAATCTGGCCAATAGGCAAGTTGCGACATCATTGGCAGGCGACGTTGCAACAACCAGGAGCTACAAAATGGCTGTGCAGTGGTAGCGACACTGGCTTCTGCACAGAGAGAAGGTAGGTGCCACAGGGATGCAGGAAGTGTGGCACGGGGATGCAGCATCTCGTTCCCTTGGGGAACTAGGGTTACATACATAACCTAGAGACGTTCCTTATTTGGGAACTTCGAGCTGCGGCGCAACGCTCTGGTAATGAGGTGTCCAATCACGCCACACTGACCAGACCCTGCCTAGTGTGTGAGCGCCTCAACACCCACACAGAGGACAGAGGAGCCTAAAGTGGCTCTGAGGTCAAGATCGTAAAATCCAACAAGGTCAGTGGGGTGAACCAGCCCGCACTGTCGCAAATGTCTTGGAGTGAGATTCCAGCAGACCAGGCCGTAGAGGCCGGCGTTCTTAGGAACGTACCCAGGTTTCATGTAAAGAAACTCGCTGGTCATGCCAGGGGCAAATCCCAGGACGAGACGGGGCCACGGACAGAGCCTGAGAATCCCCGCTTCTCTTCAGGAAGGAAATCGCCATGAGGAAAGTGGTCTTCACCGACAGGTGCTGAAGGGCCACTTCAGCCAGGGGCTTAAAGTGGGGCTCGGATAGAGTCGCCAACACAATGGCCAAGTCCCAGACAGGCACTCTGGGTCGTGTCCCGGGCCTCGACCTCCGGGCGCCGCGGAGGAAACTTGTCACCAGAGGGTGCCTACCCAGCGACTGCGCCACAGGCATGGTAATATAAGCCACGATAGCAGACATGTAAACCTTTAGGATTGAAGGGATCAACCCCGTGGCAAACTGTTCCTGTAAGAAATCCAGAACTGAACCAACCGGGCAGTCCACTGGCTCTAACCCATGGTGCTCACACCACGTTTTAAACAGCCGGCACCTCGCAGCATACAACCTCCTTGTGGAGGGAGCTCTGGAATTAAGAATGGTCTCCACTACCTCAGCAGAGAGACCAGCTGCTAGAAACTGTGCCCACTCAGTGCGAAGTCTCTGTGCCCCCCTGTGCCCCCTCAGTGCGAAGTTTCCTGAGTAGCAGACAGATCCACCTGGGCTCTGAAAAACCTCTGCCATATCCGCTCCACCACCTCCATTCCTCAGGCCTCGGTCCTTGACTCGAGAGGGCGTCTGTTCTACAATTAAACCGTCCTGGGATATGAGCTTGTATAAGGGGTTGATATACGAGACCACCAGAGCTTGAAGGGCTCGCCGTGAGACCTTGATGGTACGGTGTGGATTTCTTTTCCGAGAGAACCCTCTGCCCCGGAGCCACCACTGGAGGGGTCTCATATGGAGAAGGCTAAGTGGAATCACACTGCTTCACAGTGAGTGACTAGCATTCTCTTACTCTCCTGACTGCAGTGAGGATAACTGCGATCCGGGCAGGAGACAACTGTGCCCGCAACCTGGTCGAGTCCCACACTATGCCCATGAAGGTGGTGCTCTGCCGTGGAGAAAGCACACTCTTCCCAGCATTCAGTCTTAGCCCCAATTTCTTCATGCAGGCGAGAACAACATCTCGATGCCGGACTGCCTGAAGCTCTGATCGAGCCAATATCAACCAGTCATCGATATAATTCAAAATGCGGATGCCCTGGAGCCACAGCGGGGCGAGTGCTGCATTCACACAGTTCGTGAAGGTGCGGGGCGAGAGTGCCAGGTGAAACGGGAGGACCCGGTATTGGTAAGCTTCGCCACCGAAAGCAAACCTCAGAAATCTGTGTGCAGGAAGGACGGCTATGTGGAAGTATGCATCCTTCAGATCTATCGGGACAAACCAGTCCTTTGACTTGATCTGAGACACGACCTCTTTGAGAGTGATCATCTTGAACCTAAGCCTCATGAGTAAGCGGTTCAAGGAGCGGAGATCTAGGATGGGATGCAACCCGCCATCCTTCTTTGGAACAATGAAGTATGGGCTGTAGTAGCCTGACTTTCTGACTGAGGGGGGAACCACCTTGATAGTCCCTTTTCTCAGTAGAGCATGCACCTCCTGTTCCAGGACCAGAGCCTGCTCAGGCCCCACTATGGTGGGACACATCTTGTTGAACCGGGGAGGAGAGGACCCGAACCGGCCTCCTGTACCCGAACAGCTGGAGCAGCATACTGCAGCTGTCGGCACCTCCTGAGAGGCGGCGGGTATCCCCCATCCGGGGCCCTCAGAAGGAAGCCCTGTTCCTGCTGGAAATCTCAGCATACAGGGTGAGCCACAGAAGCCCTTCTGTGGCCACTAGGGCTGACATTGACTGACCTACGAATTGGCTCTTCTGGGCAACACTGAAGTCTTCAGCGATGCATCACCTGAGGAGAGATAGCCAGCCGGCGTCTCTACCACTGGGCATCTCCCCATAGCCACATTCCCTTAACCCTACTAAATTCGTGCACAGCGAATGTTGTGCAAAAGTACCAGCTGCGTATGGGGTCTTCCAGAACCTAGATACCTCGTTGTGTACAAACCCGATTCCATAAAAGTTGGGACACTGAACAAATTGTGAATAAAAACAGAATGCAATGATGTGGAAGTTTCAAATTTTAATATTTAATTCAGAACACAACATAGATGACATATTAAACGTTTAAACTGATTTAAACATTTTTAGGGAAAAATAATTTTAAATTACATGGCATCAACACAAATCAAAAAAGTTGGGACAAGGCCATGCATCCCCTTTTCTTTTTATAACAGTCTGCAAACGTCTGGGGACTGAGGAGACAAGTTTCTCAAGTTTAGGAATAAGAATGTTGTCCTATTCTTGTCTAATACAGGCTTCTAGTTGCTCAGCTGTTTTCGTCACATCTTCCTCTTTTTTTTGATTCGCCAAATGTTTTTTATGGGTGAAAGGTCTGGACAGCGGCTGGCCATTTCAGTACCCGGATCCTTCTTCTACGCAGCCATGATGTTGTAATTGATGCAGTATGTGGTCTGGCATTGTCATGTTGGAAAATGCAAGGTCTTTCCTTGTTCAGACAACGTCTGGATGGGAGCATATGTTGTTCTAGAACTCGAATATACCTTACAGCATTGATGGTGCCTTTCCAGATGTGACAGCTGCCCATGCCACATGCATTAATGCAACCCCATACCACCAGAGCCCTAGGTGTAGTTAGCATTCTTTTGACCCCGGCATTAGAGACCTTCGGGGCATGGCGATTGGGTGACAACACGGCGGCATACTTGCAAAGCAAACGCAAATGCTAAGGCTTGCTCACAGGAGCTTCATTCTTCTCTGCTTTACAGTGAAGCACATGCTGGTTATAGGATACTTTATTCTGAGGCACCAGCAGCACAAGTTACCAGGAGCCAGGGCACTGGACATAGCAGGTCATCTTAGGTTTTTTTGGAAAGCATAGGTACTCTAAGATTGTTCACACAGGAACTAAGGATATACGCCTTCGACAGTCAGAGACTACAAAGAATAAAATTATAGAGGTGTGGCAATGTCCAATGCAGTAATATGCTCTGGCCAGATCCTAATGCAGCGTGGCACTGTAGCTTACAGCAGGTTATGGTCGCTGAACTGCTGGATGTCTGAATGGATCTCAATAAACAATGTGGGCTTTATAGATAGGTGGAAAAATTTTAAACGCAAGGCTGGCCTGTTAAGGAAGGTACCGCTCTCAGTTCTTGTGGTATAGGTCATAGTCTCAGAACAGCACTGGTTAACAAGTGACTGTCCAGAGCCAATGCCAGGAAGCAGACAGACAAACTAAACCGACTGTCTGCTAGCTGCACAGAGTCTTCATTCAGAATCCACCATATTGAGACTGTGTCTGTCCCCCCGGGTGACACCAAAATGTAGATATTTTTAGACAGTATATTTAGGTAACCAGATAAGATTAGATAGGATTGTTGAATATTAGTTCCCTATTCAGGAACTTTGAGCTGCATGGCAATGCTCTGGGAACGCCCCCCGTTGTCCGCGCTCTGAACCACGTGTGAAATCTGGCCAATAGGCAAGTTGTGACGTCATCGCCGGGCGATGTCGCGACGAGGAGGAGCAACAAAATGGCTGCGCGGTGGTAGCGACACTGGCTTTTGCTTGTTTAGGTAAATGCTTTGTGTGTCTATCTGTACAGTCATGAGCTTGCATGCAGGCAGAGTTCTGTCTGAATGTTCCTTCTTGCAAAATAATTCAGTTTTCATATTAGCTCAAATCTGTCAATAATGTCTTCTAGACATTATAAAAAAAAAATAAACAAAAAAAAAAATTATTTTATGATGCTGTAGTACGGGGGTGGCCAACCCGCGGCTCTCGAGCCGCATGCGGCTCTTTGCCTGGTATAATGCGGCTCTTACGTTCATATCGAAGTTTGTGTTTGTGTTTTTTTTTATGTGCGTGTTCGCTTCGCTTGAGTTCATTACGGTATTTTTAAAACTCAAATGATCTTGCCCCTACTGGGAAACTTTGCGGTATTTTCATCTCACGCGCATGCGCATTTGACGAAAATACAGTATTAACCTCAAGCGAAGCGAACACGTAAAAAAAAAAAAAAAACACAAACTTCCATATGCAAATTGTTTACTTACATTTTAAGTAAACAGTTTGTGTCAAGTTCGCTCTCAAAATGGCAGGAAAAAATGCACAGCAAAAGGAAAATATGAAGATGAACACAGGACGTTTTTAACAGAGTGGGAGAGTTTATATTTTTTTGTTGAACGTAATGGCAAGTCATTCTGCCTTATGTCAGGCGTCATTAGCGCATTTCAAATCTTCACCGCCACTTCAGCTCACTCCATGGTAACATCAACCAGGAATTTCCAAAAGGGACTGAACTTCACAAACACAAGTTGGTCACTTTGAAAAGTTATACAATGAAGGGGAGTTTGTTAAATAATCCCTCAGTGCTGTTGTTGAAATCTTGTCTTCTGAAAATGACAAAATAAAACGCATTGTATCAGACGTCCAACTGTCCTGCCACACTGTTGAACACAGAATATTGGACATTAACACGGCTACTGAATCACAGTTGCACTCTGACCTGGAATGCCAGAAGTCCCACTAAGCAACATGCATAGTAAAAAAAAAAAAACGCTAGTGTAAATTATTATATTTTTGATTGTGGACTTGGTTGAACTGACAGTGTGTGTGCGTGTGTAAGAGGAAGGGATAGGTGATGTTCGTGTGTGCCCATGTGTATTATGTGGCTCTTAGCGGTAACACAGTAAAAAATGTGGCTCTTGGTCTCTGACTGGTTGGCCACCCCTACTGTAGTACATGTAAAACTGACAATCTAGCTGCATCACGCAATTATACTTCACGGGCAGTAATATTTCCTTTGTTGTCCTTTGTGCTTCAATCTATGGCAAGCTTTATTTATTTTTTTTATCTCAGACTGATAGACTGTAATGTACTATGTTCTTCATGGTGATAGAAAAACCCCAGTCAACTGGCCCTTAAGGATATTTTGACCAATTATCTATGCATTAGTATACCTTATTTCTTTTCAAAGCTGCTTTACTACCTATTAGGGCACTGAGGACTATTACACAAGTTGAATATAATTTTTATTATAGTCACAGGACATGTACACTTACTAGACAATTTAAAAGGAATACCTGTTCATTTATTCAATTATACAATTTGCTAATACAATGACATTTACATTTGCAGCATTTAGCAGACGCCCTTATCCAGAGCGACGTACAAAAGTGCTTTGAGTCTCTAGCAATGAATAAATCTACACTGGTACACAAGATTACAAACTTAATATAAATATAACTCTAACTCTTGAATTCTACAAAGCTAACTTGGAAAGTGCTAATTTAGGTGTTTCAGGAAGAGGTAGGTCTTCAATCGTCGCTTAAATATAGTCAGGGACTCTGCTGTATGGACATCTAGGGGAAGTTCATTCCACCACCTTGGTGCCAGAACAGAGAAGAGCCTTGAAGTATACTTACCTCTCATTCTAAGAGAAGCTAATCATATGGCTGCAGCACAGTAAAAAAACTCATGAAGATACAGGTCAAAAGCTTTAATTCATAGTCACATTAAACATCAGACTGTCAGAATCAACAATTTGTTGATCTTTTTTTTTGCCAGTGCATCAATAAACACAGCAGAAAAACTCAAGTTCAGTTTTAGTAGGAACAGTGTTGTTGAACTCCTTATTTTGCCAGTTCATCAAAGTCTGGAGTAATTTTTGTTGTGGCAATTCTCAGGATAAATCCGAGGTGTTTGTCAGAACAGTGTTTGTCGCAGTTTTTAAAGAGTATTAGATTAAGCTCTCTTAAGAGAAGAAGAGAGTATTGCACGTGAACAAAGTCAATGGAGCTGAAGTGCGACATCTTTAGGGGAAACGTGGGCATTACAGGGCAAAGGTAAATTAAACAATGTTTACCCGTACCTATTTTAATAGAATTTGGTCACGTTCGGCGGGCCGGATTAATAAACCCACCGTGTGTGGCCTGCGGGCCGTAGTTTGCCCATGTCTGTCTTACCGGCTCCCTAGCTCCTGAGATTACTCTTGCCACCCTGCCTGCTCTGGTTTCTGATCCTGTTTCTGATCCTGTTTTGCTCTGCCTCCCTAGTTACCTGTTTTGGACTGTTTTTTTGGTTTGTGTTTTTGCTGTGCCCTGTATTGCTGCCGTTTGCCGGTTTATGTATTTTTTTTGCACTGTTTTGGATTTTGTTCTCCCTGCATCGCCCTGTTTGCTTCTGTTTTTGATCCTGGACTGTTTTTGGACTGTGTTTTTGCCTTTGCCCCATTGCTCAGTCCAATTACTTTTTATTAAAGCCTGTTTTTGCCTAACTCTTTTTCGCATCCTGGATTTGGGTCCTCCTATCCACTAAACCAGTCACACCCGCACCTGCCTCTCTGACACAGATAAACAAAATATGATCTCCATTACTCTGATCATGGGATGATTGGGGGCATTTGAGCATTTCAGAAACTGCTGATCCCCTGGAGTTTATATGCATGATAGTCTCTAGGGGCAGTCCTTGGGACAGTACTCCTCTTGTTGATGAGAGAGGGAAATCGTCCAAGTGTTGCCTGGTAAACTGTACCTAGTTTATAAATCCATGTTTATGCACTGTGATGCTGAAATATGATTGGCTCATTAGATATGTGCATGAATTGGCATGTGTACATGCGTTCTTTAAAAAAGTGGCTAGTGAGAGCATAACACCAGTGGCACACTATTTCTGTAATTGAGTAAAAGTACTCCTTTTACATTTCCACTATTAAATGTACTTGGGTATCAAAAGTAATAGTACTGATCAATAAGAACCATGTTTAATAATATATTTTTTAAAATAATTAACAGTCGTGGCCAAACGTTTTGAGAATGACACAAATATAAATTTTCACAAAGTCAGTGGCAATTTGCATATACTCCAGAATGTTATGAAGTTATCAGATAAATTTCTATTAATTGCAAAGTCTCTCTTAAATTTAATCCGAAAAAAAAAAAAAAATTCACTTCATTTCAGCTATCACAAAAGGACTAGCTGACATTGTGTCAGTGATTCTTTCATTATCACAGGTGAAAGTGTTTGCAAGGACAAGACTGGAGATCACTCTGTCATGCTGACTGCGATAGAATAAAAGACTGGAAAATTTAAAAGGAGTGTGGCACTTAAAATCATTGTTCTTCCTTTGATAACTATGCTTACCTGCAAATTAAAATGTGTAGTCATCATTGCTTTGCACAAAAAGGGATTCACAGGCAAGGTTATTGTTGCTAGTAAGATTGCGCCTAAATCAAGAGCTTCAGTTGTTGATTGAAAAAAGGTTAAAAGAAGGCTTCAAGGCCCCCAAGAAAGTAAAGCAAGTGCCAGGACTGTCTCCTAAAGTTGATTCGGCTGTGGGATCAGGGCACGACCAGTACAGAGCTTGCTCACGAACAGCAGCAGGCAGGTATAATTGCATCTGCATGCACAGTGAGGTGAAGACTTTTGGAGGATGGTCTGGAGTCAAGAAGGGCAGCAAAGAAGCCACTTTTCTCCAGGAAATACATAAGGGACAGACTGATAGGACTGCTGAGGACTGGAGTAAAGTCATTTTCTCTTCGGGGCATCCAGAAGAAAGCTTATCCTGAGGTGAGCATTATCATTAGTCCTTTGTAATGCCAACAGTAAAGCATCCTGACACCATTTATATGTGGGGTTGCTTCTCATCCACGGGAGTGGACTCACCATTTTGCCTAAGAATATATATATAATTGTTACATTATTGTTGGTTTGCAATTGCTTCCAGAGTCAAAAAGCAAGCAGCAGGACATAATGCAATACTGAAATTAAAGCAGCTGTTTAAAACCAGTGTGCCAACAAGTAAAAGGAACTAATTTTAACATTAAACAGTGTAACAAAATAGTAACTTTGCAACATTAAACATTATTTTCACATTTTTTTAATAATATTGTAATATGATTCCACGGTACAGTAATCAATTTGCACTTTCTTCAGATCTGGAACTTTTAAATTTAAAAAGCATTTAATTTATTGTCCCAAACTGGAGTCAAATGTGAGAATGTCTCTCCCAAAACTCACATATCTAAAAGTAAAAAAAATAAAAATAAAACAATAGATATCAACCCTTTTAGGAATAAATTATACGAGTAAAGTTATGTTTAATAAAAAAAATTTGATTGTCCCAAAGCTTAGTCAAAAATGCAATGCAGATAACTTTCATATACAGTTAACTAAGTGTGTTTGTCCAATGTTTTTGCATATTTGCAAAAGATATTTCTAGCAAAGTAAAATTTAATACCCTAAAATAAAATACCCTAACCCAGCAGGTCGGGTTAGGGTATTGTTTAAATGATAATCATGGTCTCTGACACCTTTTGGTTAGAGATAGTCCTTAATGGCTTGCTGCCTCTCTCATACTAATTCAATTAAGACTATGATATAGATTGATCCAACTGAAATTCTGAAAGTTGAAGCAGTCTGTAAATTCTTACACACATTATCTGTTAAACATAATGCACGTAGCCAGTCAACAGTACATCTTATAATGATTAAAGTTACTCAAAAAAAATATTTTTTAATAGAAAGCGGGAAATTCACACATAACTGCAGCCACGGCAAAAATAGGTATTTATTTTAATAAGACCGTTTAAATAAAAAAAAATAGTTTAAGTGTAAATGATAAAAAAAAATATAGAAATATCTTGTATAGAAATAAATAAAAATGTCATCCAAATATTCCTTGTCGCTGGGTCAGTATTGTACAACATATTCCTCTGCCTTCCGCCATTAAGGATTTTTTGGGGTTTTTTGCGCCAGCAAATCGGATATAATGTACAGTATGTAGGTAATTTGATCAGGTTGGTTTCAGATACATTACATTTGTTATGAAAGAGTAATTTTTTTAGCAATAATAGTTATCTTATAGCATTTTAAATATATCTTATTTGAATTGTTTGCTTATATTCAAGAAGAGTCTAAATAATTATATTCCCTGCCTTTCCATTTATGCATTTGACAGATCTACATCCAACAGCAAGATCAGCACAAGATTGACCTCTCAAATTACCCTCTAGAATTGTATCAATGTTGAATATTCCCATGATCAAATTCTACATTAACATCTATGTGACACTAGTTTTACATAGTAATTAATTCCATAACTTAACATCTAGTATCTCATATATTGTACTTTAATGTACAATGAATGGTGTTACACAATATACAGTATATGTATCTTACATATGTATAGAAACATTAGATAGTAAATTAAAAACATGTTTTCCACGTTTGTACGTATACTTTATTATATATGACTCAGGCAACCAATAGAACTTATATGTTCATATATGTTCATGTTCATTAAGTATCGTTTTATATATACAGTATGTTCATATATGGCCATATACCAGATTTCCTTATGTGAGGAAAGTCCTCAGACATTAATCTTATTCAGAACTCGTGGTTAATCCTTAAAAGATGGGTGCACAAAGTAACCCCCACAAACTTTGACAAAATCCATGCATGAGCTACCATCAGCCAGGATGTGGTGTTAAAGTTTATTGACAGCATGCCAGGGTGAATTGCAGAGGTCAAGAAGAGTCAACATTGAAAATATTGATTCTTTGCATAGCTTATTGTAATTGTTAATAAAAGCCTTTGTTTAAATCATAATGTTTGTAATTATACTTCAGTATACAATAGTGATATCTTACAAAAAGCTCTGAAAACACTGAAGCAGTAGATTCTGTGAAAATCAATATTTGTGTCATTCTCAAAACTTGTTGTCAGGGTACGGACCACGAGCCGGAGTAGCTCTATCATGTCTTTATTGAGTGATGTACACACACACAAGTCAGAGAGTTACAAACCGTCATGCGGGGTAGGTCCGTAATGCGGGGATAACCATGGAACGGGTAGAATCCACGTAACCGAGATATTCCACGGAACAGAGATAATCCACGGAGCGGAGCGGAGATAGTCCATGGAAGGGAGATAATCCACGAAAGGGAGAGAATCCTAGGAATGGAGATAATCCTAGGAATGGAGATGATCCACGGAACAGAGATGATCCACGGAACGGAGCCGAGATGATCCATGGAGGGACCTGCGGGAAATGCTGGCAGTCGGGGATCCACGAGATCTGTCGCATGACCTTCAAGAACCGACAACCTGTGACTCTGGAACGGGAGTTTATTTAGAGAATAGTTAACGAGGACCAGGTGTTTGTAATCAAAGCCGGGAGCGGCAGAGATAGCGGCAGCATGACCGCCACTGAGGGGTGTGTGGCAGGTGGATCCCTGACACTTGTGACCATAGCTGTATAACTCTTGGTATACAGAGGAGTTTCTAGACACCTCATTTATCCACAACCATTCTTGTCAGATTGTTATGAGTTTTTTTTGCTTATTTGCTGTGTTTGGGTTTTGCTAAATGTGGCAATATGAATTATTACCAAACATCTCCACATTGGTTTTGTCTATTCAAAGGACATTGTTCCAGCAACATTGCAACTTTGCAAACCTAAGCCATGCTATAATTTTTTAGTAAGAAAAGCCACTGCCACAGTTTTTAATTTTTTTTATTTTATTTTAATATATGTGCAAATAGTTATAAAGGCTTTGGGCAGTGAAAAATACAGATGTTGCTGTGAAGGTACAGTAAAATTATAAGGTTTTAAAAGTAAAAATTAACATCAGGCTCATAGAATGTAGACTTTAGTAAGTGATAGTTGATGGAAAAAGCTGACTTTGAACCTGGTGGTCCTGGTACAAAGGTTCCTAAATCTCCTTTTGGAAGTTTGTTGTACAAATTAATGAGATGCTTTAAAATGAAATGCAATGTTCAAACAAAGGGTTTTTCTTTTGTTTGTACTTAATGTCTTAATGCAAATCTGCCCCCACTGTTTATTTGCATTGCTTGCACCTTGCACACAAGGGTCTTTCTTATGTAAGAGAATGCAGAACCTGTCTATTGCTTTGTTGCTCAGTAAACTTTGTCCTAAACACCGTTTATATTCCAACACACTTCAGAACAAACAAAGTATCCTTGAAGTTACTATAAGGTTAAGATAATTTTACCTGGTAGAGAGCAATGCTGAAGGTGCTTCTTGCCCAGTAAAATAACCTCTATAGGTTAATGATAATTATGCAATGCTTTTGGGGAAACTCTTTGGGTAAGTATTTCATAAGTGGCCTTGAGCAGGGACAACAGAGTAGTGTCCTATCCTTAAACCACAGCTTTTATGGTTTGAATCATTCTCTGTGATGACTAACACCTTGCACAATCCATGCAGGCAGCCCATGGAGGTGGGCACAGAACACTTCTGTATGGACACGCTATCCTCCTTCGACACTCTTTCAGTAGGATGGTGAGTAATAACAACATCTTGATCTTTCCTTATATTCTATAAATGCTGTTTCCTAAAAAAAAATAGTGAAATTTGCGTATCTTTTCTGGTTATCTTTATTTAAATCCAGTAGCTTGTATATGTTTGCATCTAATGTTGTGTACAATTGTGTTAGGTGTAGGATGCTTAAGCACTGAATACGTTTGCATCCATTTTACACACCTTAGTCAATTTCAAAAGTTTGTGCTTTATCAGTGAGAGATAATTTTCACTTATGTTGACTATTAGCTGTCATAATGCTGCACTAGACTACATAGCAAGTTTTGAGACTAGGGGAAAGTACATAAAGGGGCATCATAGTCTATTTTATTAGATTTGTCAAGGTAGTTACAGTGGAACCCACTTATCTCGACCTCGGTTAACTTGACAACCCTATTAAGTTGACGTTTTTGAAGTGGAACCGCCAAATTATCGATTTGTCTAAGCATTTTTTATCGGTTATGTCGACTTTTTTATGTCCCCGAACCCTGATATCTCGAGCACAAGGGGGGGGAAATTTGCCATTTAACGTCAATTATCTCGATCAGCGCTGTGCAGCCGCAGAAGAACTCGCGAAAGTGGCGGAAAAATCAAGCCTTACAGATGCTACAGGTGTTGTATACTGGTGAATCTCTGCTGTTAGTTAGTGCACATATGCCTTTTGAACAGCACAAGGGAGAACGTGGGATGAGCAGCAAACGCATAGAATGAACAACGGCAGGATCGGGGGGGAATCCGCGATGCGCTTTGGGAAGAAAAGCGCAGCCGTTGAGAGAGTGCCGGTGGGAAGGCACGTACCGGGATATGCATGCGCGATAACAACGACCACTGTGAACCAACATATACCAACAATAACGGACAGTGAGAGTGTGGAAGTTTAAATGGGAGCTGGTGATGGGTGCTAAACGAGCACCATATGTGCGCGATTGAAGCCGGGAGCGTCAGAGGAAGTGGCCGAGAAAGCACCTGCTACGCCGAAGGGGGCGCTGAAGGGGGCGTGGCAGGTGGATTCCTGACAGTTAACAAACATGTATGTACATTTTTATAGCATGCCTTCATCAAACAAATCGCGGCAACGCTGTCGTGTAAAAAAACCCTACAAAAACACGTGCATGCACATTCTCTTTTATTAACGCACATCATGTACATAAAGAAATTTCAAGCACGTTAATATACTGCCGCCATTTTGATTTTCGTTTATCTCGATCATTGGTTACCTCTATGCTTTTTGGCAACCCCTTAGGACATCGACATAACCGGGTTCCACTGTATTATATTCTCACAAAAAACACCAATATATCATAAATATATAGTTTACACACATTAGCTTGCAAATAATTTTTGTTTGTATTGACAAACTGTGAATAACATCGAATTGGCCAATGTCAGTTATTCTATTCCTATGTGTTTCATCTTATTATTAGGGTAGTATTTGGTCCTTTGGTCAACAGGTTGTGATTTAAATGTGCTTTTAAAATATATTTACTTAAATATTTGCATTTTACTTTTATTTTCTATTTCTAAATCTTTGTTTTGCATACAAAGCTCTCAAATCCCATTCTTCTTGCAGTATCTGGCATGTTTAAAGACATCCAGGTCTCTGACAGATAAGTTGTCTTTTGATGTTGGACTTCAGGAGAGTTCGACAGGCAAGCATTTAGAGATTTCTTACTATTTTTTATTAATAGTATGTAATGAACAGAATGCCATCTTGGATAAAAAATAAAATAATTTGTGAATTTGAATGCATTTGAAAGTTTTTGGATATGACATATTAAAGTTAATTATTGAACCTTTGGTGTTTCAGTTGTAAATACGCTACACATTTATATCAGCTTTTTGGTGAAAGAGTTGTCTAGCATTGCTTATCTCGGTTGTGTGTGGATGTCTGCCCCCCTTCTACAGGTGAAGCTTGCTGGTGGACTATCCATCCTGCTTCTAAGCAGAGATCAGAAGGGGAAAAAGTTCGTATTGGTGATGACCTCATTCTTGTCAGTGTATCATCTGAACGCTATCTAGTGAGTAAGCATAGTGTAATGTAAATATAAGTCAATCCAGGATCGCACAAGAATGATCTCATTACCACATTTCTTCTGTAATGTACTTTGTCAAAGCACTTAAAGTTTTAGACATTGGGGTTTTGCCATATGCAGGCCATATACAGCTATAATAATTTTAACAGTTCATTCTTGTGTTTGAATAACACCTATGTTTTGGGTTATTTGCCAGGTGCTAATCACCAGCTTGGTCAAATAATTCAAACAATAATATAGAAAATAATTGCACTGTCACAACACTATTAAGACTTTGATTCAGCAAACTCCTAAATCTTTATGCAAATATATCTGTATTACTATGGTAATCAATCTCCAATGTTTTCTAGCACCTGTCTATCTCCAATGGCAACATTCAGGTGGATGCATCTTTTATGCAGACTTTGTGGAATGTCCACCCCACCTGTTCAGGCAGCACTGTGAAGGAAGGTACAGTATAAGCATCCTGTGTAACGGTACACAAAATTCACAATTTATGTTCAACTTACATGTTTTACTTATTTCAGCATACTTACACTATAAAAGTATTTATTTCTTTCATTCTTTATTTATTCACTCACTTGATATGTGGAATTGTCAGAATTTTTTTTCTTTAATGAGAAATTCTTCAAGCTGTACTTAAAGCACTAAAGAAACCATATCGCTAGACTAGGGATGATACAGAGAACCTGTATTTATTTTACATAATTGGGTCAATTTTAGGACTACCGATAAGATTTCAATACTTGTGTTAATTTAATCCCATATACTTCAGTGTTAAAGGCTGTAACAGTTTTATGTTTCATTAGTTTCATGGTACTGGTGGTACTGTTTTCGATACTTGTGTTAATTTAATCCCATATACTTCAGTGTTAAAGGCTGTAACATTTTTATGTTTCACTAGTTCCAATAGACTTTTTGGCATGCTATAGTTATTCCTATCATTAGGGGCACTCAAACCTCAGACAGACTTATGTACTTAAAAGGAAGCGTAGACGGAATATCATTCAGGTAGTGTGCCAAGCACATGGGAAGACTTTTTGTTAGCTGTTCTTTGCTGGTGCCCTGTTTTTGTTCTTAAAGACTGTATATCCCTTGGGTTCTGCTCTAAACGCTGCCCTATCAGTGGTCTTTATACTTTTCATTGTTTTCTATGACCTTATGGACTCATTTGTTGTTTCCTCTATGTTAGTACTTTTTATATGTATTGGAAGACTTCTTGCTGCAGATGTGTGTAGGGTGCCCACCCAATGGCACAACGACGGAATGCACTGGTGTGGGTGAAGGTATGCTGCGTGTTGGTCTTTCTCGTGCGGCTGTAAAAGATTACTTAAGTGGATTGCACATTGTTACATTAATCCAATTTTTACCTCTAATCTGACTCCAATTTATAATTAGGATTTAATTTGAATATCTCTAATTCAAGCTGATCACTTTATTGGTTGTACTTCTTCTTTAATTTTAATAGATTATTCTAAGCATTCCGTCTTTTCAATTAATTATTCATTATAGACCACGAGTCGCTTAGAGCCTTGTGCTTGGCCAACGATACCTGCTCACTGAGGCACATTGGCCAGTCCGAATCTTAGTCAGAGGATATAACGGTAAACTAATATTCTTTAAGTAGGCCGCTCAATGCTTGCTCATGCATAAGGAATAATGTATTTAGCCACTTAGTTATAACTTGCTAAGTCAGTAATAGTCAGAAATCAGAAAGTCCCAGATGTTGTGCTCTATGCTCCATCCGTTCATGAGCCTTTAGTTTGTACTATCCTGGTCATTGATTTGCGGTAACACCAGACTACATATCATCTAGATATAAATGATTTCAGGAAATTTCAGATGTCAGAACAAATGTCAAATCTAAAACAAATAATAGAAGAAAGTTACATAACATGATCAGCATAAAACCAAATATTTTAGCAATGCAGTTTACTAAAGAATTGTTGAAGAAACACTATACCTGGCAAATAGAGGCACACAGAGACTGTGTGGGAAGTTCTCCCAAATGTCACCTAGACCACCTGGTAAGGATCTTCTCCTTATGTCACTACTACAGAATCTCCACAAACCTGTGGTCTGTTCTATTGATATGGGGCTGAGATCATATGTCCAATCACACTGAGACCTTTAAAATGATACCAAACATATGAAGGTAAAATGTATACATTCCTAAAATTTTATTATTACATTATGCAAGTAAAGTAGCTTGGAATCCAGGACCTTCTAAGTCACCTTTCCATCTCCTCAGGAGGGAAAGTGGGGGCTCAAGGATGGGTGACTGGGCAGCTGAACAGATAGCTTTCAACCCTCAGATCAAAGAGATCCTCCCCTTAGATTAAAAGGTTTATTGTTTTGTTGCATGGCAGTTCTCGGGGTCTGGGATCATGAACAGATCTGGCACGTCCTTACATGTGTGATATCCAATATATGTTTAATACACTTGGCTCATTGAAATGTAGTAAGTTGAATACATATTTTAAGAAAGAAGGAAGATCATAGGCTGATGTATAAGAGTCTAAGAAGGTGCACACAGATGGAATATGTTCTATGTAGGAGATGCAACCTGAAGGAGATTGGAGACTGTTGGCAGGGGACAGTGTTGCCAGACAGATTTTCCTTGCCACATTACCCACCAGCTTGCTCATCAGGGACAAACTTACACTTATAATAAATATCTTATTCATTTTTATAACC
Organism: Silurus aristotelis; assembly: GCF_946808225.1. Lineage (NCBI taxonomy): Eukaryota > Metazoa > Chordata > Actinopteri > Siluriformes > Siluridae > Silurus > Silurus aristotelis. Next base: position 22,684,755 of record NC_139582.1, on the reverse strand, counting down.
ACATTATCTGTGTAAAGCTGCTTTGAGACAATGTTCATTGTTAAAAGCGTTATACAAATAAAAATAAATTGAAAATTGAATTGAACGGCATCAGATGGTGGTCTGTAGGATGGATTTTGAGGTGAAGAAGAGGAGGAGAGTGACGACTAAAAGAAGAATAAGATGGTGGAAACTAAAGGAGGAAGACAGAAGTATGAGATGAAGGGAAGAGGTCAGACAGGGGCTTGGGGGTGGTGAAGAGGTGCTGGATGATTGGGCAACTACTGCAGAAGTGATAAGGCAGACAGCTAGAAAGGTACTTGGTGTGACATCTGGAAATAGAAAGAAAGACAAAGAGACATGGTGGTGGAATGAGGAAGTGCAGGAAAGCATAAGGAGAAAGAGGTTGGCAAAACAGAATTGGGATCGGCAAAGAGATGAGAAAAGTAGGCAGGAGTACAAGAAGATGCGGCAGCAGGTGAATAGGGATGTTGCAAAAGCAAAGGAAAATGCATATGAGGAGCTGTATGTGAAGTTGGACACTATGGAAGGAGAAAAGGATTTATACCGATTGGCCAGACAGAGGGACCGAGCTGCAAGTTAGAGCAATAAAGGATGGGGATGGAAATGTTGACTAGTAAAGAGAGTGTGTTGAGAAGTTGGAGGGAGTATTTTAAGCAGCTGATGAGCAAGGAAAATGAGAGCGAGAGAGAGAAAGAGAGAGAGAACGTTGGATGGTGTGGAGATGGTGAAGCAGAAAGTCGATAAGATTTGTAAGGAGGAAGTGAGAGCTGTGATTAAGATGAAGGAGAGTGGAAAGTCATTTGGACCAGATGACATACCGGTAGAAGCATGGAGATGTTTAGGAGAGATGGCAGTGGAGTTTTTAACCAGGTTGTTCAAACAGATTTTGGAAGGTGAAAGGATCCCTGAGGAATGGAAAAGGAGTGTGCTGGTACCGATCTTTAAGAATAAGGGAGATGTGCAGACCTGCAGTAACTACAGGGGAATTAAGTTGCTCGGTCACACCATGATATGGGAAAGAGTAGTGGAAGCCAGGCTGAGAGAAGAGGTGACCATCTGTGAGCAACAGTATGGTTTCATGCCGAGAAAGAGCACCACAGACGCCCTATTTGCTTTGCGAATGTTGATGGAGAAGTCAAGTCAAGTCAAGTTTATATGTATAGCGCTTTTCACAACAGACATTGTCTCAAAGCAGCTTTACAGAAAACAACAGTGAAGGTGAATGGTGTGCGTTTGTCCCTAATTAGCAAGCCGTGGCGACAGTGGCAAGGAAAAACTCCCTTAGATGATATGAGGAAGAAACCTTGAGAGGAACCAGACTCAAAGGGGAACCCATCCTCATATGGGTGACATCAAGAGTTTGGTCATAAATCTTTCAACAATACAGAACAATTTGTGATCATCATAGATCCAGCATCAGCTTCTCCATGCCAGGGCCTTTAAACACTCGGCATCTACTTCTCCATGATCATCCATAGGTCCATAATCTTCACGAGGTGGGACGTGACTGGAGCTGGCCAAACCTCAGGATGCCTCGGGATGGGGAGAGAAAGAGAAGCAGTGGAGAGGAATTAGCGTAGCTGCTGTTCATGATATTAACAGCACAAGTTGATAATGTGCATGTAATCATATATTCTGGAGCACAAGGTTGTGATGTGATGTGTGTGATGTGTGTTATGTGTAGGCTTTGCTAAAAAGATATGTTTTTAATCTACACTTAAACTGGGAGAGTGTATCTGAACCCTGAACACTGTCAGGAAGACTATTCCAGAGTTTAGGAGCTAAATGTGAAAATGCTCTACCGCCTTTAGTGGACTTTGCTATTCTAGGAACTACTAAAAGCCCAGAGTTTTGAGATCTCAGGGAGCGTGACGGATTGTAGCGTGTTAAAAGACTGGATAGATACATGGGAGCCAAACCATTTAGTGCTTTATAAGTGAGTAGCAGTAGTTTGTAGTCTATTCGAAACTTAATAGGAAGCCAATGTAGGGACGATAAGATTGGGGTTATATGATCGTATTTTCTTGACCTAGTAAGAACTCTTGCTGCGGCATTCTGAACTAACTGAAGCTTGTTTATTAATGATGCAGGACATCCACCTAGTAATGCATTACAGTAGTCTATTCTAGAGGTCATAAACGCATGGACGAGCTTCTCTGCATCAGATATAGATAACATATTTCTTAGCTTAGAAATATTTCTAAGGTGAAAGAAGGCTGTTTTTGTAACTTGATTGATGTGATTTTTAAAAGATAAGTTGCTGTCTAAAATAACTCCCAGGTCTTTTACCATTGAACTAGTAGTTACAGAACAACCGTCTAAATGCAGGCTGAGATGCTGGAGCTTCTGTGTACTATTTTTTGGGCCGATGAGCAAAATCTCCGTTTTATCAGAATTTAATAGCAGAAAGTTTTGGGTCATCCAATCTCTTATTTCTTCAACACACTCAGTTATGCGAGCTAATTGAGCTGTATCGCCTGGTTTGGATGAAATATATAGCTGGGTATCATCAGCATAACAATGGAAGCTAATTCCATGCCTTCTAATAATATTTCCTAATGGAAGCATGTATATTGTAAAAAGCAGGGGTCCTAGAACTGACCCTTGTGGCACGCCATAATTTACTAGCATTATCCTGAATAGCTCTCCATTTAAATCTACGAAATGGTAACGATTGGACAGGTAGGATTTAAACCAGCTTAATGCCTGTCCCTGAATACCGATGTAATTCTGTAAGCGATCGAGGAGAAGATCATGATCTATAGTGTCGAACGCAGCACTAAGATCTAGTAAAACTAATAGGGAGATGTAGCCTTGGTCTGAAGCTAAAAACAGGTCATTAGTGATTTTAACTAGAGCAGTTTCTGTGCTATGATGGGGCCTAAAACTTGACTGAAACTCTTCAAAGATATTGTTCTCCTGCAAGTGGTTACATAACTGGGCAGCGACAATCTTTTCTAAAATCTTAGACATAAATGGGAGATTTGAAATTGGTCTGTAATTCGATAGCGTGTTTGGATCCAGATTAGGTTTTTAAATGAGGGGCTTAATAACTGCTAACTTGAGGGATTTAGGGACATGACCTAACGATAGTGAGGAGTTAATAATATTAAGAAGAGGCTCACCAGCTGTATATAACACTTCCTTCAGTAGTTTAGTGGGAATTGGATCTAACTGACATGTTGTTGATTTAGCTTTCATAATAGCATCATACAGCTCTTCCTGTCCTATACATGTAAAACAGTGTAGTTGTGGGGTTGTAAGTACGATTGTGTCGGGAGATGCTGTCAGAGGTTGAACTGCCACAATTGTTTTTCTAATGTTATCTATTTTTTCAGTGAAGAAATTCATAAAGTCTTCACTACTAAACTGTGATGGAACACATTTTTCAGATCCCTGATTTGTTGTTAATTTAGCGACTGTACTGAAAAGGAACCTGGGATTGTTTTTGTTATTTTCTATGAGTTTGCTCAGGTGTTTAGCTCTAGCAGCTTTTAGTGCCTGTCTGTAGCTAAGCATACTGTCTTTATACGCAATTCTAAATACCTCCAATTTAGTTTTCCTCCATTTTCTCTCCAGATTAGGTGTTGTTCTCTTTAGGGCATGCGTATGACTATTATACCAAGGTGCAGGTGCTTGTTCTCGACCCTTTTTTAACCGGATGGGGGCAACAGTGTCTAAAGTGCTAGTGAGGATAAGGTCTATGTTGTTCGCCATCTCATCAAGATGATCAGCAGTTATGGGTTTAATGTGAAACTGAGATAAATCAGGCAGGTTATTTATGAATCTGTCCTTAGTGGTTGGAATAATAGTCCTACCAAGTCGATACCGTGGTGAAACACGGTTAATCTGCTCTACAGGTAGTGTGTACAGTAGGAGATAATGGTCTGTGATGTCATCACTCTGGGGTAAAATATCTATATCAGTGACGTCTGCTCCGTAGGATATTATTAAGTCTAGTGTGTGGTTAAAACGGTGGGTTGGTCTGGTGACGTTTTGTTTAACTCCAAAAGAGCTTAGTAAATCGACAAATGATGGAGAAGTATAGAGAAGGTCAGAAGGAGTTGCATTGTGTAGATTTAGAGAAAGTGAATGACAGGGTGCTGAGAGAGGTGTTGTGGTACTTGTAGCGAATTCAGCTTGCAAAAAGGGAAATATTTATGAGTAATTATAACGGGTTATAATTATTCCTAAATATTTAAATAAAGTTGATTTGACGGTAATGGAATTAACGTTACACTTATTTGGTCTGTTCGTCCGCCGAACAGACAGTATAATCTTTTATTAATTCTATAAAAGAGGTATCTCCCCGGCCAAGAAAGACGCGACCCCCCTTTACCTTATACCATACAATTGATAGAGCATTAATGTACATAATCAGATCAAATGTTGCAGGAACTTTGAAATGTGAGCGGCACTCAGAGACACTTATGAAAAATACGGCGTTTAATGAATGAGACAAACACAACATAAAGCTAACTACACAAACATACAAAAAGAAATAAAGAAAATTAAAATGAGAATAAAAATAAACAAAAGTTAAAAATAGAAAAAAGGAGGAAGAGAAGGGAAAAGAAGAAAAGAGAGAAAGAAAGAAAAGAAATAGCAAGCTTAATCTTCAAAATTAACCACAACCTAAACAAGAATCATCAAGAAATTCAAATTCACATTAAAATTAAGGGGTTCATGCTTAAACACGCATTTAGACTGGTTGGTAAAACGGTTACTTGCGTTGGCTTGTTGCACAAGAGTCCGGATGCGGTAGAAAAAAGAAATCTTTGAAGAGTCGGTTAGGAGGGAGACAGATGTTCTTCCAGGTTCTCCTGAAGATCAGAGCAGTTGTTGTTCTTGAAGGTCAAGCTTGCTGGAAGATCTCAAAAAGTTTTTTTTTTTTTTTTTTTAGCTGTTCTGAGCCTCCGGGCCTCCGAGCTTACGAGCGTCCGAGCCCTTTCCGAGAGAGCCCCGATTAGTTGGGTTTGAGATATTTTAAAGGTCCCGAACCACACCCATCTTTGGCGGAATGACCAATGCTAGCCTGAGTTTTCTTGGAGGGAGAAACTTCCTTTGTTCATGCGTTTGTGGGCGCGGGTTCCCGGTTTATACTTTCTTTAGAGAACTTAAAGTTTTATTCAAAGTGTATTAAGACAGTATGGTGCATTTCATGATCAGATAAAATGCACCATTGTTTCGAAAATAGGGAACAGATAATTTTGTGATCATTTTGATATCAAACATGAAAAGAAAAGACAGCATTAAAACAGAGGTACATTAATATACGGATACCAGTATGACTTATGTTAATACAATGTTATATTCTGGTATATAAAATGCACACTTGTTAGGAAAGTAAAGAGCAGATCATTTTAATCGACTTTGACATCAAGCCTTAAAAAGAAGACAGCAATAAAGCAGAGGCACATTAATAAACCTTTAAAGTGTAACTATTGTTGAGGTAGAGTTAAACACTAGGTTTATTTGCAAAAGAAAATACATACAAGATATAGTTTTATTTAATTTAATGTGGAACATTTTATTTATTATTTAATTAATAAAAGAATGCTTTCTTGTGGTGTGTGTGTTTGTGTGTGTGTGTGTGTGTGGGGGGGGTGTGTGTGTGTGTGTGTGTGTGTGTGTTTTATGGTTTTATTGTTTTATGGTTTGAGGGTCCCTGTGAAGTCAACCAGAGAGGCCAAGGCGGGTTTTCTGGCTTTCGGGGTGGTGTGTGTGTGTGTGTGTGTGTGTGTGTGTGTACTATGTAATGTATAGGGACTGGCTTGTGTTATCATTTGAATGCTGCTTTGAAGTCAGCTGGAGAGGTCAGAGATTATCCTGTTTGTATCTTTGGTGTGGGGGTATGACACTGTGTCATGAAAACCCCCAATGAAAGTGTAAGCCGTGGTGCTCATCCTTTGATTGAAATACAGATGTCAAGGGTTAAAAGGAATGCCTGGGACTAAATGACCCCTGCTCAGAGGCTACATACTGTATGAGGAAGTCATGTGTGAAGTATGTGAGGGTGGTGCAGGACATGAATGAGGACAGTGTTACAGCAGTCAAGTCAAGTCAAGTTAATTTCTATAGCGCTTTTCACAACAGACATTGTCTTAAAGCAGCTTTACAGAAATCAACAGTCAAGGTGAATGTAGTGCATTTATCCCTGATGAGCAAGCCGTGGCGACTTTGGCAAGGAAAAACTCCCTTAGATGTTATAAGGAAGAAACCTTGAAAGAAACCAGACTCAAAAGGGGAACCCATCCTCATTCGGGTGACATCAAGAGTTTGATCATAAATTTTCAACAATACAGAACACTGGAGAGTGAGAACTAACATGAGTACTGGAGTATAAGATTATATTAAGATTATAAGATTATAATGTTCTTTCTACAGTCTTATACAGTTTTTATGGTTATAAAAGTAGGAGCCACTGAGCTCAACATTTGTGATCATCACATGCCAGAGCCTTTAAACACTCCAGGAGGTCCAATGTCAAAACTCCACACATGTAGTGGGATCCAATTGGCACTGGTACATCCCTAGATGGTAGGGGGTGTTTGCGAGTTTGGCATCTACTTCTTCAAAGGTTTATTAACTTAATGAGGTGGGACGTGACTGGAGCTGGCCAAACCTCAGGATGCCTTGGGATGGGAAGAGAAAGAGAAGCAGTGGAGAGAAATTAGCATAGCTGCTGTTTATTGTATTAACTGTCAGCCCGCTTGAGCACTGCAGGCATTACCGCCTCAATCACCGAGGAAACGCCCCCTCCCAACCAGCTGCACGGAAATGGCGTCTAATTTTCTGGCACTTATAAGGACGCCTGAATCCTCCAGACAGTGCCAGATTGTCTTTAGGCTTGCCCTGATCACTCTCCAGCGTATTCTCTGTTTTGTTTGTTCTTTTGTTTCTGACCTGACCATTCTGTCCTCCGGTTTCCGGATCGGCTCTGCTCTGCTCTGCTCGCGCTGAACGCGCTCCGGCTTTCGGCTCGGCTCTGCTCGCGCTGAACGTGCGTTTCGGTTTCCGGCTCGCGCTGACCGCGCCCCAACTTCCGGCTCGGCATCCTCACCCTCCGCGCACATCGGCTCCCTGAATCGACTCCCTGAATCGACTCCCTGAATCGGCTCCCTGAATCAACTGGGCCGCAAGCCATGGAGATAGGACGCCACCATCTGACCCCCGCTGAGAAGGAGAAACGTCGGTCTCTAGGTCTATGCCTCTACTGCGAAGGTAAAGGGCACATGGCCGCATCCTGCCCAGTAAAAGGCAATGCTCGTCGGTAAAGGGGGGAGCACCCACAAGCCACTCCTTCCCCGCTCCCTCCAAACCCACTATCTTGGTCCACCTTCAGGTTGGCCCCGGAGGCACGGAATTGGCTGCCTTCGTCGACTCTGGGGCTGATGCCGAATTCATCGACCTCAAGCTTGCCCAGCAACTGCTGGTTCCCATGGAACCCCTACCTGAAGCTCTGCTGATCAGAGTCCTGGACGGCAGCCTTTTAGGCCGGGCCACGCGCCGCACTAAGCCTCTACTCATGTCAGTGGGGGAACGACATCAGGAGTGGCTTTCCTTCCTGGTCATCTCCTCTTCCCAAGCCCCCATTATGCTCGGGTTCCCTTGGCTTTAGAAACACAACCCACGTGTTGATTGGATGACAGGGCGTATTCTGGATTGGGGTGTGCATTGCTTCGGCCACTGCCTTGCTCTCTCTCCACCCAAACCACTGCCGGCTGTCACTCCTGAGCATTCCGATTTAGCATCGGTTCCTGCAATCTATCATGGCCTTGCGCGCGTATTCAGTAAGGCCTTGGCTACCTCCCTGCCTCCCCACCGGCACTTTGACTGTGCCATCAAACTGCTTCCCCGGAGCCAGTCCCCTTAGGTGGCGCCTGTATCAGTTATCCGCCCCAGAGAGGACTGCCATGAACCTGTATATCCGGGAGTCCCTGGCAGCAGGTATCATCCGACCATCCTTCTCCCCAGCTGGGGCAGGTTTCTTCTTAGTTGAAAAGAAGGATAAGTCCCTACGGCCATGTATTGACTACCGGGGTCTTGATGCGATCACTGTCCGGAACCGTTACCCCTTGCCGCTTATGGCCTCGGCGTTCGAGCTCCTGCATGGTGCCACGATCTTCACTAAGCTGGATCTACGCAACGGGTACCACCTGGTGCGTATCAGGGAGGGGGATGAATGGAAGACCGCCTTCAATACCCCAGCCGGTCATTACGAGTACCTCGTCATGCCGTTCGGCCTAACCAACGCCCCGGCCGTCTTTCAGGCTCTAGTCAACGAGGTCCTCCGTGACATGCTCAATACGTTCGTGTTTGTCTACCTAGATGATATCTTGATCTTCTCCCATTCCATGTACGAACACGTCTGGCAGGTGTGTCAGGTCTTGGAGAGACTTCTCAAGAACGGGCTCTACGTAAAACCCGAGAAATGTGAGTTCCACAGCTCACATACCTTGTTCCTGGGATACCTGCTTTCAGCCGGTAATATCCGGATCCGAGGCGCCTTAGCTCCTCGGAACGTAACTACCCGGTGGGTGAGGGAGCTCCTTGCTGTCAAACTGGCCTTGGAGGAATAGCGCCATTGGTTGGAGGGTGCGGAGGTCCCCTTTCTGGTCTGGACGGATCATCGCAACCTTGAGTACCTCCAATCGTCTAAGCGACTCAACCCCCGACAGGCTAGATGGGGCCTTTTCTTTGGCCGCTTCCAGTTCTTTTTTTCGTACCGGCCTGGGAGCCGGAATGTCAAGCCTGATGCGCTCTCTAGAGTTCATGCCCTGGAGGAGGAGGAGCCATGCCCAGAGACCATCCTTGCCAAGTCTGTGTCGGTCCACACCCTTAGTCTCGCCTTGGAGGAGCGGGTCAAGAATGCCCGAGACAGGGGCCCTGTCCCCTGGTCTAGGCACGCTTCTGGTGGCCTTCCATGGTAAAGGACACCCGGTACTTTGTCGCAGCCTGCCCCGACTGTGCCCAACACAAGAACCCTCGTGGCTGCCCCCAAGGTCTTCTTCGGCCCCTTCCTATCCCGAAACGCCTGTGGTCGCACATTGCCACGGACTTCGTTACCGGGCTGCCCGTTTCCAATGGCAACACGGTCGTCACAACGGTCATTGATCGGTTTTCTAAGATGGGCCACTTCATCGCTCTACCCAAGCTGCCATCTGCCAAGGAAACCGCCAAGCTGGCCCTCCAGCACATATTTTGCCTCCATGGTTTCCCCAGAGATATCGTCTCGGACCGCGGAGCCCAATTCTCGGCGCAGTTTTGGAGGGAGTTCTGCCGCCTCCTGAGCATCTTGACCAGCCTCTCATCTGGGTTTCACCCCCAGACGAACGGACAGACCGAGAGACTCAACCAGGATCTTGAAACTGGTCTCCGCCTCCTTTGCAGTCGGGAACCCTCCTCCTGGTCGGACAAACTTTTGTGGATTGAGTATGCCCATAACACTCTTCCCACTGCTGCCACGGGACTTGCGCCTTTCCAGGTGGTCCACGGTTTCCTGCCGCCAATTTTCTCCAACCAGGAACCCCGGTCCACCGTTCCTTCTGCCGCCCTTTTCCTCTGACGCTGCCGAGGTCCAAGGTCGTCAATCCCGTGGCCCTCAGGCTCCCCAGGGCACTCCGGGTCCACCCTACATTTCATGTGTCTAGGGTTCGACCCGTTCGGGCCTGCTCCCTGATGCCCTCCGCCAGACCCCCTCCGCCCGCCCGGGTCGTTGATGGGGGTCCTGCCTACACCGTGCGCCGCCTGCTCCGCTCCCTTCGTCGTGGTCGGGGCCTTCAGTACCTTGTGGATTGGGAGGGCTATGGTCCTGAGGAATGCTCCAGGGTCCCCTCCCGCTTTATCCTGGACCCTGACCTGATTGCTGGCTTTCATCGGGCCCACCCGGGGCAGCCTGTTGGGGCGTCCGGGGCCGCCCTGGACGGGGGGGTACTGTCAGCCCGCTTGAGCACTGCAGGCATTACCGCCTCAATCACAGAGGAAACGCCACCTCCCAACCAGCTGCACGGAAATGGCGTCTAATTTTCTGGCACTTATAAGGATGCCTGAATCCTCCAGAAAGTGCCAGATTGTCTTTAGGCTTGCCCTGATCACTCTCCAGCGTATTCTTTGTTTTGTTTGTTCTTTTGTTTCTGACCTGACCATTCTGTCCTCCGGTTTCCGGCTCGGCTCTGCTCTGCTCGCGCTGAACGCGCTCCGGTTTCCGGCTCGGCTCTGCTCTGCTCGCGCTGAACGCGCTCCGGTTTCTGGCTCGGCTCTGCTCTGCTCGCGCTAAACGCGCTCTGGTTTCCTGCTCGGCTCTGCTCTGCTCGCGCTGAACGTGCTCCGGCTTCTGGCTTGGCTCTGCTCTGCTCGCGCTGAACGCTGAGCGTTTCAGTTTCCGGCTCGCGCTGAACGCGCCCCAACTTCCGGCTCGGCATCCTCACCCTCCGCGCACATCGGCTCCCTGAATCGGCTCCCTGAATCGACTTCCTGAATCGGCTCCCCGATTCAGCTCTGCACAGCTTTTCTCCCCTGCTCTTTTTGCATCTGCCTTGGATCCTATAACCTGAACTATCAGACATTAACAGCACAAGTTGATAATGTGCATGTGATCAAATGTTTTGGAGCACAAGGTTATGATGTGAGACGTATGTTATGTGTAGGCTTTGCTAAAGAGATAAGTTTTTAATCTGCACTTAAACTGGAAGAGTGTGTCTGAGCCCCGAACACTGTCAGGAAGACTGTTCCAAAGTTTAGGAGCTAAATGTAAGAATGCTCTACCGCCTTTAGTGGACTTTGCTATTCTAGGAACTACTAGAAGTCCAGAGTTTTGAGATCTCAGGGAACGTGACAGATTGTAGCGTGTTAAAAGACACGTAGGATTTAAACCAACTTAATGCCTGTCCCTGAATGCCGATGTAATTCTGTAAGCAATCTAGGAGGAGATCATGGTCTATAGTGTCGAATGCAGCACTAAGATCTAGTAAAACTAACAGCGAGATGAAGCCTTGGTCAGGTTATTAGTGATTTTGACTAGAGCAGTTTCTGTGCTATTATGGGGCGTAAAACCTGACTGAAACTCTTCAAAGATATTGTTCTCTTGCAAGTGGGAACATAACTGGGCAGCAACAATCTTTTCTAAAATCTTAGACATAAATGGGAGATTTGAAATGGGTCTGTAATTCAATAGCGTGTTTGGATACAGATTAGGTTTCTTAATGAGGGGCTTAATAACTGCTAACTTGAGAGCTTTAGAGACGTGACCTAACGATAGTCAGTAGTTAATAATATTGAGAAGAGGCACACCAGTTGTATATAACACTTCCTTCAGTAGATTAGTTGGAATGGGATCTCCCTGACATGTTGTTGATTTAGCTTTGGTAATAACATTATACAACTCTTCCTGTCCTATACATGTAAAACAGTGTAGATGTGGAGTTGTAGGTGAGATTGTGTCAGGAGATGCTGTCAGAGGTTGGACCGCCACCATTGTTTTTCTAATTTTTTTCAGTGAAGAAATTCATAAAGTCCTCACTACTAAACTGTGATGGAACACATTTTTCAGATACCTGGTTTGTAGTTAATTTAGCTACTGTACTGAAAAGGAACCTGGGATTGTTTTTGTTGTTTTCTATGAGTTTGCTTAGGTGTTCAACTCTAGCAGCTTTTAGCGCCTGTCTGTAGCTGAGCATACTGTGTTTATACGCAATTCTAAATACCTCCAATTTAGTTTCCTCCATTTTCTCTCCAGATAACAGACTGTTTTCTTGGGGGCATGCATATGACTATTATACCATGGTGCAGGTGCTTGTTCTCTAACCTTTTTTAACTGGATAGGGGCAACAGTGTCTAATGTGCTAGTGAGGATAAGGTCTATGTTGTTATTTATGAATCTGTCCTTAGTGGTCGGAAAAATAGTCCTACCAGGTCGATAACGTGGTGAAACACGGCTAATCTGCTCTACCGGTAGTGTGTACAGTATGAGATAATGGTCTATGATGTCATCACTCTGAGGTAAAATATCTATATCAGTGACGTCTGCTCCGTGGGATATTATTAAGTCTAATGTGTGGTTAAAACGGTGAGTTGGTCCGTTGACGTTTTGTTTAACCCCAAAAGAGTTTAATAAGTCGACAAATGATAATCCTAGCGCATTGTTTGCATCATCTACATGAATATTAAAATCTCCTACAAGCAACACTTTATCAAAATTTATTAAGAGGTCTGAAAGAAAACAAGCAAACTCTTGAAGAAAATCAGCGTAGTGCCCTGGGGGTCTGTACACGATGACCAGAGCGAGTTTTTTATGCAAAACTGAATTCTAATCTCTGACTAACATTAAGAGAGGCACTAGAAATGGTTGCTACACCACCCCCACGACCAGTCTGATGGGGCTTATGCTTATAAACATATCCTGACAGTGTATACTTGTTTAGACCCATATAATTACCTGGTTTAATCCAGGTTTTAGTAAAACAGAGTAATGAGAGATTATCTGTGATCATCTCATTTACAATCAGTGCTTTGGGTGCGAGTGATCTAATGTTTAAAAGACCAAACTTTTGAATTTTGTGTTATCTGACATTTTTCAGTTTTAACTGCAATAAGATTATTTCTGTTATTTCCAGTTATTAATAAAGAGAAGTTTGTGCTCTCGACACCATGACTGTAACCATTCATTTAGTGCAAGGAGTCTACTAAACTTCTTAGCCCCTCGCTGGCAAGTGGGAAGAGGTCCTGACACTATGATCCTCGTTGTGGGCGATGTGCTACCGTCTCCACAAGGATCCTGAAATCCCTCTTAAAGATCTCCGTTTGCCTCAGCCTGATGTCGTTCACTCCGGCATGAAGAACAACCGCTCCGAAGTTCTCGTTCAGGATCGCGGGTACCTGTGCAGCGGCATCGAGAACACGAGCACCAGGAAAACAGCGAGTGTGCACCTTACCTTTGGCTCCGGTAGCGCGGACATGCCGGACGATGGAATTACCAAGAATCACAGTATCGCGTTCCGTCTCGCGGAGAGGGGCGAAGCGGTTCTCGGTCGAGATCTCGAAGGCCAGTGGTGGTGGTGGTGGGGGAGACGTCCTTGGGATAGTCGAGTTAACTAACTACAGGCACAAGTCAGGAAGACAAAAACTATTTAGTATTATTAAAAGAGGAAAGAAAAAAAAGAATAGATAAATAGTAAAGTTTGTTTGAAAACGGCGAGAGAAATACAAACACGGAACTCGCGGTAAACAAGTCAAACACAGGAAGCTACGTCACAAGCTATGTCACAGGAAGTGTGCAGTAGCTATGTCACAGGAAGTGTGCAGTAGGAATGACAGACTGGTTTAAGGTGGAGGTTGGACTGCATCAAGGATCAGTTTTGAGCCCTTTCCTGTTTGCAGTGGTGATGGACACGTTGATGGACGAGGTCAGACAGTAGTCTCCCTGGACTATGATGTTTTTGGATGATATTGTGATTTGTGGTGAGAGTGGAAAGCAGGTTGAGAAGAGCCTGGAGAGGTGGAGGTACGTGCCGGAGAGCAGGGGAATAAAGTCAGTAGGAGTAAGACAGAGTACATGTGTGTGAATGAGAGGGAGGGCAGTGGAGCGGTGCGGTTGCAGGGAGGAGAGGTAAAGTAGTTGGAGTTCAGGTACCTGGGGTCAACAGTGCAAAGTAATGGAGAGTGTGTTAGAAAAGTGAAGAAAAGTGTGCAGGCAGGGTGACTTTCAGCAAGACAATGATCCCAAACACAAGGCCAAGGAAACAATGAAGTGGTTTCAAAGAAAGAAAATCAAGTTGCTTGAAAGGCCCAGTCAATCACCTGACTCAAATCCCATAGAAAATCTATGGAGACAACTAAAGATCAAAGATTATAAAAAAGGGCCAAGAATCCTTAAAGATTTAAAGACCATTTGTGTGGAAGAATGGGCCAGAATCATTCCTGAGCAATGCAGACGACTGGTCTCTCCATACAAGAGGCGTCTAGAAGCTGTAATAACCAACAAAGGCTTTTCTACAAAGTACTAAATAAAGTGTGTTCAATACTTATTCACTGTGTCATTTCACTTTATTTATTATGACTCAACATGTATACTTAAATGTTCTGATTTCTTTGTATTAATTCAATATTTAGCTTGATGGCTACATCTGGTGGAAATTTTGTGTCAATAGCCCACTTAGAAATCCCCTTACTGATAAAAATGCTGATGTGTCAAATACTTATTTTCCCCGCTGTAAATTATTTTGTATATGATCGAGTTAAAATAAGAATTTACCAATCCCTTACCGAACAGCAAGAATTCTGACTCCCTGACACCCAAATGAGTCCTGTTCCTTTAAGTAAGAACTCGCAATACCAACTTCTGTCACCAGTCACAGAATCAACCTCTTCCATTCAAACCTCTCCACCACCATGGGCAAGACTTATCAAAGGATGTCAGGGACAAGATTGTAGACCTGCACAAGGCTGAAATGGCCTACAAGACCATCAGCAAGAAGCTTGGTGTGAAAGATACCACTGTTGGCACGATAATTTGACAATGGAAGAAATACAAGATAAATGCCCTTGTTCTGGAGCTGTAAGCAAAATTTTATCTCATGGGGTAAGGATGATTGAGTAATTTGAAGGATCACCCCAAGTTACATGGGAGAAGCTTGTTAATGATTTCAAGGGAGCTGGGACCACAGTCACCAAGAAAACCATTGGTAACACACCAAGGTCTTTCTGCTCAATAATGGACAATAACAGGCCTGTCTGAAGGCCTGAATAGTTTGAAGGAGGAGAAATGCTGAATGTGACCCCAAAAACACCATTGACACTGTCAAACATGGAGGAGGAATGATTCTGCTTTGTGGCCGTTTCTCTGCTAAGGGTACAAAAGGATTTCACCACATAAACAGGGCCATGCACTGCAGAATCTTGGGTGAGAACCTTTTGGCCTCAGTCAAAATGGATGGGTCTTCCAGTATAACAATGACCCAAAACATATGGCCAAGGCAACAATCTGATGGTCTTGTAGCCCAACGACTGCTGTTTATTTCCTGAACTTTACAATATATGAACATGGGTATTAGGAGGTGTCATTATTTTCCCTAAACCAAAAAAACACGGAGGATTCCCCATTCCTCTTCTCTCCGGCCCAAACTAACCTTTCCTTTCCCTTCCCCACCCCAACCCAGACAATCTATGGAAAACCCCAGACCACCGTGCAAACTCCACCTATGCAGGCCTTAGCCCTGATTCCACCCAGTTGATGAACACCTGGAGCTCAGCGTCCTTTTGCTGTTCAGCAGCCCACGCTAGATCTAAATCCAGTAGTATCCCAAAAGAAGATGCCTCCATCTGCATTTCCTGCCCAGTGTATTCTGTTAGCTGCTCACATTGTGCACAAGTAGCCCCACAGGTGCATCTGGACAACTCGTTGACATTCTAATGACTTTCCACTTCCGAAGCTGAATTATAAATTGAAACTCGTGCAAGTGTTCTATTCAAAAAGCCACCCGTCCTGTCTTGAGAAAGAACTGTGCTCAGGCCTATATTACTGGCATTGTGTTTAGGATGAATGTCTGAATAGACTCATCAAAACTGGGGCATGACACAAGGCCTCCTTCAGGTAATCTAATGCCTGCTGCTGAGCTGTCCTCCACTGAAACCGCTGCAATTTCTTTCTTTCCTGTTGTAGGGGAGCAGCCACAATCGCAAATCCAGGAACAAATTTCCGATGTAATGCTAGACCCAAAAAAGCCCGCAACTACCTATGGCTGCACAGGGCTGGCCAACTGTGGACTGCCGAAGACTTCTGATCATCAGTGGCCACTCTCTCTGCACTCATATTGTGGCCTTGAAAAGTCACTGCTTTCTGCATCAGTTGACATTTCTTCACGTGCAGCTTTAGGCCAGCATGAGCTATTTATGTCAAGTCTTCCAGAACCCTGGTCCTACACTAAACAACATAAAGCTACATAAAGTGCATCAAGTGCAACCGAGTGCAAACAGTGCAGACAGGCAACACAACACACTGTGGGACAGATAACACAAAATAGCACCAAACAGTAAACCTACTGTATACTCTGTATATTTAGCCTTTTCTCTCGATCTCTGCTATCCTACGTATATGGGGAAGTCTCAATGAAACACACGAGTCAGACTTTTTAGAGAGACGTTCTGAAGCTTTACTGTGCCACACACGAATATATACCATAGCAAAGGGGATGGGAAGGTCAGTGTGTGTGCAAACAGAAAAACGGTTGACGATAACAACTCCATATTGGGTCATGTTATTCGTTAGGAGAAGCAACAAAACGCAGATTAGCGCATACCAAAAGGCGACAGTTTGGGCACGTTAAAATAGAAAATAAAGACAAGAACTTAATGTTCTGGGTCAACATAATGTAGGACAAGTTTATTACCACTAGTGATCAAGGATATCTTACAATTCCACAGGGCTATTTTGGCTAGTGATCAAGGATATCTCACAGACACAATGCAGTGCAAAAACAGCAGTAGCAGCAGTCAAGAGGTGCAAAAAACTGCATGTAAACGGTATAATATAGTTAAGTATAAATATTAAATAAATGGTGGTGAAGTGGATTGAGATGAGTAATGTGTGTGTTGGGTTCAGCTTGCACTGTGTGTGTGTGTGTGTGTGTGTGTGTGTGTGTGTGTGTGTGTGCGCGAGTTTTAGTTTAGTTCTGTGTTGAGGAGCATGATGGCTTGCGGACAAAAGCTGTTGCACAGTCTTGATGTGACAGCCCGAATGCTTTGGAACTGCTTTCCTGATGGCAGGAGGGTGAAGAGTGTGTGTGAGGGGTGTGTGGGGTCGTCCACAATGCTGTTGTCTTTGCGGATGCAGCGTGTGGTGTAAATGTCTGTGATGGAGGGGGAAAGACACTCCGATGATCTCAGCTGTCCTCACGATCCTCTGTAGGGTCTTGCATTTCCAAGATGGTGCAGTTTCCAAACCAGGCAGTGATGCAGCTACTCAAGATGCTCTCAGTGGTACCTCTGTAGAACATGGTCAGGACGGGTGAGGGAGATAAGCTTTCCTCAGCCTTCTCATAAAGTAGAGACGCTGCTAGGCTTTCTTGGTGTTGGAGCTGGTGTAGAGTGACCAGATGCGGTTATTCGCTAGATGACTGTCTCCATTGAGGATCAGTGGAGAATGGCCACTGTGTCCACAACCATCTCTTTGGTTTTGTCATTGTTCAGAGACAGGTTGTTGGCTTCACACCAGGCTGTTAACTGTTCCACCTCCTCTCTGTATGCTGAATTACGTTCTTGCAGATGATGTTTGAGCTGTGCATTGCTACACAGGGGGTGTTGGTCTTCCTCGCCTCTACGTTGTTTTGTACCTCAAACAGGGCGTAGAAGTCATTCATCGCATCTGGGAGGGAGGTGTCACAGTCACAAGCAGGTGAAGTTGTCTTGTAGTTCATAATCGCCTGGATGCCCTGCCACATGTCTCCGCCGTTCTTGAAGTGGCTGTGGATTCTCTTGGCATGTGCGCTTCGCCTCTCTGATGGCACGGGACAGTTTGGCCCTTGCTGTTCTTAAGGCCATCTTGTCCCCTGCTCTGAGGGCGGAGTCTCTTTGTTTCAGCAGTGCACGCACTTTTGCGGTCATCCACGGCTTCTGGTTGGAGCATGTAGTGATGGTCTTGGAGATGGTCACGTCATCAATGCACTTGCTGATGTAGCTGGTCACTAATGTGTTCTCCTTCAAGCCTCCCTAAACATGTCAGTGCACTCAAAACAGTCCTGAAGAGCAAAGGTGTCTCCTGCCGGCCAGGTTTTCACCTGTTTCAGAACCGGTTTAGAGCATCTAACGAGCGGCCTGTATGCTGGAATTAACATAACAGAGATGTGGTCTGAGTTGCCGAGTTGGGGCGGAGCTTTGTGCGATACGCAAAGGGAATGTTTGTGTAAACAAGATCCAGCGTGTTTACTCCTCTCGTTGCAAAGACCCCATGTTATGGAGTTTAGGAAGCACAGTCCTGAGATTCGCATGGTTGAAATCTCCGGCGATAATAAACAATCCGTCGGGGTGAGCAATATGTAGGTTGAAATAGAGTTCACACAGTGCCTCCTTAGCATTAGCGCTGGGGGAATGTACATTCCGACAATGAAAACAGTGGTAAATACCGTGGTAAATAAAATGGCTTGCATCTTACAGTCACAAACTCCACTAGTAATGAGCAATAGCGTGAGACAAGCACATAGTTCTTGCACCAATTTGTGTTGATATAAACACACACATATAAACAACGCACAGAGCTGTGTTTCTGTCGGCACGAAATGCGGCTAGCCTGTCTAGCTGGATGGCGGCGTCCAGAACTCTGTCACTGAACAATCTCACAGAAGAGGTTCTGCTTTGGTCATTAATTTGTCCTGTTGTCCTGTAGGATATCTCCTTGGTGGTCATGTGATGCGTTTGTTCCATGGACATGATGATGTTTTGACGATCCCAGGCTTGGACCAGAGCGAGGAACAGCAAAGGTAGTATGCTTACATTTTAGCCTGCATTGTTGAAAGACTGGATATGTCAATGTGATATGTAATCACATATTACATATTAAGACTGGATAGGTCACATGCAATAACGTGATGAGTACGTGACTTATTCTGACCAAGTGAAGTGTTTTTTTTGTTTTTTTAACAAGAAAGGACATTTTCTTTTGCAGTTTCAATTTAATCAGTGTGCAATTAAACAAAAAACCCAACAGCTGATTAAATTACTGCATAATCAGTAGAAGAACATTAGCCTGCATGATGATTGTAATCAAAATTATCTATTTGTATTCACTTGTTTGAGATTTGCTTTTTAAATGTGAGCTGACAAATCAGGGCTGGTCAAAGGGCCTTGATGACAAGCTTTTGCATAAGTTAGCAGTAAAATCAGACGTATTTAATAATCAGAGGGCAAACTTTGGCCAGGTGTTATTATAAGGGTTACCAGATCCATGTCATAAATATTGCCCAATCAACAGCAATACCAAAAGCAATACTATACAGAAACATACTATAATTTAGCACTGCATGACAGACAGGTATCTGATGCAGCAAGATTGAATGCCATTACTAAAGCAAGAAACCCAATAAACACAATTTAACTTCTAAGCAGTAATGACTAAGGGGTGTCCTTTTACAGCAGCCACAGCTTCCATGTATACATCTCTATCATATCTGTCATAAAATGACAGTTTTCTAACCACAGAAACCCCCAGGATTATAGTTCTTTCTGGCCCTGATGGCTCACCATTGGAGCAAGTATATGCACAGCAGTAATCCAAAATTTGGTGGAAAGTAAAATTAATGATTAAACAAACTGGGATTAAATGTGGAATAGAATGTTCAAATAGCACATATGGGTTTATTTGATTTTAAGATTCAACTTGAATTATTAATCAAGCAATTTTATTTCCAATCATTCCCTTTTCAATGAAGCCACATATCATTATTGCTTCAGACATCAGAGTGAACATAAAAAAAAAAAAAAAAAAAGCAGTAGCTGTTTGGCTATTTATAGCATAATGTTGAGATAGAGCAAAATAAAGAGAATACAGGCCTGCTGAACTGGGTCATGGCCAAGGTAACAGCCTTGATAACTTCCTCAAAGCCATTGAAGAACTGTTATGTTTCATCTTTCTTAGAATCATTAGTGACTATTTATAGGTTAGAGATGCAGGATTAAATGTTTGTCAGGTATGACTTCTCTGTCTTGTTGCTGAAAATCGTCATAACTGTCACATTAGAAGGTATAATCTCGGGATTTGGAGCATGGTGTTCTATCATGATTAATTTTAAGCCTATGCAGAAAATATTAAGTTTATCATAGGCATGAAATTATTCAAGATATCTAGTTGTAAAATATTAATCAAGATGCTTTTGAAGTTTCAATTTAAATAATGTGCAATTCATCAAAAACCCAACAGCTGATTAAATTACTCACTGTATGTGTACACGTATGTGGGTATAATCTACTCACATACAGTGTAATGATGTTTTTTTTTTTGTGTATGTTTGTGCGTGTGTGTGTATAACAGAATAGTCAACTATGAGACAGGGAAAGTTGGGGCCAAGGCCAGATCTCTTTGGAGAGTGGAGCCTCTACGGATCAGGTGGGTGTCTTCCACTTCACACTGGCAATGATTTTGTGAAACCTTGCTTGTTTTCCTTAATAGGTAAATGTTTAATTAATAAATAAATAAATGTATGTGTGTCTCTATATATAAGATAAGATAAGATATACCTTTATTCGTCCCACAGTGGGGAAATTTCTTTGTTACAGCAGCAAAGGAAATAAATAAAAATAAATGCAAATATATATAAAAAAATATATACACATACTATAATATACAGTATATACACAGTACAATGTATAAATACAAATAAGGGGGAAAAAGTACGTATTGCAGGTAGTATTGCACACAGGTGGTATTGCACGTATTGCAGGTAATATTGCACATGTTGCAGGTAATATTGCAGACAGGTAATGTTGTTACACAGTTAAACAGTAATAACAGTGTGTATTATGGTGACTGGTTTACTGGAATCAGCTTTGATTGTAAAGTCTAATAGCAGCAGGGAGAAAAGACCTTCTGTAACGCTCCTTCAGACACTTAGGATGTAACTGGTCTGTCACTGAAGGAGCTGCTCAACGATGAAACGATTACATACAGTGGGTGAGAGACATTCTCCAGCAATGATGATAGTTTTGCTACCATTCTCCTTTCTTCCACCTCTTGTACAGTGTCCAGGGGAATCCCCAGGACTGAGTTGGCCTTCCTGATCAGCTTGTCCAGTCTCTTCCTGTCTGCTGTAGAGATACTGCTGCCCCAGCAGACCACACCATAAAATATGGCTGAGGCCACCACAGAGACAAAAAAGGTCTTCAGTAGCTCTCCCTGCACTCCCTGCACAAAAGACCTTAGTCTCCTCAGCAGAAAGAGTCTGCTCTGCCCTTTCTTATAAATTGCCTTAGTGTTGTCTGTCCAGTCCAGTTTGTTGTTTAGGTGAACACCCAGGTATTTGTAAGAGTCCACTCTCACAATGTTCTTTCCCTGAATGTTCACTGGTGATAAAGTTTGTTTGTGCGTATGGAAATCCACCACTAGTTCTTTGGTTTTTCACACATTTATCTGGAGGCAGCTCCAGTTGGCACCAGTCCACAAAGTTCTGTATAAGTCCTCTGTACTCTCTGTCATCATCATCCGTGATCAGACCGAAGATGGCAGAGTCATCAGAGAACTTCTGTAGGTTACAGGTTGCTGAGCTAAAAATGAAGTCTGCAGTGTAGACGGTGAAGAGAAACGGGGCTAGAACTGTTCCCTGCAGGGCTACATTGTTGCAGACAATTATGTCGGACTCACAGTCACGAGTCCTCACATACTGTGGTCGGTCTGTGAGGTAGTCCAGTATCCAGGCAGACAGATGATGGTCCACTCCCATGTACACCATCTTATCCCTCAGGAGCGCAGGTTGGATGGTGTTAAAAGCACTAGAGAAGTCAAAAAACATGACTCTCACAGTGCTCCCAGCTTTTTCCAGGTGGGAAACAGCCCGATTTAGGAGGAGGATGACTGCGTCTTCCACTCCAATGCCAGGTTGGTAAACAAACTGAAGTGGATCCATTGATGGACTCACCAGAGGTCGGAGATGAGTGAGCACCAGCCTCTCCAATGTCTTCCTCAGATGCGAGGTCAGTGCTACTGGTCGATAGTCTCCAAAGCCTTTTGGGCGTGACGTCTTTGGAACAGGCACCACGCAGGATATTTTTTTATATCAGTGGCACCTTTCCCAGCTTCAGGCTCAGGTCAAACAAGTACAGCAATATGCCGCACAGCTGGTCTGCACAGGTCTTAAGTAGCCTGGAGCCGATGCCGTCTGGGCCCGCAGCCTTCCTCGCTTTGATCTTCCTGAGCTCCATTCTCACCTGGGCTTCTGTGAGGGGTAGTGTGTATTGGTTGGAGTGTTGACTGGAGGGAATTGGCAGGGGGGAAGTTAGGTGTGTTGTGTATTGACTGTGAGCTGATAGCAGTGCAGAGAAAGGGTGGGGCTGGAGCTGCTTGCTGTGGAAGCAGAGAATGGGGATTGCAGCAGGGGGGACTGGATGGGGGCAGGGGAGGGTAGCTGATCAAATCTGTTAAAGAATAGATTCAGATCATTCACCCACTTCTGGTCACCCTCAGCCTGAAAGCTGGGCTCATTATGACCTTATAGTTTTGAAATATATATATATATATATATATATATATATATATATATATATATATATATATATATATATATATACACAGTGAGGAAAATAAGTATTTGAACACCCTGCTATTTTGCAAGTTCTCCCACTTAGAAATCATGGAGGGGTCTGAAATTGTCATTGTAGGTGCATGTCCACTGTGAGATAATAATCTAAAAAAATAAATCCAGAAATCACAATGTATGATTTTTAAACTATTTATTTGTATGATACAGCTGCAAATAAGTATTTGAACACCTGAGAAAGTCAATGTTAATATTTGGTACAGTAGCCTTTGTTTGCAATTGCAGAGGTCAAACGTTTCCTGTAGTTTTTCACCAGGTTTGCACACACTGCAGGAGGGATTTTGGCCCACTCCTCCACACAGATCTTCTCTAGATCAGTCAGGTTTCTGGCCTGTCACTGAGAAACACGGAGTTTGAGCTCCCTCCAAAGATTCTCTATTGGGTTTAGGTCTGGAGACTGGCTAGGCCACGCCAGAACATTGATATGCTTCTTACAGAGCCACTCCTTGGTTATCCTGGCTGTGTGCATCAGGTCATTGTCATGTTGGAAGACCCAACCTCGACCCATCTTCAATGCTCCAACTGAGGAAAGGAGGTTGTTCCCCAAAATCTCTCAATACATGGCCCCGGTCATCCTCTCCTTAATACAGTGCAGTCGCCTTGTCCCATGTGCAGAAAAACACCCCCAAAGCATGATGCTACCACCCCCGTGCTTCACAGTAGGGATGGTGTTCTTGGGATGGTACTCATCATTCTTCTTCCTCCAAACACGTTTAGGGGCATTATGACCCAAAAGTTTTATTTTGGTCTCATCTGACCACATGACTTTCTCCCATGACTCCTCTGGATCATTCAAATGGTCATTGGCAAACTTAAGACTTGCCTGGACATGTGCTGGTTTAAGCAGGGGAACCTTCCGTGCCATGCATGATTTCAAACCATGACGTCTTAGTGTATTACCAACAGTAACCTTGGAAACGGTGGTCCCAGCTCTTTTTAGGTCAGTGACCAGCTCCTCCCGTGTAGTTCTGGGCTGATTTCTCACCTTCCTTAGGATCATTGAGACCTTACGAGGTGAGATCTTGCATGGAGCCCCAGTCCGAGGGAGATTGACAGTCATGTTTAGCTTCTTCCATTTTCTAATGATTGCTCCAACAGTGGACCTTTTTTCACCAATCTGCTTGGCAATTTCCCCGTAGCCCTTTCCAGCCTTGTGGAGGTGTACAATTTTGTCTCTAGTGTCTTTGGACAGTTTTGTAGTCTTGGCCATGTTAGTAGTTGGATTCTTACTGATTGTATGGGGTGGACAGGTGTCTTTATGCAGCTAATGACCTCAAACAGGTGCATCTAATTTAGGATAATAAATGTAGTGGAGGTGGACATTTTAAAGGCAGACTAACAGGTCTTTGAGGGTCAGAATTCTAGCTGATAGACAGGTGTTCAAATACTTATTTGCAGCTGTATCAAACAAATAAATAGTTTAAAAATCATATATTGTGATTTCTGGAATTTTTTTTTTTAGATTATGTCTCTCACAGTGGACATGCACCTACGATGACAATTTCAGACCCCTCCATGATTTCTGAGTGGGAGAACTTGCAAAATAGCAGGGTGTTCAAATACTTATTTAATACTGTAAAGCATGGGGGTGGTAGCATCATGCTTTGGGGGTGTTTTCTGCACATGGGACAGGGCGACTGCACTGTATTAAGGAGAGGATGACCGGGGCCATGTATTGCGAGATTTTGGGGAACAACCTCCTTCCGTCAGTTAAAGCATTGAAGATGGGTCGAGGCTGGGTCTTCCAACATGACAATGACCCGAAGCACACAGCCAGGATAACCAAGGAGTGGCTCTGTAAGAAGCATATCAAGGTTCTGGCGTGGCCTAGCCAGTCTCCAGACCTAAACCCAATAGAGAATCTTTGGAGGGAGCTCAAACTCCATGTTTCTCAGTGACAGGCCAGAAACCTGACTGATCTAGAGAAGATCTGTGTGGAGGAGTGGGCCAAAATCCCTCCTGCAGTGTGTGCAAACCTGGTGAAAAACTACAGGAAACGTTTGACCTCTGCAATTGCAAACAAAGGCTAATGTACCAAATATTAACATTGACTTTCTCAGGTGTTCAAATACTTATTTGCAGCTGTATCATACAAATAAATAGTACAAAAATCATACATTGTGATTTCTGTATTTTTTTTTTTAGATTATGTCTCTCCCAGTGGACATGCACCTACGATGACAATTTCAGACCCCTCCATGATTTCTGAGTGGGAGAACTTGCAAAATAGCAGGGTGTTCAAATACTTATTTAATACTGTAAAGCATGGGGGTGGTAGCATCATGCTTTGGGGGTGTTTTCTGCACATGGGACAGGGCGACTGCACTGTATTAAGGAGAGGATGACCGGGGCCATGTATTGCGAGATTTTGGGGAACAACCTCCTTCCGTCAGTTAAAGCATTGAAGATGGGTCGAGGCTGGGTCTTCCAACATGACAATGACCCGAAGCACACAGCCAGGATAACCAAGGAGTGGC
Organism: Silurus aristotelis; assembly: GCF_946808225.1. Classification (NCBI taxonomy): domain Eukaryota; kingdom Metazoa; phylum Chordata; class Actinopteri; order Siluriformes; family Siluridae; genus Silurus; species Silurus aristotelis. Next base: position 22,659,980 of record NC_139582.1, on the reverse strand, counting down.
TCTGTAAGAAGCATATCAAGGTTCTGGCGTGGCCTAGCCAGTCTCCAGACCTAAACCCAATAGAGAATCTTTGGAGGGAGCTCAAACTCCATGTTTCTCAGTGACAGGCCAGAAACCTGACTGATCTAGAGAAGATCTGTGTGGAGGAGTGGGCCAAAATCCCTCCTGCAGTGTGTGCAAACCTGGTGAAAAACTACAGGAAACGTTTGACCTCTGCAATTGCAAACAAAGGCTAATGTACCAAATATTAACATTGACTTTCTCAGGTGTTCAAATACTTATTTGCAGCTGTATCATACAAATAAATAGTACAAAAATCATACATTGTGATTTCTGTATTTTTTTTTTTAGATTATGTCTCTCCCAGTGGACATGCACCTACGATGACAATTTCAGACCCCTCCATGATTTCTAAGTGGGAGAACTTGCAAAATAGCAGGGTGTTCAAATACTTATTTTCCTCACTGTATATATATATATATATATATATATATATATATATATATATATATATATATATATATATATATATATACATATATATTTTCTTTCTTTTTTTTATTTTTATTTTTTTAATTTTTTTTAATAAATATAATAGCTGGCAACAAAACTGAGTACAACCCAAGTAATATCAGCTGTACTTTGTTTAACCATGCAAAGCCACATGTCCTCTTCATCTGTAACATATCTCCACTGCTGTGGGAGTTGAGTTTGTTTTTGTCTGCTTGACAGGACCTTACAATTTGTCTTCTCTAATACAAGATAGACAAATTGTATGGTTCTTCATTCTTTCATACTGACCTCTGGATGGTTAACATGCCACCTCATGGCAAAAAACAAAGAGAATTTTAATCGTTGCTCTCCACAAAGATGGCCTAGGCTATAAGAAGCTCAGTAACACACTACAACTGAGTTACAGTACAGTGGCCAGGGTCATATAGGTTTCCAAGACGGGTTTCAATCGGAACAGGCCTCGAAAGTTTTAATCAAAGAAGTTGAGTCCACATACTGTGGGACAGGTGCAGAAGCTGGCTTCAATAAAACAGATGCATGACTGGCAGCATTGCTTTAGAGGTTGCAGAAAAGAAAGGTATCAGAGCTCAGACCATTTGCCACACCCTGCAACAAGTTGGTTTGCATGGCCGTCATCCCAGAAGGAAGCGTCTTCTCAAGTTGTCTAACAATTACTGGAACCATGTCCTATGGTCTGATGAGACTAAGATAAAGTGTTGCGATGCCCTGGTGAGAAGTACCAAAAAATTGTATCTTGCCTACAGTTAAGCATAGTAGTGGTAGCTTCATGGTCTGGGGCTGCTGGTACTGGTGAGCTGCAGTCCATTCAGGGAAACCTGGAAACACTGTGACAGTAGGACAGTAAATAACAGTAAATCTGTACTGCTATACAAGCTGCACAATGACTACTCTAAAATAAGAGACAGACATAATGCAAATATATACAGTACAGTGTATAAATACAAAAGAAAAGAAACAAACAATACAGTAGTTACACGTTTAACAAATTGCACTAGGTAGTAATGGTTTTATTGCACAGATGTTATTGCACAAAAATGTAGGGTATCGATATTGCAGAGTTAAAATAAACAGTAATAACAGTGTGCGTGATGATGACTGTTCACTGGGAGCAGTTCTAATTGTATAGTCTAATAACAGCAGAAGAAAAGACCTTTGGTATTGCTCCTTCAGACACTTAGAATGTAACAGTCTGTCACTGAAGGAGCTGCTCAGATATTAACTGTTTCATACAAGTGGTGAGAGTTGTTCTCCAACTTAGCTACCATCCTCCTTTCTCCCATCTCTTGTCTAGTGTCCATGGGAATCCCCAGGACTGTGCTAGCCTATCTGATCAACTTGTCCAGTCTCTTTCTGTATGCAGTAGAGATGGTTCAGTAGTGCTCCCTGCACTCCAAAAGACCTTAATCTCCTCAGCAGAAAAAATCTGCTCTGTGCTTTATAATAAATTGCTTTTGTGTTGTCTTTTTTTTAGAACTGTTTGCTGGTCTGATGAACACCCAGGTATTTATAGGAGTTCACGTTATCAATGACCTTTTCCTTAATGTTCAGTGGTGATAGTGAGGTGTGTTTGTGCCTGCGGAAATTCACCACAAATTCTTTGGTTTACCCTTAAAAATTTATCTGGAGGCAGCTCTGTTAGCACCAGTTCCTAAAGACCTGGATCAGTCCTTTGTACTCCATTGTCATCAACATCTGTGATGAGGCCGATTATGGCAGAGTCATCAGAGAGCCTCTGCAGGTGACAGTTTGCTGAGCTGAACATGAGGTCTGCAGTGTAGACAGTGAAACAGAACAGAGCCAGGACCATTCCTTGTGGGGCTCCAGTGTTGCAGACAACCATGTCAGACTTACAGCCATGAGTCCTCACATATCATGGTCAGTTTCCAGTATACAGGTAGAAAGATGATGGTCCACCCCATGTACACCGGCTTATTCTTTAGAAGCGTAGGTTGGATGGTGTTAAAAGCACTAGAAAAGTAAAAAATCATGACTCTTACTTTGCTCCCAGCCTTTTCCAGGTGTAGAAAAGCCCTATTAAGGAGTGAGATGACGGCGTCCTACACGCCTATTCCTGGCTGGTAGGCAAACTAAAGTGGATCCATTGATGGGCTCACCAGAGGTCAGAGATATGTAAGCATAAGCCTCTCAAACGGCTTCCTCAGATGTGGGGTCAGTGCTACTGGTCTGTAGTGCTACACTCCCGGAATTCAATCTGATGCTGGGTAAGATTAACTAACTCGTCCATCGTGTTGGGTAAAGATCTCACATTCCCCATGATGGTGGATGGAAGAGTTGGTCTGTAATGTCTCATTTTGGCCTAACAAAGAGCACCAGTTCGGTTTCCCCCTGTCTTCTCCTTTTAAGCTCACATCAGTTTTTTTTCCTGGAGTAGCACCTCCGTTTTGTGGAATGCTAACAGCTGATCCCTGGTGTAAACAATAGGACCACAGCTGTGAACAGAGTGCCCAGATACAACTATGAAAAAAGTGAAAAAAGGTAGAAAAAACAGAACAAACTCTGTAACTTTCTCTTTCTCTGTCACATTCACAGCCACATACACTGGAAAAGAAAAACACAAATTGCTATAAATGAATAAATAAAATAAAAGTAAAAGAGTTCAAACTTAAACAGGAGCTGGTTCAGCATGCTGCCACTCGGGCGGCGCCATCTTCCATTCATTAAATATATCTAAGTTTTATTTCTATAGTATTGTCCCTTGGGAAGATATACTAAAATAGTTGCTGAAATGTGAAGAGTGTACTCACTTTTGTGGGATACTGTATACATTTATATGTATAAGAAATTAAAACCATTTCATTTCCATTTCATGCCTATTTGGACAACCAAACTTCTAGATATTAGCTATCTGATCTTTTTGTTAACTGCTGTCACAAAAAAAAAGGTTTTACCGAATTAATTAGAGATAAAGTTCATCTATTGTGTGGTTTCATAACATTCCTGTTATTAAATTTGCCTGGACGGATAGAAGAAGAGTCTTAGTAGTCCTGTTTCACTATTTACATTTATAGCATTTAGGGCAGATGCTATTATTTTGATTATTTTAATTTACGCTTATGCAACTGAGGAGTATGGCCTTGGTGAAGTGCTTGTCAGTCGTGGGATTTGATCCTACAAACTTTCAATCTGTAGTCCATCGTCTTAACACTGGGCTACCATTTCTTACAATGATTGCTCTATCTGTGAAACAATAAATGGAACTGCAATGAATGGACAATCGGTGCCACACAGATGAGGATGGTTCTCTTTTGAGTCTGGTTCCTCTCAAGGTTTCTTCATCATATCATCTCAGGGAGTTTTTCTTATCACAGTCGCCACTAGCTTGCTCATCTGACGGTTCCCTTAGGGCTCCTTATCCTTCATCAGTACCTGACTTTACTCAGCCCATGTGGCTGAATGAGCACAACCACACTGAAAAATGTAATGAAACATTGTCCACAATAGTAAAGGTTATTATAACAGCAAGCTGGAACTAATTGTGGAATGGGTTGTTAAAAAAACACATACAAATCTTATGGTCAGGTGTTCTCAAATGTTTGTCCTTATAGTTATAAAGAATTTGAGAGAAGAGGGAAAAACAATTAATAAAGATAAAATGAGTATATAGTTTGAATAACCTCATTGCCCGCATTCTCCACCATTATATGTAGCGAATGGGAGAGAAGAGGGAAAAACAATTGATAAAGATAAAATGAGTATATAGTTTGAACAACAGTTTGCCTGCATTCTCCACCTTTATATGTAGCCAATTTAGCTCGCAAAGAAAAGGAAATATTTATAAATAATTATAACGGGTTATAGTTATTCCTAAATATTTAAATCAAGTTGAATTGAAATTAACGTTACACTTATTTGGTCTGTTCGTCCGGCGAACGATAATCTTTTATTAATTCTATAAAAGAGGTATCTCCCTTTTACTTTATACCATACAATTAATAGAGCATGTAGTTAAGATCGAATGTTGCAGGAACCTTAAAATGTGAGCGGCACTCAGAGACAATCACTTATGAAAAATACGCTTTTAATGAATGAGACAAACACAACATAAAACTAACTACACAAACAAACAAAAATAAAATAAAAATGAAAATAGAAATAAACAAAAAGTAAAAAATAGGAAAAGGAGGAAGAGAAAGAAAAAGAAGAAAGAGAGAAAGAAAGGAAAGGGATGGCAAGCTTAAACTTCAAAATTAATCACACCCTAACTGAGAAATCGTCACAGAATTCAAATTCACCTTAAATTCAATAAAGAGGCTCACACTTAAAAACGCATCTAAATTGGTTGGTAAAGCGGTTACTTGCATTGGCTTGTTGCGCTAGAGTCCGGATGCGACAAAGAGTTCTTTGAAGAGTCAGTTAGGATGGAGTCAGATATTCTTTCAGGTTTTCCTGAAGATTAGAGCAGTTGTTGTTCTTGAAAGTAAAGCTTGCCGGAAGATCTCGAAGGAAGAGAGTCGTTTCCAAGCTGTTCCGAAAGTCTGACTCTCTGGGCCTTTGGGCCCCTGGGCCCTTCCCTCGAGCGAACGAGTTGACTTGACCTGGCTGACTGACTGTTGATTAGTTGGGTTCAAGATGTTTTGTTCATGCGTTTGTGGGCATGGTTTCCATACTTACATACATATCCATGGTTATACTTGCTTTGGAAATGTCAAAGTTTTATCCGAAGTGTATTAAGACAGTATGGTACATTTCATGATCAAATAAAATGCACAATTGTTTGCAAAATAAGGATCATTTTGGTGATCATTTTGATATTAGGCATGGAAAGCAAGGACAGCATTAAAACAGAGGTACATTACATACCAGTTAACATTTAACATACTATTACCATACCAGTATTTAAGGTATATCTTTGTTAATACAATGTTATATTTAGGTATATAAGATGCACCCTTGTTAGGAAAATAAAAAAAAGATAATTTTATGTCACCTTTGACATCAAGCCTTAAAAGAAAAGACTGCATTAAAACAGATGTACAATGTACCGGGACCAGTATTTAAGGTATAATTTATGTTAATACAACATTATATTCTGGTGTATACAATGCACCCTTGTAAGGAAAGAAAGAATAAAGAGAAAATAATTTTAAATCAAAAAGAAGAGACAACATTAAAACAGAGGTATATTACTAAACCTTTTGGAGTGTAACTATTATTGAGGTAGAGTTAAACACTTGCTTTATATAGGACAAGATACAAACAAGATGTATGTTTCTGTCATGTGAAGTGGGACATTCTATTTATTATTTAATTAATAAAAGAATGCTCCCTTTTGGTGTGTGTGTGTGTGTGTGTTTGTCTGTATATGTGTGTGTGTGTCACAAACAGACGTACTGGGGCCAAGTTTCGAGAGTGAATTGTTTTATGGTTTGAGGGTCCCTGTGGAGTCAAACAGAGAGGCCAGGGGGTTATCTGGCTTTCGGGGTGGTGTATGTATGTCTGTGTGTGTGTGTGTGTGTGTGTGTGTGTGTGTGTGTGTGTGTGTGTGTGTGTGGGTGGGTGGGTGGGTGTGTACTGTGTAAGGTATAGGGACTGGCTTACTTTATCAGTTGAATGCTGCTTTGAAGTCAGCTGGAGAGGTCAGGGTTTGTCCTGCTTTGTGTCTTCCGGGGTAGGGGTATTACACTGTGGTATACAAACTTTAAATAAAAGTGTAAGCCGTGGTGCTCATTCTTTGATTGAAAAGCAGATGTCAAGGGTTAAAAGAAAATGCCTGGGACATGAAATCTAAATGACACCCACCAGATGTTACATAGTGTTTGTCTCAACACAGTTTTAGATTAGATTAAACTTTATTGTCATTGTGCAAGGTACATGTACAGAGCCAATGAAATGCAGTTAGCATGTAACTAGAAATGCACAAGTGGCCTATTTACAATAAGTAGCAGTATGATAAATAGGGGTATGAAATCCATATGTACAGGGGTTGGAGTGAATAATTTGCAGGGCTATATAAGAATTCCTGGTTTTGGTCTGGTATGCACTGTGAAATTGTAGGACCGTATACACACAAAATATCAATCCAGTTAGCCAAAGGGGGGCACTACAGTCCTGAACTTCTGAGGAAGTACAGCTGGCTCTGTCCTCTCCTGCACAAAGCATCTGTGTTGGCAGTCCAGTCTATTCTATCATCCAGCTGCACTCCCAGGTATATGTAAGCCTTTACAATCTCCACACAGTCACTGTTGATAGTTAGAGGCTCTAGTTTAGGCCTGGATCTCATGAAGTCCACCACCATCCTCCCCATGTGGCAGGACTCTGAGTTGAATTGAAAATCCAACATATACAGGGTGAACAGGACCAGAGAGAGCAAAGTCTCTTGCGGCGCTCCCGTACTGCTGACGGCAGTGTCAGTCCTGTAGTCCCCCAGTCACATGTACTAAGGTCTGCCTGTCAGTTAGTCCATGATCCATGCCACCAGGTGTAAGCCCACTCCCATTTCTGTCAGTTTATCTCTAAAGAGCAGCAGTTGGATGGTGTTGAAGGCACTGGAGAAGTCTAGAAATTTAATTCTTACAGCCCTGCTTGCGCTGTCCAGGTGAGAGAGGGATCAGTGTAACGTAGATTATGGCATCCTCTACTCCCACCTATTCCTAGTATGCAAACTGAAGATTGACGAGTGCATGGAGGACCTGTCTTCATTATGTGAGATGTCAGGGCGACTGGCCTAAAGTCATTTAGCTCTCCAGGGTGTGGGTTCTTTGGAACTGGAATGAAGAAGGATGTTTTCCACATAAAGATGTGCTGTAGAGGGTCTCCCAGCGCAGGCCTTCAGTAGTCATGGTAAAAACTCCACCTTGGCCAGGTACTTTGAATCGCGGGTGGAGGGACACTCTCCCCTGTGCTACATTTACAGTAGTTTCAGGGGTAAAGAGACTTGTGTTACCCCACTTCGAGCTGCATCCAGTAATTATCTTTATCCTGTCCCAAAAAATTTTATTGAATTGAACTAAAAGTGTAGAAAAAGAACTGGAAATGCAAGAGCTGTAAAAACATGAATTTAGAAATGTTTAAGTAAACCTATTCTATTAGGATATTGTGGCTTTTGTTCATCATGACCCAACATCCAAAAATGGTTAGATGAATATGAACATAAATAATGTGCTATATCCTTTATACAAAGTAATGATGACATATGACAACCCAATTATAAGTAAAAAAAAAAAAAATATCGTAAGTCAAAGATGGTACTATGACTGTGACAGCCTTTCCTGCTTCATGCTAATATATAATTAGAATTTTCTGCTCTAAACTGGTGGCGTCTTCTTCTTTTTTTCACTACAAGCAGGAGACATACTTGGGTGCTTGGAAAAAGTGCTTTTATCACAAAATTGCTGTTTAAAACAGAAAAAAATACACACTGAGACAACTTTACTCCATCGACCACTAGCGAGAGTGGGGCATCTCACATTGCTAGAGATATGCTAATTCTAGCTGTGCGTCCATTGTTTCATACATCGTACGCTGATGCCTGTGCCTGTTGTGTGAAATTTTAGGTTTTTTTTTTTTTTTTCACAATTTTGTTGTATTGCTATCGTAAGATCAAAAAATTTTATTTCAAACCATCGTAACTCGGGGACCATCTGTATGGTGTATGGCAGGACTGTAAGCATGCTAATACATACAGACTATTACAACACTTGATGTCGATTTCTGAACAAATATTTGCTTAAAAGTGGTTTATAATGCACAATTTTGAAAGGGGGAAAGAATAACATTTGGGCTAATCAGTTTTACATTGGTTTAGTTTTATTGGCTTTAGAGACACCCTGTGTATGTTATTGTAGACATGATTTGTGTGTTAATGTGTGTGTGCTGTTGTTCAGTTGGTGTGGCAGTCATATCCGCTGGGGGCAGCCATTCCGCCTGCACCACCTAACTACAGGTCATTATCTGGCTCTGACTGAAGACAAAGGCCTTGTGCTGCAGGATCGGGAGAAATCAGACACAACCTCCACCACCTTCTGCTTCCGATCTTCCAAGGTCTCTGACATTACACCTGTTTGGACAGCAGACATAATTGCTCTCTGTTTGAAGGATCATAACCAATACACAACCAATCATAAAGCTTCTGCTCCTCCTGGTGAATCTGTACATGTTTATTAAGGATATTGATCTAGGATCAGAACTAATTTAGGAAAATAGAGGCTTCAAAGTTATGAATGTTATGTAAGAGCAAGAGCAAGTGAGCTTCAGGACACCTAATGTTTCTCAACCCAGAACAAGGGCCTGTACATTGGTTTCATACTGATATATTATTTATTAAAATGAAGATGTGTTAATCAAACAGGAATAGATTTGCTGATTTATGAAGAGTAGTCAAACCACCCTTGCCTAGCAAATCTATATTTAAATTTTCAAATAGATGTTTGGATTTCATGTCATTTGTTGGTTATTAGTTGAGCTTTGTCCTGTTCGATTATTCCACCGGAAAAATAATTGTGATATAATATAAAGTGTCTCAGTAATAATAGCAATGGTTTAGCTTGTAAACTTTTCTCATATGCAAGTTAATTTATGTCTGTGTATCTGTCTGTCTCAGTCTTTGCATGCTTTGTAAATTGCTTCCTTATACCCAGTTTACTCAGCACATGCTGCTTACCATGAATAAATGGATTCTTAAAGTTTTTGCTGACCTGCTTATCAGGGAACTAAAAATGAATTTTAATTTTATATAAATGTTGAAATTAATAACTAGAATTAACAGCATTATGATTGATATGAGTTGACTGTGGACTGTGTGTTAACACAGATCAGTTGACCATATAGAAGGTGTTGCAAACTCTAGCTTCAGTTCATCTCATGAAGGTCTTACATGGCAATGCTGGAGCAATTAATTATTCCACACTGAGTAAAAATCCTTGAAAACACTTTGTTTTTCGATATAGCTGGCAATTGTATTTCAGTTTGTAATGTAAGATAACATGTAAGATTCTGAGTGCTTTATGGCTGAAAATTTGAATAAAGGGTCAAGATGTAAAGACTTTAACCTGTTAGCCTTCGCCACAGATTCTGGGACTCACAGCTAAAAATGCCCTACCTAACTTTAAATGTTAACAGTTCCTGACAAAAATGTGCTACATGCACAATTTAAATATCTTTAATAGAGATGAGCCAGATACTCGACTGAAACGAGTATCCGGTACAGATAAAGCACTTGTACCGAGTACGATTATTATACGAGTAATACGAGTCAATATCTGTGCTCGGATTGAATGAAAATCATCATTGGGTAGCTGATTGTGTCAGCGTTCTGTGATAGAGCTAGTCACAGTGCCCCTCCCCTACACACATACAGATGTACTGTGTTGCTGTGTCCCGCTCTGCTCACTCACAGTCACACACACAACAGCTCTCTGTCTCTCCCTCAGTCACTCGGGTTCGCGGGTCTTTTCCATTAACGTTTAGGGTTTCTTCAGCTTTTTACTTTGGGTTGTAACGTTAATAATACGTACTTACTAACCAGTAGAGTTCTGGTAAACGTGGGTTCTGTCTGAGATTTTTTTTCTTTTTTAAACCTTCAGCTGTCTCTAACCAGTAACCTGACACGTTTTTGCTGTATTTCATGAAAAAAAAAAGAAAAAAAAAGGTTGTAAGCTAGTGTTATAAATATTACAAATTAATTAAGCTACATACACACTAGGGATGAGCGAGTACAGCATTATCTGTATCTGTTAACCATATGAATTATCTGTATCTGTATCGTGATCAAAACCATTGATCTGAAGCTCAATCCTGATGCTGTCCTGTAAATATTTTTCTAATCAGCAATAAATATAACAATTTCTGATCAACCCATATCAATTGCATGCTTAAAATAACATATTAAAGCCCCGCCCAGTTCGAGACAAGCCCCACCTACTTCCGGGTTAGGCCCCACCCACTCTGAGTACAGATACAGATACGGATAATTCATATGGTTAACAGATACAGATACAGATAATGCTGTACTCACTCATCCCTAATCTTTAATAAGAAGACACTTTTAGCTTTACTGTCCATTATTCAAAGTTGATATTGCTCAAAAAGATAATGTTATAGATGATGAAGTACCGTGAATATAAATTTCCTGAATTGAAATGTTTTCTTTTCTTCATATATAAATGCATGAAATCAGTAATGTGGCAATCCAGAAAAGTAATAGGGTAAAAGCCACATGTTTCATGAGTTTATATTTTAAATTGAATGAAGAGATCATGAAAAATTTGGTTCCTACAAACATAAATACAAACTATGTCTGGTTTGGCCCTCCCCACCCCACCCAGCGCAAATTTTAGGACTCTCAGCTGAAAATGCCCTATGTAACTTTAAATGTTAACAGTTAACAAAAATGTGCTATATACACAATATAGATATCTTTGGAAAGAAGACACTTTGGGCCTGATATTGCTAAACTCAGCTGGCCATTCAAACTCTATTCATACAGTCTGCATATAAATTAAGGGCTGACCATTAAATGTGTTATATATGTTTGGCTATTGATACAGATTTAGCATTCATATTGATGGCCAGGTAGCCAGACAAGCTATTGTTTTACAGTCATGGCTATTCATATTGATGTCCGGCCATTCCAATCCAATCTCAATAATTGAGATTGTTATTTCGCCCCCAAAATATTTTCCACATTGCTGCTTTGTGCAAATCGAAGATAAAACAACTTTTTTGACTGTCCATTTTAATTGTTTTCTTTTTTTTTGTAAACAAAGCCCAGTTAGCACAAGCTGAAAACAGCTGTTAACAACTGGGAATAAAATCCTTCCATATATTGTTAGAATCCTGAACGCATTAGCTACATTTTCCATCAATCATTTTATTTATGACTCATGTCATGGTTACTCTTGTCCATTTTTATTTAATCTTTTGCCAAACATTAACACAAATTTTTACAACATTGAAGCTCTAATCTTTCATAATGTTGCACTCCTCAGGAGAAGCTGGAGTCGAGTCCAAAAAAAGATGTTGAGGGTATGGGGGTGCCTGAGATTAAGTATGGAGACTCACTCTGTTTCATCATGCACATGGCCACTGGCCTGTGGCTCTCATATCAGGCACCAGATGTGAAATCAACACGACTGGGGCCTCTCACGAGACGGGTAAATCACTTATGTATTCTTTCCATTTGGTGTTATTTAATCAATTTACATTATTATACTGATTACAATTTTTATATGTTTACATGTTAGACCTGATGACATGGCCAGTCGACGATAATTCAATTTCAGCCACCTACTTATGATTCTATCAATATTCTATTAGATTCTCTAGTTATTGCTTTTTATAATATGAACGTATTTGTGTCAGGCCTGTCTTCATGCAGAAGGACACATGGATGATGGCTTCACACTTCAACGCTGTCAGCATGAAGAATCACGTGCTGCACGCATCATTCGCAACACCACACAACTCTTCAGTCATTTTATCAGGTATAGGACCATGGTCCATGGTCTGCATGGTCCATCAGTATGATAGTGTGGAGAGCTTGCTGGCTCAGGTGTTTTTTGCCACAGTCATGTTTTAATGTTTTCTTTAACTTTTTACTGTTAAGAAAGCATGCACATATACACACATGGCTGTTTCTAGCCTTTTTGGCACTCTTTTAATACCCCCACCCATGCCTCTGCCCACCCACCACAATGTTCCACTCCCACACCGTACAAATTATTTGTATGTTTAAACATTCCCTGCCATAGAGACTACTCAGATAATCGAAAGTAATCAAAAAACTTAAAAATTGCAACATATTGAAAAAAAACTCTAATTCATTATATTTCTTCTAAACCCAAATGAGAAGAATGAGAGGAGAAAGTCATCTACAGAGACAGCAGGAAAAGGAGAAGTATAGGATAGTGAAGGTTATAGTGGGTACTGTAAACTATGACTGGTCAAAGGAGAAAGGTAGCTGATATGATGGAGAGGAGAAAGGTAGATATGTTGTGTGTTCAGGAGACCAAGTGGAAAAGAAGTAAGGCCAGGAACATTTTAGGTGGGTTTAAACTGTTATTTCATGGTGTGAATGGAAAGAGAAATGGTACAGGGGTGATTCTGAAGGAAACAAATTAGTAAGAGTGTAGTGAAGGTGAAGAGAGTTTCTGATTATGGGTTATGAACATGAAGCTGGAAGTTAAAGGGGTAATGATAAATGTCATCAGTGCATATGCTCCACAAGTGGGTTGTGAGATGAGGATAAGGAAGAATTCTGGAGTGAGTTAAAGAAAGTGGTGTAGAGGGTACCTAGGAATGAATAATTAGTGATTGAGGTGATGAGGAGGTGATGGGTATGTATGGCCTCAAGGAGAGGAATGTGGAAGGGCAGATGGTGGTAGATTTTGCTAAAAGGATGGAAATGGCAGTGGAAAATACGTATTTTAAGAAGATGGAGGCTCATAGGGTTATGTGTAAGAGTGGAGGAATGTATAATGTGGACTATGTTCTATGTAGGAGATGCAACCTGAGGGAGATTGGCGACTGTAAGGTGTTGGCAGTGGACAGTGGAGCTAGACAGGATCGGATGGTGGTGTGTAGGATAGTTTTGGAGTTTGGCGATTGAGATGGTTTGGACATGTGCAGAGAAGGGACATGGGTTATATCGGTAGGAGAATGCTGAGTATTCAATTCAATTCAATTCAATTCAATTTAATGTGGTGAGGAAAGACATGAAGGAAGTTGGTTTAAAAGAGGCAGATGTAAAGGAGACGGATGATCTGCTGTGGTGACCGCTGATAGGGCAAAGAAAGAAGAAGATCTAACCTGGAGCTGTCATGCTTGGTCCATTCTTACCACAGATTCTTGTTCTTGGCTGACAAGAGTAAAACCTGAGTTGTTTTTTGCTGCTTTAGCCAGCCCCATATATATTGTGCATTCTAAGATGAATTTTTTTTATTATCATGGTTGTAAATAGTGGATATGCATACTTCTGGACTTGGTTTGAAAGAGGCCGATGTAAAAGACTTATGGAGATGGATGATCCACTATGGCGACCCCTAATGGGAGAAGACGAAAGAAGAAGAAGAAGAAGAAGGAGAAGAATGAAAAAAACCCTACTACTTTTACTAAGTAGCAATAATAATAATACTTGGGGTGGGACAGAGGTGAGGTGAGGGCAGCAACTGGGCAGCTGGTTGTGGCCTAGGCGGCTGCCTAGTTTGCCTATGCCTAGAAACAGCTGGGCAGCTCTGCATCTCTCTCGCTCTTAAGGCTCTCTGCCTTTTATTCTCTTTCTTGCTCACTGAAAGAGAGAACATTCAACAGATTCGGCTCCACCTTCATTTTACAAACTGGTTTTAAAATGAAATTATGAAAATGTACCACAGACGGAATGTTGTAAAACAATGTTTATTCATCATTTATAAACATTTTATTTTCATAAAAGAATATATTTATTACCTCTGGAGTTAAATAGGTAGATATATTGGAGAGAGGCTGGAGTGACTAAACACAGATTAAAGCCTAAACTGGGGTCAATCCTTCCTAAGTGTAGAGAATATGTATGTTGAAGGAATAAAAACTCTAATACAAAGCTATGAATTATCAGGTATCCTGTTAGCAAGTTTAGTCATTAACAGCACTTTGTATATTCCACTCTATGTTGTTAGAATTGCATAATTAACATTCTCTGCAAACCTACTTTATAAGCACCTAAGCATTCAGCAGTTTAAAGACACACCTTCCAGCTAATGAGAATCGAGTATTCGATCAGGCAGATGTATAATGTGAAATATTTAAAGAATAAGAACTGACTCATGAAGTCAAAATTATGCAGTATCTGCTCACTGTGCAGTGAATCAAAACTATGTACCACAAAAAGAACCTGAGGAGAAATCATTGAACTCTCCAAAGACAAATATTTTTCTGTTTCCAACTTTTTGGGATTTATGAATGAGATCAGTTTTTTCAGAAAAAATAGAACTGGTTACAATTAACCAACCCCAACATCTCTAAACGGATTTGCATAAAATTGCATACCTCAGAAATCAGAGCTTGCAGTACAGAAGAGTTTTCACAATTTCTCTGCTTTCTTGCATCACTGATACTGCTGTGCACACTTAATTTGGCCATTCTATCACAATCGATTATTAAATATACTTTTTAAAAGCAAAATGTTTTCACTTAACATTCTGTCATACTTTTTGTCAACACATGAACATCATTTCTTTAATAACGTCTCTAGGTGACGTATGTAACCGTAGTTCCCTGAGGGAGCTGCATCTAAATGCTTTGGGAATGCGCCCGAGTGTTCATAAAATAATCAAAAATAATTCATCTAAAATAATGTGTGTAATCAGTCAAAAATTGGACTCTGGCCATTACCGGCGGAGTGATGTCACGACCAGGAAATAAAAAAACGCACATGGAGTGAAGCCGGCGCCAGCTCCTGTAAAGGAGAAGGAAGCACTGCAGGTAGGCCAGAAGTGTGGCTTAGAGACGCATCGTCTCATTTCCTCAGGGAACTAGGGTTACATACATAACCTAGAGACGTTCCCTTTCAGGAACTCGAGCTGCGTTGAAACGCTTTGGGAACGAGTGTCCAATCATGCCAGACTGACCAGTCTTTAACAAGTGTGTATGTTTAAGCACAGCTAGGGGAGGACAGAGGGGCCAGGAGAGGCACTGCGGTCCAGGTTATAGAACCGCATGAAGGTCAGCGGGGTGGACCAGCCCGCAGCATTGCAAATGTCTTGGAGGGGTACTCCAGTGGACCAAGCTTTTGAGGCAGCCACACCCGAAAGGAGCGGGGAGGACTCATAGGATGATGCAATAGCATCAATGATCCATCTGTTTAGTGTCTGCTTATTAGCTCCTGGGAGAGCCGTAGCAGACAAGCAGCTGATCAGTTTTACTCCAAGGACCCGTCCTGTGGACGTAGGTGTCCAGTGCACACACCGGACACAGACGGGTCAGTTTTTCCTAGTCTGGGGCCTGGAACGGAGGAGGATAGAAAGCCTGTAACCTTACAGGTTGTGGGACGTTCCCGAGGTCACCTTGGGAATGTAACCCGTTCAGGGGTACAGGAAGGCACTGGCCATACTTGGGGTGAACTCCAGGAAGGAGGGGGAGACAGAAAGGGCTTGCATGTCTTCTACTCTCTTGATAGAGCTAATGGCCAACAAGAGCATGGTCTTGATGGAAAGGTGCCGCCAAGATGCCTTGGCTTCTCTGGGTGCCGCGAAGTAAACACGTTACAAGGGTTTCTGCCCAGAGATTGCCCTGCTAAAGGGGCATGATATGCTGAAATAGCGGATGCGTAGACTTTTAGTGTGGAAGAAGCCAACTTTTTGGCAAACTGTCCTTAGCCAACTGGGCAATAGACTGGATCCAGCTGGTGGTGCTCACACCACGAGCAGAACAGACTACATCTGGCAGCATACGACCTCCTCATTGAGGGAGCCCTGAAATGGAGAATGGTCTGTACCACCTTGGTGGAGAGACCAGAACCTCAGAGCTGTGCCCCCTCAGGTGCCACAACCACAGCCTCCACAATTCCGGGCAGGGGTTAAATATGGCACCCCCGAGCTGGGAAAGGAATAAGACCGACATCTCCCATGGAGGGCGTTTGAGGAGAGCTATCAGGTCCGAAAACCATGGTTTGCTCGGCCACCTTAGAGCTACCAGGAGGAGGCGGACTGCGTCCCTGCAAACTCTCTCCAGAACTCACGGAAGCAGCTCGATGGCGGAAAGGCATACAGACGCTGCCTTAGCCAAGCCTGAGCCATACCGTCCAGCCCCAGTAAATTGCTCTCAATGAGAGGAGCTTCCCCAGGACCCAAAGGAGGATCTGGTGCACCAGCCTGTACAGGGAGCGAGAACACAGACCTGCTTGAAGGTTGATGTAGGAGACCGCCGCGATGTTGTCCATACAGATCAGCACGTGGTGATTTCTGAGGTCTGAGAGGAAATGCTTCAGGGCTAGAAGTTGATGTGCCAAAGTAGATGGGGCCCTTCCCATAGACCTTGGGCAGAGCTACCACTCATGATCGCTCCCTGGTGACTCCCAGCACGGGGCCTAGAGATAGGAACCCAGGATCTCATCAAAGTGAGAGAAAGTGAGAGACTGTCCTTTTCTGACCTTCCTGACGGCTGTAAGGATGGCCACAAATCGCAGAAGAAAGCTGCACGCGCCAGGTGGAAACCGAGAAAAGAGCTCGCTGAAGCACCACGGGTTGCAGGGTTAATGGACCAGATCCCTGGGTGGGCCGGGGCAGGGCGGGCACCATATACAGCAGTGCAATGCGCCCCTTTACAGCCGGATCCCCAGTAAGTCCTGTGACAGGACTTTTTTGACAAAGCTTTCCTGTTGAAGATGTCAATCCTCAGATCTGTCACCTCACAGGGCTTCGCCCAACAGGGGGAGTGTGAGTCGCGACGCGCCAAGGGACCTCTGAGAGCCAGAGCCGCCGTGCAGCGGAGCTCTTGAACACCTCATGAACACCTCCCACATCCAGCTCATGCAGCAGGTCAGCCTAATATGCCTGTAACACCACCATGGTGTGCAGGGATGCAGCGGCTTGACCTGCCGAAGCATAAGCTTTACCCATGAGCACAGACATATTACTAGTGTTAGGGTCCTAAGGGAGCAGGCAATCCCGGGAGAGAGGTAGCTGGCAAGCGTCTCTTCAACCAGCGGCATCGCTCCATACCCATGTTTTTTCCGCCCCGGTTGGTGACAATACACAGTCGAGCTGGGGGTAAAGGGATGGGCCGAAAAGGGTTTGCCCATGACCTGGACATCTCAGTGTGCACGATGGGAAAGATCTAATTTACTGGATGAAGGCATTTTCTGCTCATAAACCGGCCAAGTTATATCAAGCTTGGCAACGGCACTTAAGCTCCTCGACTTTGGTATCACAGAGTGCAATAAAACTTTTTGTCTTCAAAAAAGCTTTTTGTTTCAAAAAAAAAATATATATATATACATATATATATATATATATATATATATACATGTATATATATATATATATACATATATATATATACATATATATATATATATATATATATATATATATATATACATATATATATATATATATATACATATATATATATATATATATATATATATATATATATATATATATATATATATATGTATATATATACATACATTTGCGCGGGGTACAGTAAGCACAGTCTGCTACCCTGAGATTCGCCTGCTCCCTGCTCCCTGCTCCCTAAGACCCTGACACTACGCTTGAAGCCCCTACGTAATATGTCGGCGCTCATGGGTAAAGCTTATGTTTTGGCAGCTCAAGCCGCTGCATTCCTGCACACCAAGTGGGGTTACAGGCGTATTAGGCTGACCTGCTGCATGAGCTGGATATGGGAGGTTTTCACAAGGTGTTCACGAACACCTCACGGCGGATCTGGCTCTCAGAGCCACCAAAGAGACCACTAGGGCCATTGGCTGGTCCATGGCTGCCCTGGTGTCTACAGAGAGGCACCTGTGGCTCACTCTGTCAGAAATGTCTGTTCCGGAGGTACATGTAGCATCGTGACTCGCACTCCCCCTGTTGGGGATCCTGTGTGATGCTCAGCACCGAACCCCCTTGAGGTGACCGATCTGAGGACTGTCATCAGAAGGAAGGCTTTGACGACAGGACTTTTTGGGGATCCGGCTGTGAAGGGGTGCCTCCTTGCCCCAAGGAGGAACGTACAGCCGAAAAGTGTGTTCTTGCTTGCTTTCACTTATTTTTTTTTTGGAGACAAACGATTGACAAATACAACACATACACACTTGCACTTCGTGAACAAACAGAAACTGGCGCAGCTTCACTCCATGTGCGTTTTATAATTCCTGGTTGTGACGTCACCCAGCTGGTGACAGCCAGCGTCCAATTTTTGACTGATTACACATTATTTCGGAGCGTGAACACTCAGGCACGTTCCCAAAGCGTTTTGACATAGCTCGAGTTCCTGAAAGGGAACTAAGGTTTTAGTCATATGTTTTAATCTTGTGATCATTGAACCTTATCTCTTCATAAACCTTTATATCAGGGACCTGGACAGTCTTGCTGGCAAGAATCGTACATCTGTTACTCTTCCCATTGATGAAGTTTTCCAGACCCTTAATGATCTCATTACATATTTTCAACTCCCTGATGCCAAACTTGAGCATGAAAAGAAGCAGATCAAGCTGCGTTCACTCAAGAACCGCCAGAACCTCTTCAAACAGGAGGTCAGTGTCCTTAACCAGCTTTGACAAGCCAACTTGTCTTTTTCTTTTTTTATTAGAGAACATTTATTAAGGGACCATTTCCACAGCAGGACCCGGCAAGGGTCCGATGTTGAATAGTTAAAATTATTTTTCCATTTTTCAGAGTATGCTAGCATATTACCTATAATCACCTATGAAACTGCTAAACATTTTCAAATTGAATTATGCAATATGCAATTTCAGATACAATATGTCTAGTCAGCCCAGGAGAGAAATAAAACCCAGGTACGCAGGTGCTTACAATGTACGAACAGTAATTAATAATAAAATCTTCGAAATGCTGGGATTGTTAGTCATATGGATTTATATCATATTCTACTTTTGTTTTACATATGGTCAAACGTTTGCACCTAATCAACCACAGCCATGCTGCCACAAAGTAGGAACACAAGTGTGCATAATGTCTTAGTATGGTGTAGCATTACACGTTCTCTTTACTAAGTAAAGTACTACTAAGTAAATGACCCAAGCAAGTTCTGGTGGAATCCCTGCAAATAAAAGCTATCTTAACACAAGGAAACATATCTTGAATATAATCAAATGTTTCAAGAAGTACTTTTTATAGGATTACATTAAGCCAGTTAAATTTATTGCTGAACATCATTATTCGAGCTTGTAATTTTTCTTGTTTTATATACAGTATATATTGATATTTCCACTTGCTAAAATCTTTTGTTAGTGGTTTGCTTCAGGGAATGGACATGAACCCTGAAAACTACCTCAGAATTCTGTAATGAATTAATTTTTTTATTTATGGAGCTGTGCTTTATCTAAGCTTTTTGTTCTTCAAATCAAAGTGTTCCTGGAAAATCATCTAAGGCATTTTCTGAAATGACAAGTAAAGGCATCAACAATTAGATTTTTCTAATTAAGTCTATAAAATAAGTCTATTATGTCAATTGAGTCTAATAATAATATTGTCGGTTATAGAAATTGATTCCTTGATTAAGGGCAACACTTAAGGTTGAAAAACACATAGTTAAAGGTTAGAGCGGTTTGCACTCAGGATTAATATGCAGGACACATACAGTACTATATGGTCACCGTGACAGCAGAGCTCTTTTTTTTTTTTTTTACTTCTTTTAAACTTGCTTTGTCTCTCTTTGTCTTCTGTCTTAGGGAATGCTGACACTGGTGTCAAACTGCATTGATCGTTTGAGTGTCTACAGCAGTACAGCACACGTTGGCGAATGTTTGGGAAAGGAAGCTGGCACAGCTTGGAAAGGCATTCTCAACTTACTCTACGAGCTTCTAGGTACAGTATAATGCCTGAGACTGAGGGAGACGTTATTTCTGTTATTGCATTTTACATGTTGAAATTAGTTCGGTCATTAAATAGTCCTCCAGCGTGTTTTTTTTTTATTTAGTGTCTCTGTGTACAAATATGATTTCATGGTTTATTAAAGTTTAAACCAGTCCCTAGCTCTCTGTGTGGCTGAAGAGTGATTTATTATACCACTGTATTTGTTTGGTACCCTGAGCAATTCTTATGAGGGTTTGGATCCAGTGTAACTGTATATAAAAATAATCTTTCACCTAAATTTACATGCACAAAAGTTGCAAAGGTGTGGATTTTTAAGGGTTTACATTTTTCTTATGATTGAAAAAAACACATGACACAAAAACATATTCACTCATACATTATTTCTTTTACCTTCATTTTTACAGTATTGTGAAGAATTTTTTTTCTACCACTAAGACTATTGTGCTTTATGATCATACATGTCA
This sequence comes from Silurus aristotelis, assembly GCF_946808225.1. NCBI lineage: Eukaryota > Metazoa > Chordata > Actinopteri > Siluriformes > Siluridae > Silurus > Silurus aristotelis. Next base: position 22,639,486 of record NC_139582.1, on the reverse strand, counting down.
TTCAGCTGCTTTCTTAGCAGATGGCATCTAAATCCATGATGAAGTATGCCATGAAGCCACACCAGTGTCTTATATGGCAGCTGATTCAATCAATTAAATATTTTTTTATTTGTATAGCTCTTTTAACAATGGACTTTGTCTTAAAGCAGCTTTACCCAGATAAGACGGTAATAAAGAATGAAGAAGATTGTCTCTTGTAATTGTAAACATGTCTCTAATAAGTAATTCAGTAGCGACAGTGGCAAGGAAAATGGCATAAGATGGCATAAGGCAGAAACCTTGAAAGGAGCCAGACTCAAGAGGGAACCGTCCTCATCTGGGAGGCACCCAATGTCTATTTATTACAGTTAAACATTGTTGACGTGTGCAGTTATGGTGATCAAATGCAACCTGTAGACCTGTTTCAGTGTAGAAGACTGTTGACATTAGGTACAGTCCAAATCCATCCTCAAAGCTCCTGTGTTGCTCCGTAATTTCATGGATCTTTAAGCTGTTGATGTGAAACCATCCCCAGCTGCACAGAGTGGCTCCCAATTGAAGAGAACCCCATGCAGAGGCAGGCCGGGATGAAGCAGGGAAATCAGAGAAGAGGAGAGCACCAGGAACACTGGTCACTGGAACTTCAGGATCATATTCAACTAAAGAGAGAGAGAGAGAGAGAGAGAGAGAGAGAGAGAGAGAAATATGGATTATAAGTATCTTTATTGTTGTATAAAAATTAAAGACACTGTGGAGTTGGGGACTCTGGCAAGACTAGTCATAGCATCATAACTAAAAAGGAGAGCCGAAAGGCACAAAACACTATGTCCATGAGCCCTCCAGATCTGTTCCTTTTGCCTCAGAAACACCTAGAAGACTTGACTAAATAAATGTTTTAGGTCTAGAGTTGAACCCTGAGACTGTGTCTGAGTCACAAACACTAATTGGAAGGCTGTTCTATAACTGTGGGGCTTTATAAGAAAAAGCTCTGCCCCCTGCTGTAGTCTTCATTATTTTAGGTACCAACAAATAGCCTGCACCTTTTGAAGCATGGGGAATCAAAATAGTACAGATGTTTGCTCAGATACTGTAGTTTAAGACCATTTAGTGCTTTATACGTCAAAAGTAGTATTTTATAGTCATATTTTCTTGATCTGAACCCAGCCATTAGGGAGGCACAAGCCAGTGCACTCTTAGTGCCATTCCCAAGCCCGGATAAATGGGGGGGGTTGTGTTAGGAAGGGCATCCAGCGTCAAACATGTGCCAAATCGAACATGCGGATCACGAATAAGATTTTCATACCGGATCAGTCGAGGCCCGGGTTACCAACAACCGCCACAGGTATCGTTAGCCAACAGGGTACTGGTGGAAATTGGGGTACTGTTGGCCGAAGGAGGAGAAGGGGAGGAGAAAGATGTCTACAGAGACGGCAGGGAAAGGAGAAGTGTAGGAGAGTGGAGGTTAGGGTTGGTACTTTAAATGTTGGCACTATGACTGGTAAAGGGAGAGAGGTAGCTGATATGATGGAGAGGAGAAAGGTAAATATGTTGTGTGTTCAGGAGACCAAGTGGAAAGGGAGTAAGGCCAGGAACATTGGAGGTGGGTTTAAACTGATCTATTATGGTGTGGATGGAAAGAGAAATGGTGTAGGGGTGATTCTGAAGGAAGAATACAGTAAGAGTGTAGTGGAGGTGAGGAGAGTTTCTGATAGGGTGATGAACATGAAGCTGGAAGTTAAAGGGATGATGATAAATGTCATCAGTGCCTATGCTCCACAAGTCGGCTGTGAGATGGAGGAGAAGAAAAGATTCTGGAGTGAGTTAGAAATGAACGATTGGTAAATGGGGCAGACTTTAATGGACATGTAGGTGAAGGGAACAGAGGTGATGAGGAGGTTATGGGTAGGTATGGCCTTAAGGAGAGGAATGTGAAAGGGCAGATGGTGGTAGATTTTGCTAAAAGGATGGAAATGGCAGTGGTGAATACGTATTTTAAGAAGAAGGAGGATCATAGGGTGACCTATAAGAGTGGAGGAAGGCGCACACAGGTGGATTATCTTCTATGTAGGAGATACAACCTGAAGAAGATTGGAGACTGTAAGGTTTTGGCAGGGGACAGTGTAGCTAGACAGCATCGGATGGTGGTCTGTAGGATGGTTTTGAAGGCAAAGAAGAAGAGGAGGAGAGTGAGGACTGAAAAAAAAATACGATGGTGGAAACTGAAGGGAGGAAGAGTGTAGTGTGAGGTTCACTTCCTCCTGGTTACCTAATATGAGGCAAAAACTTCCTGGAGTGCATTTGCAATTTTTCCTTTTTAGTTTCTAGTTATTTTGTGATAACTTTCAAACTTAGAAACAGCCCACTCATATGGCTAATCACTGATCTTTTCTATTCTGTTAAACATCCCTTGTGAGCCGTGTTTAGTGATGTACTTAATAATCAGCTCTTCCATTTCAAAAATGCTAAGTTACAACTACACATTATGTAGTTACTTTAAAATACCCGCTAGTCTATTTATTCACCATACCAATACTTCTAGTGCAAAATGAATAAACCTCCGCAATATCAGTTTTAAATGTAACACTGTCGCAATCCATCAGACAAAACAACACTACTTCACTGCATTATATCCTAAACCAGTCTTTAAAACAGTTTAAAGCAGTGTCACTACCCACTAAAACCACACTACTTCAGTTTTTAAACTGTTTTAAACTTTACAGAGCAGCTAGGGATCAAGCTCTTTACATTATCACCAGTTTGACTTTCTTTAGAAACTAATAAACTTAAGCACTTTGTTTCAGTTACTTTAGAAACAATACTATTCCAATACAACTTTGCCACCACACTATGTTGGGCTGATTTGGTTCTGTTAGGATCCTATACAGAAATGTACAAAATAGGCTTAAGAACTCCTCCTCCTTATGTTTAAGAAACTCAATTCTTTTCTGCCCTTAACATTTTCTCCTCTATATTCTTTTTAAATGAGAGGGTTCCCTTAACAAAAAATAGCATAGAAAAAATAAACCGTTTTTGTTACCTTTCCCATTTTATTTAGGAAATCCCTCGCTGAGTGGCTTACCAATGTAAGAAAAAATTATGAGGACAACGATGATCATAATGAAGAAGTAGTTTATAACAACATAGCAGTGACAAAATACATGATGCACTTTGGGTTCATAGAAGTCAGAAAGATCGAAGAACAAACTCTACCCAGATATTTCATATTGTTCTTCCCTTTGAATTGTAGAAAGGATTTACCTTTTAAATGTAAATTAAGTGTAAGAACTGAGTAAAGGAACACATGGCAGGGTGATGTCACTATCGAGCTGGAGGTCAGTAGGTGGTAGTCACCGGTATTTACACCTTTGCTGGTCCCGGCCCCTGGCAGCTCAGGTTAGGGTATTTTTTAAATGATAGTCATGGTCTCGGACACCTTTTGGTTAGAGATGGTCCTTGATGGCTTGCTGCCTCTTCCAGACTGATTAAATTAAGACTATTTTTCAGATTAATCCAATTGAAATTGTATGTCAAGCTACATAGCTGATTTTGTAAAATTCAAGCTGTTTTGCGAATTAGCTCATTTTGATATAGAATGGGTTGAGGCAGTCTGTAAATTCCTTCAGTTGTGTTCGGTTTTTCTCAAACGTGGTGCTTTGCAGACAAACATTTTTAATTTGGGCTCATCTGTCCAGAGAAATGTTGCAAAGGGACGGATAATTTCCAGTAGGGAAAGGTGAGAAATTTTGGAAATATAGAAGATGAAAACTTAACAGGAATTTATGGACATTTATGGGAATTAATAAAAAAAATTGGTCAATGTGTATAAACTATGTCATATACAAACATAAATATAAACATTTTGTTTGTCATAAACTGATATGAATGCAAAAAATATGATTAGTGAAATGTGTGTTTCATTTATGAGATGATGGTGTAGAGAGTTCTTTATAGTATGCCTGTGTTTACTAAGATATGCCTTCTCTTTATGCCATCTTTTTAAGCTGCTCTGATTCGAGGAAATAGAAATAACTGCACACAGTTCTCTCAAAACCTGGACTGGCTGGTCAGCAAGCTGGAAAGACTGGAGTCATCCTCAGGTAGAACAGACTTTTCCATTCTTGTTTCTGGAATATAGAGTTTAATACATTAAGTCTTCAATAATGGTTTTCTGTATACTAGTCAGAGATGGGACATTGGGGCCCAGCACAGCCATAATTTTTGCCTATTGTATGAGAAGTTGGACACTAAGGAAGGAGAAAAATATTTATACTGATGGCCAGGCAGAGGGACTGAGCTGGGAAGGATGTGCAGCAAGTTAGAGATGCAATAAAAGATGCAGATGGGAGTGGTTTAACTAGTGAGGAGAGTGTGTTGAGAATGTGGAGGGAGTATTTTGAGCATCTGATGAATGAGGAAAATGAAAGAGAGAAAAGGTTGGATGATGTGGAGATGGTAAAGCAGAAAGCGGGTAGGATTAGAAAGGATGAAGTGAGAGCAGCAATTAAGCAGATGAAAAGTGGAAAGTTGGTTGGACCAGATGACATATCGTGGAGATGTTTAGGAGAGATTGCATTAGAGCTTTTAAACAGATTGTTTAACAAGATTTTTGTAAGGTGAAAGGATGCCTGAGGAATGGCGAAGGAGTTTGCTGGTACTGATTTTTAAGAATAAGGGAGATGTGCAGACCTGCAGATTGAGACCTACATTGAAATAAAGTTGATCAGACACACCAGGAAGTTATGGGAAAGAGTAGTGGAAGCCAGGCTGAGAAAAGAGGTGACCATCTGTGAGCAACAGTATGGTTTCATGCTGAGGAAGAGCACTACAGATGCAATATTTACTTTGAGAATGTTAATAGAGAAATATAGGGAAGGTCAAAAGATTTTGAGAAAGCGTATAACAGGGTGCTGAGAGAGGAGTTGTGGTATTGTGTGAGGAAATCAGGTGTGGCAGAGCAGTGTGTAAGGGTGGTACAGGACATGTATGAGGACAGTGTGACAGCAGTGAAGTTTACAGCAGGAACGACAGACTGGTTCAAGGTGGAGGTGAGACTGCATCAAGGATCGGCTCTGTGCTCTTTCCTGCTTGCAGTGGTGATGGACAGGTTGACAGACGAGGTCCGACAGGAGTCACTGTGAACTATGGTGTTTGTAAATGATATTGTGATTTGTGGGGAGAGTAGGGAGCAGGTTGACAATAGCCTGGAGAGTTGGAGGTACGTGCTGGAGAGAAGGGGAATGAAAGTCAGTATGAGTAAGACAGAGTACATGTGTGTGGATGAGAGGGAGGACAGTGGAGTGGTGTGGTTGCAGGGAGAAGAGGTGGAGAATGTGGAGGAGTTCAGGTACCTGGTGTCAACTGTGCAAAGTAATGGAGAGTGTGTTAGATAACTGAGCAAAAGAGTGCAGGCAAGCTGGAGTAGGTGGAGAAGAGTGGCAGGAGTGATTTGTGATAGAAGAGTATCTGCACGAGTTAAAGGGAAAGTTTATTGTGGTGAGACTGTGGTGAGACCTGCTATGTTTTAGAGAAAGCGGCATTGGCTAAAAGACAGGAGGTGGAGCTGGAGGTAGGAAAGCTGAAGATGTTGAGGTTTTCATTGGGAGTGACGAGGATGGACAGGATTAGAAACAAGTTTATTAGAGGAGTAACGCATGTAGGACATTTAGAGGACAAAGTGAGAGAGGCCCAATTGAGATGGTTTGGACATGTGCAGAGGAGGGACAGTGGGTATGACAGTAGGAGAATGCTGAGGATGGAGCCACCAGGAAGGAGGAAAAGAGGAAGGCCAAAGAGGAAGTTTATCTATCACGTAGTTTTTATAATCACGGTTAAAAAAACATCAATACTATACAATAACGCAATATAACAATGCGTGGCATTACAGAGAGAGACATTTCACATATGGAGGGTAAATGCCATTTTTACTACAGCAAGAAACCCAGTTATTAACCTCTACACTACAACCGCAGCTGTGCCACCTACATCGTCTGGAGCAGATCAGAATCAATATTTGTATAATAACATGACAAAAACATTAAAAATAAATAAAATACAACCTACTCACCAGAGATGCATACTCATAATTTGCACTACTCCTCAGAGGCTGTAAGCCAGTGGTACCGCTCGTATTCACTGGTCTGGAAGTGGCAAACAAACCCTTTACCGGGCTGAGACAAGTTAGCTTTGGGGTTCGCCGACCTCTCCTCACGATGTCTAGCTATTCTGGAAAATGTATTTTTAAGTATGTCAGAGACCAAATCAATTTCTCTTCCTCCATAGGCATAAAAAAGTCTAACTCAGATGTATTCCTGTGTGCAGCATGCTACAGTCTTTTTTGCCATTCGAACTTGGCTGTAACATTTTTCCCTCTGACCAACCAATCAGAAGACGGAAAAATGCCCCCGCTATTCGGGGCCAGCTAGCTGGCCCTGTGAGGCGATTGTAAAATCTGATTGGTTAAAGAAACAGACCTATTCATAATATTCTCAATGATTAAAGGGCCAGGCAGGATAGACTTTGCAGGCCCTGGGCAGATTAGATTTACATGGCAGCACATAGAGGCTGAAATCTGATTGGACAAAAAAATCTAATACCCACATACACATGTACATGCAGTAAAGCAGTGCACCCAAGAGAAACGCTACGAAATGAAGAGAATAGACTGTTGGGAATAAATTAATAAAATTTCATGGAACAAATATTAGAATTTAGCTTGTAAATGTAGGTCAGTGCTTCTGATAGTGTTTAGGCCAGCAGAGAAGGCTTTGCTGCCCCTAGCTGCCCCCCACTGAATTTTATATTACCTATTTAAGCACATTTCATCCGTCACATCACATACTGGTGTAAGGCCTGTAGTAATTAATAGTGCAGGCTGCTGCTAGTTTCATATCCATGTTGCTTGATGCTGTTGATTTAAACAATCAGCTTGCAACTTTCTTATGCTGAGGCCTGCTAGTATTGTGTCACATTTTTATGTACTTTGATTGGATGATCAGAGAATAGGATAAGATAAGATAAACCTTTATTCGTCCCACAGTGGGGAAATTTCTTCACTATTTCTGCACTAGTCAGAGCTCTCAAATTGCATCTGTATTAAACTGCACAAGTTCAAATATATTTTTGTGGCTTTAAATGCTTTTTTTTATTTCGTAATGGCTGATAGAGGAGTAGAAATTGATTTGGTCACAGATATAATTACAGGAACATTTAAAAGACAGGCTTTTTAAGAAAAGCTGTGCATCATCAGGAAAGCTGAGCCGAAACGGCTCAAAACTGTTTTTTATATAGCATTCATACTTTTGCATTTTCTTTCCTGGTGAACTTGCCACCGGGAAAAACTTAATGCATGGAAAAAATGCACAGAAATGCAAAAATATGCAGGGAAAAATTAGAAATTATGTATGTGGTCTGGCTGTTACTGCAGTGAAAGAAGTTTTAATTGGGTTTCTTGCTTTAGTAATAGCATTCATTCTCTCTGCATGAGGTACTGGTCTTTGTTGAATTACACCCTTCAAATAATCAACTCAGTTTAAAAATCTACTTCCAGTCCACTTCAGTCACTGTCCCAATCACTCAGACTCGGACATGGTCCTATTGATCTTGGTGCCCGAGGCCTGACCGTACCAGTCATTCAAGTTCAGTGCTTTCCATACCGATAAAACACCAGTGGCTGAAAGGTCCATGTATTTCATGTATAAATCGCAAGTCGCTGTCATTCCGCTGTCAGTGATGCGTAATATTAATACTGTTTAAGATAGATAGATAGATAGATAGATAGATAGATAGATAGATAGATAGATAGATAGATAGATAGATAGATAGATAGATAGAACTTCATTGTCATTGCATTGTACAGGTACACAGCAACATAATGCAGTTTGGCATCTACCAGAAGTGCAAAAATAGTGCAGATAAATATGTAGCATTTTTACAGCATGTTATATATATGTAAGCATATGTACAGTGAATGAATATAAAGGCTATAGCAGTGCAGAGATGTGTGGACATCGTTAAGAAGTACAGATAGATGTTCTAAGGCTATAGCATTGAAGAGGAAATGTGCAGAAGTGGAAGGTTATAAGATTATGGCATTTAAGAAATGTGCATGCTGAATAATATATATATACACGCACACACTATATACACATATATATATATATATATATATATATATATATATATATATATATATATATATATATATATATATATATATATATATATATATATACATGAATGATAAATGTTGGGCAGAATGTACAGTAAGGATATAAAGATAAATATAGAAAAAAATAGTGCAGATGTATTGAAGAGTAAAAAAAGCTATACTATGTAATATGTACATTGTATGTATAATTGTACAGAGGTTATATACAGTGTTTTTATAGTTATCTAGCGGTGTAGTGTAGTGGTGTAGTAGTTCAGTAGTGTGATGGTGGATGGAGAAAAGCTGCCCCCTACTGATCCTCAGGGATCCTTATGGATGTGAACTCCCTGGAACTAATATTGATTGTTTCCAGAGCTCAAAGATGCCAGATGCCACAAATTTAAATCTAGATGGAGTCATTAGGATGTAACTAACCCAGAGATGGAGAGTAAGGAGAGAGTGTATAGAAGTATAGGGGTAACGATCAGCTTTTCTGTTGAACGTGTGATCATTTTGGGGTTGAATGAAAGAGCATGCAAATCAAACCGCCAAGGAGATTGTGTAGGTCTATGGGTTAAGAATTGGATATCCAACGCTAGAGGAGCATGATCAGAGATCACAATGCCCAAATAGTCTTTAGATACAACGGAGTGATTAAGATGGCTATCAATAAATAAAAAAAAATCAATTCTGGAATATGAATGATGCACTGGGGAGAAAAATTAGAATTTCTTGATGCCGGGATTGTGACATCTTCATGGGTCTACTAAGCCGTTTTGTGACATGAAATCAGAGAACGATTTAGACATTGCAGATTGGAATACAGCCGAGAACTAGAACGATCCAAAACAGGGTTCAAAACACAATTCAAATCACCACCAAAAATGATCAAATGGGTATTTAAAAAGGGAAGACTACTCAGTAACCTATTCGCAAAATCAGGATCATTAAAGTTTGGAGCATAAATATTAACCAGCAAAACCTTGGTCTGTATCAACGTACCAGCCACAATGAGACATCTGCCATTCCTATCTGCAATTATACGGGTAGGTGAAAACGTATGCTTCTATTTACTAGGATGGCCACCCCTCCGTGCCTTAGAATTGAAATTGGAGTGAAAAGTTTGACCCACCCAAGGACGGTGAAGCCTATGATGATCTTTGACTCAGAGGTGTGTTTCCTGTAAAAATACTATGTCGGCGCGTAAGCGTTACAGGTGGGTAAAAACCCTAGACCGGGTTATAGGATTACCCATGACCCTAATATTCCAGTTAAGGAACAGGACAGGTGTACCACTGCCAGCTAAACGTGGGTCGGTATTAGTGTCAGCCATTCATCCAAAACCAACTACAAAAAAAATTAAAACAGGACCTGTGATGCCAGGGGGATCCCCATCCCCCCACCCCTGTGCGCGCGCATTCGACACTCAAACACAAACACATACCCAACACACAAGTAGAGTCCCCATTCTAACAGTACCCCAGGGGACAGCAACATGAACTATCAAAAAAGAAACCTACCGCCGCCCACACAAATAAATGTGCTAACGACACGGAGAACAAGCCTAAGCAAAGAGAAGGCTCCAGCTGATTTATCACAACATAAATTATGCGCAACTATATCTAGTTTACGGCTACTCATCCCCAGTCTACATAAATATATAAACAAAGTTTCCAAAGGGAAATAAATTTCCCCAAAAAATTGACCAAGCATTTATGAAACAAACATTACGTTTTTAGGATCACTTACACTTTGATTCCCGTAAAAATAACACTAAAAAAAACCAACAACGAACACAACAACACACAAAGTGCGTAAGGTTAGAGACCAGCATCACCACGCAAAGTTTGTGAACAGTGCAGTGATATGAAAACAAGGAGTAAACATTGCGTCCCACAGCGACAAAAAAGTGTTTACACTTTAAACAGTTTGGATAGTTTTTATATACTTGCTGGCTTCGTCAGGGAAAAGAAAATCTTTGCCCACACCATTGTGTGTAATATGTAGCCGCGCTGGATAAAACAACCCGTACCGCACACCTTCAATGCCACGGAGCTGTCGCCGCACCTCGTTGAAGGCAGCTCGGGCTTTTTTTGCAGTTTTCACCGTATGGTCGGGAAAGATAGAAATGTTCAGACCCTTAAACTGAATTTGCTGTAGTTCTCTGGCGCGCCGTATGACATCAAGACATTCGCTGTGATAGTGAAATTTTGGACACAATGGCTTGTGGTCCTTCACCAGGCTTTGGTACGGGCTGTAGAGTGCAATGTGACCTGTCCAGAACCGGCTCCTTTTCCAGACTCGGTGCCTCCCTTAACAGTGTGGCAACACTCGGGGGACCCTTAGGAACACTGATTATCCGGACATCCGAACATCCGTGACCTAGCTTCCAGATCTTCGCATTTGGTCTCTAGTTTATCGAACTCAGCAGTAAGAAGTTGTATGTCACGTTGCATTACAGCGATATCATCGGTGCAAACAGAAAGTGAGTGCTCCATCTCAACCACGCCGCAGCCTCATTTGCAGCTATATCGCTGGACAGCTGCACCTTCACTGCCTGCAGCTATGACTTTATTGTTAGTCAATCGTCTCCCAATGTACGTTCCAATGCACGTAGTTCAGCCTTAAAAACCTTGGTAATTTCGGACCTCAAAGAGGACAGCAGCTCTGACTTTAATGAGTCAATATCAGCCTTAGAAGCTGCCTGTGGAAGGATGGGCCCTTCTCACGGAGGTGAATAATGCGAAGGCAAGGCAACTGCGAGGCAACTGAAGGCGAGGCAACTGTTGCACCAGGCTACGGGTCTTAGTAGTTTTACCAGACATCATAATTACCTCTAGATTCAAATATACAAACAACAAGGCTAAACCGAGGGATTGAGAGTAAAAAAAAAAGTGAAAAGCTCGAAATAATAACAATTATAACAATAATCCACCGGAGCCACCTAACACCACATCCTACTCCATGACAAGCTATAGACAGCACCCCCTACTCTTTTTTTTTTTTTTTTAACTATTCTTTCATGCATCCCCAAGAAGATCTAATAATAAAAGTCACACCTTGCATCATCTCTTTGAAACACATTTGTCTATGTGCTGTCTTTGTATTTCTATTAATTCCCACTGACGTGGAGTGTTAATGATTGATTCTGTGCTTCAGGCATTCTGGAGGTCCTTCACTGCATCCTAATTGAAAGCCCGGAGGCACTTAATGTCATTCAGAAAGGACATATCAAATCTATCATCTCGCTGCTATACAAACATGGACGCAACTACAAGGTTAATGGCCGCTTTTTTCTTTTGCATAAATGACCAACTAGCTAATGGATGCCTTGGTAATGAAGAAAAGCTTATGATCATAAGAGATATAAGCATTGATTAATTTACTTTACCTAAGCGATTTACCAACTCCAATGAGCCAGGTTTGTAAGGATATGGCCACTTTTCCCACTGTGTTTACTGATCTGTCTTGTCTCTTTTTTATATGTCATAAGATCCTAGATGTTCTGTGCTCACTTTGTGTTTGTAATGGAGTAGCTGTAAGAGCCAATCAGAACCTCATCTGTGATAACCTGCTCCCAAAACGAGATCTGTTACTCCAGACACGGTTGGTCAACAATGTCCAAAGGTAAAGAAAAAATGTATTCCTTTGTGGTCACTGCAAGAAATTATGCAACTACCTAGTTAATTGTATGTCAAAAGTATGGTTTGTAAGTAATTATGTTAGATATGTATTATTTTTGCAGAAGAATAAATCATGTTAGGGAATGCTTTTAGAGGAAAACAAATAGTCCATTATTTTTCAATAACAGCATGGCATAATTAATATTATATTATGTATTCATTTATTATTAATGTATAATTATTATAATTTTTTTCCTATTTATTCCTGGATGTTCTGTCAATAACCTGTTTCTATAGAAATTATAAAGTCATTGTCAGGGACACTGTTAGAAAGAAAATTGATCCAACACCTTTTGACTGGCCAGATTAGAGAATTTGACAGCAATTAGAAATGCTTTCTAAAAGTATTTTTTATATATATATATATATATATATATATATATATATATATATATATATATATATATATATATATATATATATATATATATATATAAGGCTACATTTGAACAGATACTTAACCAAATGAAACACATTGACTGCCAGGGCCATTCACAGGGGGGTGGCTCATGGCTAGAGCCCATGCCCCTTTGCCTTCATCGGCTGAAGTGCCCCTCTCAACAACCCACAATACAAAATGTGTAATTGCAAATCGTAAAAGATGAGGTTAGGATATTTTAAATAAAATAAACCAAATAAAAAAAAGTTTAGCTGTAAACGAAACAGGTTAATATCAAAATGTAAAACAGTAAATAGTTTTTGTTTTATCAGCAATATCAAAACATCTAGAATAACATCTGAAATTATTTTTGTGAGCAGTAAATATTTATTACTGTATGTGCTGTCTTCTCTTTTAATTTTATATTTGTATTAACAATCACCCACCCTCTTACTGACCCCATTTTTAATTTTGGGCCACAGCCCCTCAAAATGTCTGTGCATGGCCCTGTTGACTGCCATATACATACACATTGGCTGTGTTAAAATTAGCAACTATGCACAAAGGTGCATGTAAATAATACATTAAATATGGAGTATCCGTTTTGCAATTGTTAAATTTTCCACTCACTGTACAGCAAGTCATACATTTCTGATTTAACATGTAAACAAGCTTACTGTTCTGGTTTCTTTTTTCATACTTATAGTATGAGACCTAACATCTTTCTGGGTGTGAGGGACGGTTCGGCTCAGTACAAAAAGTGGTACTTTGAGTTGATAATAGACCAGGTGGAGCACTTTGCAACCAGCGAACCTTCTCACCTGCGGGTTGGGTGGGCTTCCTCTAAAAGTTATGCCCCCTACCCAGGAGGTGGAGAGGGGTGGGGAGGAAACGGGGTTGGAGATGACCTCTACTCTTATGGCTTTGATGGACTTCACTTGTGGTCAGGTATCTATTGAAGTAATTCTCTTTTAATATTATTTTAGATTTGTTATTTTATTATGGCATTACACACAAAATGTAGTTTAGTCTGAATTTTTGTCTATTTCTAAAGAGCTATCTTGCAAGGGCAAGTCACAGTTATTAGACAGTGACTGACTCCTCCTCTGTGTTCTTAAAGTTCTCTATGTTTGTGCTGTAGGTCGAATCCCACGGAAAGTAGCTTCAGTAAACCAGCACATACTTACATCCAATGATGTGATCAGTTGCTGTTTGGATCTTGAAGCCCCCAGCATTTCGTTTAGAATCAATGGGCTGCCTGTTCAAGGCATGTTTGAGAGTTTCAACAAAGATGGTCACTTCTTCCCTGTTGTCAGCTTCTCCGCTGGAGTCAAGTATGTAATACAACAGTTATTCACACACACACACACACACACACACACACACACACACACACACACACACACACACACACACACACACACACACACACACACACTACTGAACACAAGTTTTAGGCAGGTATGAAGAAATGCTGTAAAATAAGGATGTCAAAAATAGATATAAAAAATAAATGGTTTATTTTTATCAATTTACAAAATGCAAAGTGAGTGATAGGAAGAAAATAAAATATTTGGTGTGACACTTTGTGTGACTCTTTGGCATCAAACCAGTAACACTTGCACACACTGTTAACAAAGATAGTGGTTTTGTAGATCTGAGTCAGGTGTATAATTAACCAATTATACTGAGCAAACGGTTAGAAGAATTGTCAAGTCAAGTCAAGTCAAGTTTATTTGTATAGCGCTTTTCACAACAGACATTGTCTCAAAGCAGCTTTACAGAAAACAACAGTGAAGGTGAATGGTGTGCGTTTGTCCCTGATGAGCAAGCCGTGGCGACAGTGGCAAGGAAAAACTCCCTTAGATGATATGAGGAAGAAACCTTGAGAGGAACCAGACTCAAAGGGGAACCCATCCTCATATGGGTGACATCAAAAGTTTGGTCATAAATCTTTCAACAATACAGAACAATTTGTGATCATCATAGATCCAGCATCAGCTTCTCCATGCCAGGGCCTTTAAACACTCGGCATTTACTTCTCCATGATCATCCATAGGTCCATAATCTTCACGAGGTGGGACGTGACTGGAGCTGGCCAAACCTCAGGATGCCTCGGGATGGGGAGAGAAAGAGAAGCAGTGGAGAGGAATTAGCGTAGCTGCTGTTCATGATATTAACAGCACAAGTTGATAATGTGCATGTGATCATATATTCTGGAGCACAAGGTTGTGATGTGATGTGTGTGATGTGTGTTATGTGTAGGCTTTGCTAAAAAGATATGTTTTTAATCTACACTTAAACTGGGAGAGTGTATCTGAGCCCCGAACACTGTCAGGAAGACTATTCCAGAGTTTAGGAGCTAAATGTGAAAATGCTCTACCGCCTTTAGTGGACTTTGCTATTCTAGGAACTACTAGAAGCCCAGAGTTTTGAGATCTCAGGGAGCGTGACAGATTGTAGCGTGTTAAGAGACTGGATAGATACATGGGAGCCAAACCATTTAGTGCTTTATAAGTGAGTAGCAGTAGTTTGTAGTCTATTCGAAACTTAATAGGAAGCCAATGTAGGGACGATAAGATTGGGGTTATATGATCGTATTTTCTTGACCTAGTAAGAACTCTTGCTGCGGCATTCTGAACTAACTGAAGCTTGTTTATTAATGATGCAGGACATCCACCTAGTAATGCATTACAGTAGTCTATTCTAGAGGTCATAAACGCATGGACGAGCTTCTCTGCATCAGATATAGATAACATATTTCTTAGCTTAGAAATATTTCTAAGGTGAAAGAAGGCTGTTTTTGTAACTTGATTGATGTGATTTTTGAAAGATAAGTTGCTGTCTAAAATAACTCCCAGGTCTTTTACCGTTGAACTAGTAGTTACAGAACAACCGTCTAAATGCAGGCTGAGATGCTGGAGCTTCTGTGTACTATTTTTTGGGCCGATGAGCAAAATCTCCGTTTTATCAGAATTTAATAGCAGAAAGTTATGGGTCATCCAATCTCTTATTTCTTCAACACACTCAGTTATGCGAGCTAATTGAGCTGTATCGCCTGGTTTGGATGAAATATATAGCTGGGTATCATCAGCATAACAATGGAAGCTAATTCCATGCCTTCTAATAATATTTCCTAATGGAAGCATGTATATTGTAAAAAGCAGGGGTCCCAGAACTGACCCTTGTGGCACGCCATAATTTACTAGCATTATCCTGGATAGCTCTCCATTTAAATCTACGAAATGGTAACGATTGGACAGGTAGGATTTAAACCAGCTTAATGCCTGTCCCTGAATACCGATGTAATTCTGTAAGCGATCGAGGAGAAGATCATGATCTATAGTGTCGAACGCAGCACTAAGATCTAGTAAAACTAATAGGGAGATGTAGCCTTGGTCTGAAGCTAAAAACAGGTCGTTAGTGATTTTAACTAGAGCAGTTTCTGTGCTATGATGGGGCCTAAAACCTGACTGAAACTCTTCAAAGATATTGTTCTCCTGCAAGTGGTTACATAGCTGGGCAGCGACAATCTTTTCTAAAATCTTAGACATAAATGTGAGATTTGAAATTGGTCTGTAATTCGATAGCGTGCTTGGATCCAGATTAGGTTTTTTAATGAGGGGCTTAATAACTGCTAACTTGAGGGATTTAGGGACATGACCTAACGATAGTGAGGAGTTAATAATATTTAAAAGAGGCTCACCAGCTGTATATAACACTTCCTTCAGTAGTTTAGTGGGAATTGGATCTAACTGACATGTTGTTGATTTAGCTTTCATAATAGCATCATACAGCTCTTCTTGTCCTATACATGTAAAACAGTGTAGTTGTGGGGTTGTAAGTACGATTGTGTCGGGAGATGCTGTCAGAGGTTGAACTGCCACAATTGTTTTTCGAATGTTATCTATTTTTTCAGTGAAGAAATTCATAAAGTCTTCACTACTAAACTGTGATGGAACACATTTTTCAGATCCCTGATTTGTTGTTAATTTAGCGACTGTACTGAAAAGGAACCTGGGATTGTTTTTGTTATTTTCTATGAGTTTGCTCAGGTGTTTAGCTCTAGCAGCTTTTAGCGCCTGTCTGTAGCTAAGCATACTGTCTTTATACGCAATTCTAAATACCTCCAATTTAGTTTTCCTCCATTTTCTCTCCAGATTACGTGTTGTTCTCTTTAGGGCATGCGTATGACTATTATACCAAGGTGCAGGTGCTTGTTCTCGAACCTTTTTTAACCGGATGGGGGCAACAGTGTCTAAAGTGCTAGTGAGGATAAGGTCTATGTTGTTCGCCATCTCATCAAGATGATCAGCAGTTATGGGTTTAATGTGAAACTGAGATAAATTAGGCAGGTTATTTATGAATCTGTCCTTAGTGGTTGGAATAATAGTCCTACCAAGTCGATACCGTGGTGAAACACGGTTAATCTGCTCTACCGGTAGTGTGTACAGTAGGAGATAATGGTCTGTGATGTCATCACTCTGGGGTAAAATATCTATATCAGTGACGTCTGCTCCGTGGGATATTATTAAGTCTAGTGTGTGGTTAAAACGGTGGGTTGGTCTGGTGACGTTTTGTTTAACTCCAAAAGAGTTTAGTAAATCGACAAATGATAATCCTAGGGCATCGTTTTCATCATCTACATGAATATTAAAATCTCCTACAAGCAGCACTTTATCAAAGCTGATCAAGAGGTCTGAGAGAAAACAAGCAAACTCATGAAGAAAATCAGCGTAGGGTCCTGGGGGTCTGTACACGGTGACCAGAGCGAGTTTTCTATGTATCTCTGAAAGTGCAATTTTAAGAACGAGCACTTCAAATGATTTAAAGCTGAATCCTAATCTCTGACTAACATTAAGAGAAGCACTATAAATGGTTCCTACACCCCCCCCACGACCAGTCTGACGGGGCTCATGCTTATAAACATATCCTGACGGTGTAGACTCGTTTAGACCCATATAATCACCTGGTTTAATCCAGGTCTCAGTGAGACAGAGTGCATCGAGATTATTCTCTGTGATCATCTCATTTACAATCAGTGCTTTGGGTGCAAGTGATCTAATGTTTAAAAGACCGAACTTTAGAACTTTGTTGTGTTTGTTTATCTGGCATTTTTCAGTTTTAACTGCAATAAGATTATTTCTGGATCTTGTGTATGTAATTCTTGGTTTTACTACCCGAGGAATAGATATGGTTTCTATAAACTGGGCTGTGTGTGAACTTGTAACTATTTGGTCTGTAGTATGCGTGTTCTTATAGCAATTGTGGCCAATAAGCCATGCATCCAATGTGAAAACAAGACTAAGCAACTCAAATATGTATGCAAGCATAGAAACTGGGGTGCAGAAAAATAGTAGCTGGTGCGCTGGACTGATGAGTCAAAGTTTAAAATATTTGTCTATAGCAGGAGGCACTTTGTTTTTCGAAAGTGTTGGAGAGCAGTACAATAATGAGATTCTACAGGCAACAATGAAGCATGATGGAGGGTACTTGCAAGTTTTAGGGATAGATTTCTGCAAATGGATTTTGAACATTGATCAGGATTAATAGTGTCCTCACTGCTGAGAAATACAGCCCCAAACTTGCAGGGAACCTCCACCATGCTTCACTGTTGCCATCAGACATTCATTATTGCTTTCCAGCGCTTCAGCAAACATGACTCCTCCTTCTTCTTCTTCTTTTTCTTCTTCTTCTTCTTCTTCTTATCCTTCTTCTTCTTTCGGCTTCTCCCATTAGGGGATCAGCGGATCATCCGTCTCCATACCCCCCTGTCCTCTACATCTGCCTCTTTCAAGCCAACTACCTGAATGTCTTCCCTCACCACATCCATAAACCTCTTCCTTGGTCTTCCTCTTTTCCTCTTTCCTGGGGGCTCCAACCTCAGCATTCTTCTACCGATATATACCCCATGTCCCTCCTTTGAACATGTCCAAACCACCTCAATCTTGCCTCCCTCGCTTTGTCTCCAAAACGTCTCCTGCGCTGTCCCTCTAATAAACTCGTAATAAACTGCACTCTTTTTTTCACTTCTTTAAAACACTCTCCATTACTTAGCACTCTTGACCCCAGGTACCTGAATTCCTCCACCTTCTCCACCTCTTCTCCCTGCAACTGCACCACTCCACTGCCCTCCCTTTCATTTACACACATGTACTCTGTCTTACTCCTACTGACTTTCATTCCCCTTCTCTCCACCTTCACCTCTCCAGGCTTTTCTCAACCTGCTCTCTACTCTCACCACAAATAACAATATCATCCACGAACATCATAGTCCATGGAGACTCCTGTCTGACCTCGTCCGTCAACCTGTACATCACCACTGCAAACAAGAAAGGGCTCAGAGCCAAACCTTGATGCAGTCCAACCTCCACCTTAAACCAGTCTGTTGTTCCTACTGCACACTTCACCGCTGTCACACTGTCTTCATACATGTCCTGCACCACCCTCACATACTTCTCTGACACACCTGACTTCCTCATTGAATACCACAAACCCTCTCTTGGCACCCTGTTGTACGCTTTCTCTAAATCCACAAACACACAATGCAACTCCATGAAATTTTGGAGTAAGAACGGGCACTTTGAGGATGGATTAGACTGTAGTTAATGTCAACAGTCTCCTACACTGACTCAGGACTACTTTTCGCTTCTGATCATCATCACTGTACCCCGCAACATCATATATCTGCTACAAATGGACATTCGGTGCAAACCAGATGAGGATGGGTTCCCTCTTGAGTCTGGTTCCTCTCAAGGTTTCTTCCTATCGCCATCTCGGGGAGTTTATCCTTGCCACAGTGGCCACCGGCTTGCTCATCAGGGACAAAACTTACTTATAAAGAACATATTCACTTTAAATCACTACATTATCTGTGTAAAGCTGCTTTGAGACAATGTTCATTGTTAAAAGTGCTATACAAATAAAAATTAATTGAATTGAATTGGACTCCTTCTGACCTTCTCTATACTTCTACATCAACATTCTCAAAGCAAATAACGCATCTGTGGCGCTCTTCCTCGGCATAAAACCATACTGTTGCTTACAGATGGTCACGTCTTCTCTCAGCCTGGCTTCCACTACTCTTTCCCATAACTTCATGGTGTGACTGATCAACTTAATTCCCCTGTAGTTACTGCAGGTCTGCACATCTCCCTTGTTCTTAAAGATCCGTACCAGCACACTCCTTCTCCATTCCTCAGGCATCCTCTCACCTTCCAAAATCCTGTTCAACAATCTTGTTAAAAACTCCACTGCCATCTCACCTAAACATCTCCATGCTTCTACCGGTTTGTCATCTGGTCCAACCGACTTTCCACTCTTCATCCTCTTAATTGCTGCTCTCACTTCCTCCTTACTAATCCTATCCACTTCCTGCTTCACCAACTCCACACCACCCAACCTTCTCTCTCTCTCATTTTCCTCATTCATCAGCTGCTCAAAATACTCCCTCCATCTTCTCAACACACTCTCTTCATTAGTCAACACACTTCCAACTCCATCCTTTATTGCTCTAACTTGCAGCACATCCTTCCCAGCTCGGTCTCTCTGCCTGGCCAATCGGTACAAATCCTTTTCTCCTTCATTAGTGTCCACCTTCTCATACAGCTCTTCATATGCCTTTTCCTTGGCTTTCGCAACATCCCTCTTAACTTGCTTCCACATCTCCTTGTACTCCTGTCTACTTTTCTCATCACTCTGCCGATCCCAATTCTGTTTTGCCAACCTCTTTCTCCTTATGCTTTCCTGCACTTCCTCATTCCACCTCCACGTCTCTTTGTCTTCCTTTCTATTTCCAGATGTCACACCAAGTACATTTCTAGCTGTCTCCCTTATCACTTCTGCAGTAGTTGCCCAATCTTCCAGCACCTCTTCACCACCACCGAGCCCCTGTCTGACCTCTTCCCTAAATCTCTCTACAGTCTTCCTCCCTTAGTTTCCACCATCTTATACTTCTTTCAGTCCTCACTCTCCTCTTCTTCTTCACCTCCAAAACCATCCTACAGACCACCATCCGATGCTGTCTAGCCACACTGTCCCCTTGCCAACACCTTACAGTCTCCTCTCTCTTCTTCAGGTTGCATCTCCTACATAGAACATAGTCCACCTGTGTGCACCTTCCTCCACTCTTGTATGTCACCCTATGATCCTCCTTCTTCTTAAAATAAGTGTCAACCACTGCTATTTCCATCCTTTTAGCAAAATCTACCACCATCTGCCCTTCCACATTCCTCTCCTTAAAGCCATACCTACCCATCACCTTCTTATCACCTATGTTCCCTTGCCCTACATGCCCATTGAAATCTGCCTCAATCACCAATCTTTCATTCCTCGGTATACCTTCTACCATTTCATCCAACTCACTCCAGAATTTTTCCTTCTCCGCCATCTCACAACCCACTTGTGGAGCATAAGCACTGATGACATTTGTCATCACCCCTTCAACTTTCAGCTTCACAATCATCGCCCTATCAGAAACTCTCTTCACCTCCACTACACACTTACTGTACTCTTCCTTCAGAATCACCCCTACACCATTTTTCTTTCCATCCACACCATAATAGAACATTTTAAACTTACCTCCAACGTTCCTGGTCTTACTTCCTTTCCACTTGGTCTCCTAAACACACCATATCTACCTTTCTCCTCTCCAATTTCTCTTTCGTGATCCGCATATTTGATTTGGCGCATGTTTTACGCTGGATGCTTTACGCTGTGAAATGAAACAGTCATCCACAACCTCACCTCAACCTAGTCTTGCTGTTCCTCACCCAGGTTTTATTGCAACCTACATATGAAATTATCATCAGCACTTGCTAGGTATAATTGGTTAATCATACACCTGACATTGATCCTACAAAATCCCAGACTTTGTGCAAGTGTAAGAAATGAAAGCCAAAGTATAATCACACCAAATGTTGATTTGATAATTTTTTTTCCTGTTTGTAAATTGATAATAAATTAAATAATTTTTTTTATGTAATACATTTATAAATTGTGAATGTATTTAATTAAAATACATGTTTTTGAACACATTTTATATATTTATGGGGAAAATAAGTATCTAACACATCAGCATTTTTATCAGTAAGGGGATTTCCAAGTGTGCTACTGACACAAAATTTCCACCAGATGTAGCCATCAAGCCAAATATTGAATTCATACAAAGAAATCAGAACATTTAAGTATACAAGTTGAGTCATAATAAATAAAGTGAAATGACACAGGGAATAAGTATCGAACACATAAAGATAACAAGGTGCAAAATAGCATAGAAAGCCAGGAGATCACCTGAAATCTGTCAGTATTGAGAGAGAAACCCTGCCTCCTATCAGTACTAATTAATATCAGCTGCTTTAGTCCTAATTGATGGCCTATAAAGGCTTCTCATTACCCAGGAGGCACACAGGTAAGACTTCATGATGGGTAAAAGAACTCTCTCAAGATCTTCGAAATCTTATCGTTGAAAAGCATTTTGATGGGAATGGTTATAGGCGCATTTCCAGAATGCTGAATGTTACTGTGTGCACTGTGGGGGCCATTATTCCATTTGGGGGCCAAATGGAAAGAGCATCAGTTCACCATAAACCGGCCACGATCAGGTGCTCCACATAAGATCCCTGTCCGAGGAGTCCAAAGAACAATCAGGAGAGTTCGCCAAGAGCCAAGAACCACTCGGGCAGAACTTCAGGAAGACCTTGCATCAGCAGGTACTGTTGTTTCAAAGAAAACTATAAGCAATGCACTGAACCGCCATGGCATCCATGCACGCTCACCACGCAAGACTCCATTGCTGAACAAAAAGCATGTTGAGGCTCGGTTAAAGTTTGCAAAAGAGCATTTGGAGAAGCCTGTGGATTATTGGGAGACTATGGTATGGTCAGAAGAAAGCAAAATTAAACTTTTTTGCAGTCATTCTACACACCATGTTTGAAGAAGAAATGGCACTGCCCACCACCCCAAGAACACCATACCAACAGTTAAGATTGGGGGTGGAAGCATCATGGTTTGGGGCTGCTTTTCAGCAAGGGGTACTGGCAGACTTCATATTATTGAAGGCAGGATGAGTGGAGAAATGTACCGGGACATTCTGGATAAAAATCTTCTGCCATCTACCAGAAAGCTGAAAATGAAAAGAGGATGGACATTTCAGCAAGACAATGATCCCAAACACAAGGCCAAGGAAACAATGAAGTGGTTTCAAAGAAAAAAAGTAAAGTTGCTTGAATGGCCCAGTCAATCACCTGACCTAAATCCCATTGAAAATCTATGGAGAGAACTGAAGATCAAAGTTCATAAAAAGGCCCAAGGAACCTTCAAGATTTAAAGACCATTTGTGTGGAAGAATGGGCCAGAATCACTCCTGAGCAATGCAGACTACAGGTCTCTCCATACAAGAGGCGCCTAGAAGCTGTAATCACCAAAAAAGGCTTTTCTACAAAGTATTACCGTGGTGATACTTCCACCGGTGGTGATTTTTAAATGCACGACGATGCCAAAAGATAAACTCCAGAGAGAAATAGTTGTGAAAGGAAGGAGGAAGACAGTGAACAATGACTTTCTTGGTAGGCTACTGTTTAGATACAAGCCGTTGTAACGAGTTGAGTCTGGGTCAAGGGAGAGCTTACTAACTCCAGTTACAACAGAAATCATATAATTCACAGACAGGTTTCCAAAACTCGTGCTTTTTTAATTTTTCTTGGCAACAGCGTTACGGTTTAGTCAAAGAAACTTAGAAATGAGCATCAGAAAATAATAAGGACATATTCCTCGGCCTTGCACACATGCAATAATACCGGAAAATGCGGCGGCAGGCTATTCCCAAAATGCCGCTCTGCTCTTAAAGGAGCCACAACATTTTTCACCCGTTACACCGTGTAACAGACACTGTCTTTCGTTAAAGCCTGTGTAAAGTTAATTAGTTTCAGTGTAGACATTCAGTGCGGCTTATAGACAGGTGCGGCTTATTTATGTTTAAAATAAAAATCTTTGTCAAATTCAGTGGGTGCGGCTTATATATAGGTGAGCATAATAGTCCGGAAATTACGGTAAATAAAGTGTGTTCAATACTTATTCCCTGTGTCATTTCACTTTATTTATTATGACTCAACTTGTATATTTAAATGTTCTGATTTCTTTGTATGAATTCAATATTTGGCATGATGGCGACATCTGGTGGAAATTTTGTGTCAATAGCCCACTTAGAAATCCCCTTACTGATAAAAATGCTGATGTGTCAAATACTTATTTTCCCCGCTGTATATATGCACACTTATATGTACGTGTTGAAAATAGTAAAGTAGTAAAAAAGCAGGTCTTAAATACAAATACATTAAATTGTTAAATATAACCTCAAATGTACAGCAACACCTGACATTTTACGTGGTATCATTAACTATTTAAAAAAAAAATAAAACCAAAATGGAAATGCTATGTGTGTACACCTTTCCACCTTTTCACTTCTGTAGGAATTAAGAAGTCAATTAATAGTCAGGTGCTGCAAATTAAATGCCCTTCATTAATTGATCATAAGCAAGTGTGACCAGTTCTAAGTGAGACCAAATTATAGATTTTTGCCGGTAACGCACAGTGAACTCAAGAGCACCAGCAAATCTACAACAGAATGGCTAAAATCAAGAATCAAGGTGATGCAATGGCCCAGTCAAAGTCTTGACTTTAACTAGATTGTGGCAATACCTTAAGAGAGCTGTGCATAAACATCAATTAACTAAAGCAGCACTGTAAAGAAGAGTGAGCCAGAATTCCTCCACAATAATATAAGAGACTGATTTTCATACAAAACAAACAAGTTATTTTACGGTCACAGAGGGGTGTACCTTCATGCTCACATAATACACACACACACACACACACACACACACACACACACTGACCAAAAATGTGGTTAAAAACAAAAATCTTAAATTTGGGCTAATTAGACCAAAAGACAGTTTTCCACTGATCTAATGTCTATTCCTTAAGCTTCTTGGCACAATCATAAGAATGCTTGTTGTTATTCTAAATGAATGGTTTTATTGCTGCAATTTAAGTATGAAGGCATGGCTAGTCTGGCTGGTCTTCTCTGAACAGTAGATGCTGAAAAATGCCTACAAATTTAAGAACCATTTAAGCGGGCTTTAAACTGAGGTGCTGTAAATCAGCAGTTTCTGAGGCTGGAAATTCTAATAAACTTATCATTTGTAGCAGAAGTGGCTCTTGTCTTTCTTTTCTGGGATGGTCCTCATGAAACCTAATGAGGTGGGACTGCACTTGGGAATACATTTAAAGTTCTTGAGGTTTTTTTTTTTCCGTATTAACTGACCTTCATTTCTTAAATGCAATATTCAACTGTCTTTTTTCCACACTTAAATTAGAGTTTCTTGTCATAACATTGATTTGTACAGTAGTAGCACCAATAGGGCTTTTGACTCTGTACTGACCTCTGCGTAAGACAACAGATGGTCTAAAGCACATTAAGAACACAAGAACTGTCACAAATTAACTCTTAACAAGGAACACCTGTGAATTGGAAACCATTCCAGGTGACCAGGTGATCTGATGAGAGAATGCATAAGTGTGAACACTTTTTTGTTTACTACATAATTCCATACATGTTCATAGTTTGGATGTATTCTGTATTGATATGCAATGTTGAAAATAATACAAATGAAGAGAAAAACTCTTAAGGAGAAGGTGTGTCCAAACTTTTGACTGTCTAGTGTATATACACATAGAACCTTGACTGTTCTATGAAGGTTTTCACTTATTTATTTGTCTTTTTTGCTGGTAATTTGTAAAAGGTATATTTTCATTGCCATGCTGAATATTAATATGTGACGACTAATTTAAATGGCTTAGAGCTCTAAAGCTGAGCATTGAGCTTGTGGTGAACATATTAATAAATCTGAAACTTGGACCCATGATTTTATTTTTATTTCATTTGTGCATTTATTTTAATGTATGTGTGTATGTTTAAGTGGGTGTTTGGTTTTAGAGAAGTAACTGAATGAAAAAATATACATCACTTTATAGGGAATTGATTCCATTAGTTAGTAGGCATGTCAGACTAGGAGCTTTTAGAAAAGGTAAACGTTTCAGAGACTGTAAATCAGTTTGGGTCTCTTATTTTCATTTCTGTGTGCAAGAAAGCAAATAAGCCAAAAGGAGTCTTTACATTGTCGATAGATAAGCATTTGATGTTGGTTGGTGTGCACTGTTCAATATACTAATCTATACAGCCACTTAAAGAGCATTCACCCAAAAATCTAAACAGCAATCTCACTCTCATTCTTTACAGAGTAGTCTATATCAGAGCTCAAATTGCATATATTATAATAACTCTTGTACCATGTTTTGTAAACACACAGAAATATCATGCATAGAAAGTAATGGCAGACTTAATTTCTTAAGCACATGGATAGAAGGATTCAGATCTGCAGAGCATGCTTATTTTCATTTTTATATTCACACATTCAGCTATTGTTTATCTCTGCAGGGTGCGCTTTCTTTTAGGTGGTCGTCATGGTGAATTTAAGTTCCTGCCTCCATCAGGCTATGCACCCTGCTATGAGGCACTGCTTCCCAAAGAAAGGGTGCGTGTCGAACCAGTGAAGGAATACAAAAGGGACGTGGATGGAGTGAGAGACTTGCTGGGCACTGCACAATTTCTCTCCCAGGCTTCTTTTATACCCACACCAGTGGACACCTCTCATGTAAGAATATTAAGTCATTGTCCTTCACTTAATAAGCCAATACAAGAATAATTAAATTGACAGAAGTGAAATTCATGTGAAAATTGTGAAAGAGTAGCTATTTCTGTACGTATTAGTCATCTCTACTGAAATCATGAGCTTGGGTTACTGTCTCTGTACATGTTGTCACTTTGTGCCTCTGGAAAAAATAGTCTCTTCCCACCTTTAAAAAACATGCATGTAGGTAAATTGGTTTAAAGGAATGGCATCCTTTTGCATTCCTGCCTCACAAAATGAAAGAAAGTGTAATTAAAAATCACATAACTGTTGACATTTTAACATTTTGTGAGTACACCCTGCACATTTCAGAAGCCATTTTATTATATGTTCTCAAGGGACAAGACTATAGAAATGTAAATCAGATTAACCGTGCGTAGTTAGTGTGCAGCTTGTATAGCAGTACAGATTTTGTATTTTCTAAATTCACCAGAATTCACCAGAGCTGCACAGGTTGTTGCTGGGATCCTCTTCCACTCCTCCATAATGACATCACAGAGCTGCTGCATGTTAGACACGTGGCACCTCTCCAAATTCTGCTCGATGATGCCTCACAGGTTCTCAGTAGGGTTCAAGTCTGGAGACATAGTTGGCCACTTCATCACTGCAGCGTCTGCATAGGATAATTTGTTGATTATTTGGATTTGGATTTCATGTCCCAGACACCCCCATCAAGAATCTCCTTTGTCTACCGCATCTGGACTCTTGTTCAGTAACAAAGCCAATGTAACTGTAAATGTATACCAACATCCTTGATGCAAACCCCTTTTTGATTTTGATTCCTTGATTATTCTCATTAGGTTGTGGACAATTGAGGATAAACTTGCCATTTCTTTCTCTCTCATTCTTCTCTCTATCTTTCTCTTTCTCTCTCTCTCTCTCTCTCTCTCTCTCTCTCTCTCTCTCTCTCTCTCTCTCTCTCTCTCTCTCTCTTTTCCAAATTACTCTTTCTTTATCTGTATGTTTGAGTTTAGTTTAGTCCTGTGTTACGTGTAGTCCCATTCATTAAACACCTTCTCTTACAAGTGATGGTCTCTGAGTGCTGCTCACAATTCAAAGTCACTGAATACTGATTCTGCTACATGCTAAAGTTACAGCTGGTAAGGTATAAAGTAAGAAGTTGTTTCTTTCTTGGCTGGGAAGATAACCTTTACTAGAATTGATGAGATTATACTGTCTGCTCGGTGGATGAACAGATCAAATAATTGTAACATTGATTCTATTACCGTTAATTCTAAGATTTAATCTAAATATTTATAATTAATTATAATTAGTTAAAATTATTCATAGATATTTTTGCAAGCTAATTTGCTACATATAATGGTGAAGAATGCAAGCAAGTTGTTCAAACTTTGCTTTGTGAGCTGTCAATTTATATATTATGCAGGCTTAGAGTGAGAAGTCGCAATGTGGACTTTAATATCCTTTATTTGTCTAACAATTAGTAACAATTATTCAAACTGCAGTCATAATATTAAAACCACTCAGTAAATATGAAGAAATCACTTTTCTGCACATTCTAATGTCAAAATCGCCTGTTGAAATGAAGAAATCTTCCCTCAGTTCAGTAAAGATGTGGCTCGTTCCTGTCGATTTCTTCTCTATAACTTCCGAAGGATTTGACCATTTCTGTCCACACAGGCTGCCCAGGTACTTGTTCAGTCTCTTGTCATTTTAAGACTTGACTACTGCAACTCTCTGCTGGCAGGTCTTCCCCTGAACACTATTCATTCACTGCAAATGATCCAAAACGCAGCTGCACGACTTGTGTTCAATCTGCCCAAGTTCTCCCACACCACCCCACTGCTGCGCTCCCTTCACTGGCTTCCAGTAGCTGCACGTATCAGATTCAAAACACTGATGCTTGCCTACAAGGCCAAAAATGGACCAGCACCATCTTACCTCAGTGACCTCATCACATCTCGCACTGCACCACGCTGTCTGAGATCCTCCAGCACTGCTCGACTGGTACCACCTTCTCTCAGAATAAGATGTAAGTATACTTCAAGGCTCTTCTCTGTTCTGGCACCAAGGTGGTGGAATAAACTTCCCCTAGATGTCTGTACAGCAAGTCCCTGGCTATCTTTAAGTGACGGTTGAAGACATACCTCTTCCTGAAACACTTAAATTAGCACTTTCCAAGTTTGCTTTGTAGAATTCAAGAGTTATATTTATAATAAGTTTGTAATCTAGCGTACCAGTGTTGAAATTTTTTATTGCTGGAGACGTCCCACTTTACAAGGGCATCTGCTAATTGGCACAAATGTAAAGATGTCTGATGCATAATGGAAAAAAAACCCTGTTGCTTGTTTATTTGTGGGTGGAGCGAAGAAATCTTGCCTCATTCCTTTGTGCTTTTAAGTGGCACAAACTCTAAGGATCTGTTGGAATACGAAAATCTTCCCTCAGTTCGATAAGGATTGATTTGAGCTATGTTCCTCTGATCTTCTAAAAACCTTATCTGAGGTATTTATTTTTGGGTGCAGCGAAGAAATCGTGCCATATTCCTCTTGTGCCGTTAAGTGGCACAAATTCAAACAATCAGTTTGTAACAAAGTCACATAATGCGTATGGTTGAGAGTAATCTCACACCAAACATGATCACTCCCAATCACCACTGAAGTAATTTAGGGCACAATACCTTTGAGTAACACTAGATGGCGGGTGTTTAAGTGTCTAGCACTTTGCAACTTCCTCCTCCTATCTCCTAACTTCAGTGTGTGTGAACTCTCCCTCTTTAGCTAGTGGACTTTCTTAAACAGGTCGGCTTCTCTCTCTTCCTCCTGGTTTTGTTAATTTTCTCTTTACTGATTGTTTTATCAGTTGTTTTCTTCCCATCTCTTCTCACTTATTTAAATTAAATTTAAACAGAGTTTGAATCTATATTTACATTTAAGTGTTCTGCTATTTAAGTTTTGTAGCACTCCCCCTTGGTCAATGAAGGAAGGTTGCCTCCGTAGTAAAACACCCCGAGCGGAGCCACCCATCCTGCTGTACCTGGTGCACTGGGGTTGGACTTGGATACATATGCCCTAGTCCAGTCTGTGCACTTTGTTAACCCAAGGCAAAACCTCAAAAAGATGATTAGGTTTTCCCTCAACCTATAATGTGTTTAGCCTGCTCCCGCTATCCAAGCCAGACCAATAATCTATGTGTTAACACCGACAGCACCCCCTTTTCTGTAAAGACCCATCCTAACCCTTAACAGCAGTCACAGGTCTGGGTCTGCTCTATCCCGTTTGTGTTTTAAGTAGTTGATTTGTTTGTTTTCTCTTTATTTAGTTTTGGTGTGGGGTAAAAACCTAACTTTTGAGAATCATCAAAGAAAGCTTAGCAACCTGAGGTAGCCAAATCTTTACATGATCTATTAGGTAATCACGCCGCCAGCCTGACCTACCCTTCACTAACTGTCTGAACTTGTCAGGTCAGACTGGGCATATAACTTGCATTGGCCCGTTGTGCTGTCTTTGTCTCTTAGCAAATGAGCCAGCATGTCCCAATCATCCTGCCCTGATACCCACTGGGATCAACTAGAGTCCTTTTTCAAAGCCCTGACTGGTACCCTTCTGCCTAAGGCTCCTAGTGATCTGCAGTATGTGAGCCTGGAATACCTTGACGACAACCTGAGTGCTGCAAAGGTGGTTGAACAGGAACAGGAAAAGTAACAGGAATCATCAGCACTAAGATTCCAAGCTGAGGAGGCTCCTGGCACTTGCTCATGGTCAAATGGTCCAACTAATGGCAGAGACTCAGAACCAGTGCAGGATGGAAGATGAAAAGGACCCAGAGCTGCAGGAGAAATTAGAGAAACTCCAATGTCTACGTTTCATGTCTAAGTATCTTCCCTCATGACACAAATGCAATTAACAGATGGTTCTCTGCTCTTTCCACCTTACTTCAAAGATATTCCAGTGGGAATGTGTTTCCCGGGTACAGCTTTTGGACTTGTTTAGCAACAATGCCAATGCAAGTAACTGTTTACCAACGACTAGATGTGTGTTTAAGTTCGAGCCCTTTTATTAAGGTGAAGTTTGATTCCTGGAGGACTCTCATTAGAGAATTTGCTACATCACCAACAAGTTTTTCTTAGTCTTATCAGATTACAGGAAATGTTTCCAGTAATTCATGCTCTTGGACAGGTTGTTTTCATCTGTTTGCTTGCTTTCTTATGAGCCATCTTAAGAAGAGGACGGCCATTCAAACTGACTTGTTGCAGTGTGAAGTGTATGCAGACTGACAAATGGACCTTCTCCTTCTGTTATCTCAAAAGCAGTGTTGGCAGTGTCTGTTTTTTTTTTTTTGAACCTGCACCTGACACACTGCAAAGTGTGTTTGCAAAATTGTTTCAAGTTTCAATGCAATCCATTTTGGAAAACCTCTGTATGACCCTGGCCACTGTACTGCAGCTCAGTTTCATGTTGTTACCAATCTTCTTATAACCCAGGGTTAGATTTAGGGTTCTCTTTGTGAAGAGCAACAATTCTAATTCTCAAATGAGGGAATTAAACGCATCACATTTTAACTGCTTTAAGACATGATACTGTCCTGTCAAGCAGACAAAAACATGAACATGAATAGGACATATGGCTTTGCATGGTTACTTGACGTACAGCTGTTACCACTTAGGGTGCTTTCACTTTTGTTGCCAGCTATTTTGACAATAATGGCTGTATGTTAAATATTTTTAGGACAGTAAATCTATACTGCTAAACAAGCTGCACATTAACTACTCTAAAATTTTATATATATATACTCAAATTTTTATAGTATTGTCTTTCGAGAAGATATACTAAAATGGTTGCTAAAATTTAAGGGGTGTATTCACTTTTGTGAGATACCTTATATAATTTATTGTCATTTAAACTTTTCCATATCTTAAGCTGCACAGTGGCATGTGTACATTGAGCTTTCATTCCATTAACTAACCTTATCTAATCTGGAACTGTCAACCCAGCCATAAGGGTTGCACAAGCCAGTGCACTCTTAGTGCCGGTCCCAAGCCCGGATAAATAGGGAGGGTTGCTTTAGGAAGGGCATCCATCGTAAAACGTGCCAAATCAAATATGCGGATCACGAATCAGAAATTCAGTGTAGCCAACAGGGTACCGGTGGAAATTGGGCTACTGTTGGCCGAAGGAGGAAAAGGAGAGGAGAAAGATGTCTACAGAGACTGCAGGTAAAGGAGAAGTGTAGGAGAGTGGAGGTTAGGGTTGATATTTTAAACGTTGGTACAATAACTGGTAAAGGGAGAGAGGTAGCTGATATGATGGAGTAAGGCCAGGAACATTCAAGGTGGGTTTGAACTGTTCTATCATGGTGTGGATGGAAAGAGAAATGGTGTAGGGGTGAAGGAAGAGTTTAGTAAGAGTGTAGTGGAGGTGGAGAGAGTTTCTATGAGGGTAATGAACGTTAAGCTGGAAGTTGAAGGGGTGATGATAAATGTCATCAGTGCCTATGCTCCACAAGTGGGTTGTGAGATGGAGGAGAAGGAAAAATTCTGGAGTGAATTAGATGAAGTGGTAGAAGGTGTACCTAGGAATGAAAGATTGGTGATTGGGGCAGACTTTAATGGGCATATTGGTGACGGGAACAGATGTGATGAGGAGGTGATGGGTAGGTATGGCCTTAAGGAGAGGAATGTGGAAGGGCAGATGGTGGTAGATTTTACTAAAAGGATGGAAATGGCAGTGGTGAATACTTGTTTTAAGAAGGAGGAGCATAGGGTGAGATGTAAGAGTGGAGGAGTTCAGGTACCTGGGATCAACAGTGCAAAGTAATGGAGAGTGTGTTAGAGAAGTGAAGAAAAGAGTGCAGGCAGGGTGGAATGGGTGAAGAAGAGTGGCAGGAGTGATTTGTGATAGAAGGGTATCTGCAAAATTGTCCGGAAAAGTTTATAGGCGTGCGGTGAGACCTGCTGTTGTCTGGTTTAGAGACAGTGGCATTGAGTAAAAGACAGGAGGTGGAGCTGGAGGTAGCAGAGCTGAAGATGTTGAGGTTTTTGTTGGGAGTGACGAGGATGGACAGGATTAGAAACAAGTATATAAGAGGGACAGCACATGTAGGACGTAAGACAAGGTGAGGAAGACACGATTGAGATGGTTTGGACATGTGCAGAGGAGGGACATGGGGCACACCGGTAGGAGAACGCTGAGGATGGAGCCACCAGAAAGGAGGAAAATAGGAAGACAAAGGAGGAGGTTTATGGATGTGGTGAGGAAACACATGCAGGTAGTTGGTTTGAAAGAGGCAGATGTAGAGGACAGGGGGGTATGGAGACAGATGATTTGCTGTGGCGACCCCTAATGGGAGCAGCCAAAAGAAGAAGAAGAAGATCTAATCTCGAACAGATTCTTGTTCTTGGCTGACAAGTAGAACCTGAGAGGCCAGCCCCTCGATATATTCTGCATTCTGAGATGAATTTCTATCATCATGGTTGAAAATAGTGGATATGCAAGTTTCTTTAGCATTCCTGTCAGCCTAAAACAGTTTTCTGACCTCTCTCAAGGCATTTCCACCTGCAGAACTGCTACCTACTGGATGCTGTTGTTTATTACATGATTCTGTGAAAACTCTAGAGCACATGTGTCAAACTCAAGGCCCGCAGGCCACATCTGGCCCGATGCACAATTATATCTGGCCCGCGAGATGCTTTTATATAGATCTATTATTATTGTTATTAATGTCCCGGCGATATGAGGCGCTGATAACACAAACTACAGATCCCATAATGCAGCGCTTCAGCTGCCTTACCGAACGCTAGACTACCTGGGAACATTCCAGTGTCAATCAAGTCGAGCTTCTGTTGATGTATTTAACCCTATTGTAAAGTTATTGTGAAGAGCCTTTCAAAACCGATGGGATTCTGAGTGTATGTTTACTGACACTGCCGGTAAACACGTGTGTTTTATTTGTGGAGCGAATGTGGCTGTAATTAAGGAATTTAATCTAAGACGGAACTACGAGACAAAACATCAGCAAAACAGTGTGGTGTGAAAACAGAGGAGAAATCAGAGTCACATCAGCCGGTTATTTACTGAGGGAGAGTTTTTGAAGAGCTGCATGATGAAGCTGTGAGACGGCTTGTGTTTAACCGGAGATTTTTTTTATGAAGAGCAAAATATTTTAAGTTATTTCAAAATTACGATTATTTTTTTATAAAATGGCATAAGAGCAAAGAAATCTGATTGTTTTGATTTGTTGTTATTTTAACATTTACTTTTTATTGATTTGTTCAGTTTTTTTTTGCAGCATGTTCATATTTATAACTTGTATAATTTTGACAGTATATATTATTATGGAGAGCAAAATATTTTAAGTTATTTAAAGTTTTAGTTGATTTATTGTGGAATAATATTCCTGGCTGTTTTTATTAATATTTATGTTTAAAAAAAAAAATTTAGTTTTAGTGTGTTCAATTAATGTTTATCCCGCGACCTAATGTGTGTTTTGAGTTTTGGCCCCCTGTGCAATTGAGTTTGACACCCCTGCTCTAGAGAATGATGCGGGGAGATCAGCATTTTTTAAACCAACCAGCCTGCCTGTTATATAGTCCCAAAATAGCCGTAAAGTCTCAGATTTTTTTTTCTCCTATTCTAATGACTGAGGCCTAAAACAGTTAAAGTTCTGGGTATGTCACTGAATGATTGTATTTATTGTGCTGCTGGCACCTATTTTGTCTGATTGTCCAGTGAGTTCACATTATCGCACACTGTCACTAAAGTATTTTAAATATTGATTAAAAGAAACATATCAGATGCTACACAACAAGAAAATAGTCGATGAACATAATGATCAACATTCAATCAATACATTATAAATAATTTATATCGCTAAATGACCCATTGTAAACCTTTTTTTTTTTTTTTTTTCACAGATTGTCATGCCTCCTCACCTCGAGAAAGTACGTGACAGGTTGGCTGGGAACATCCATGAACTGTGGGCCATGAACAAGATTGAACTGGGCTGGTCTTATGGCAAGGTTCGACTGCAAAATATATTATTATATTTTCATATATATATATATATATATATATATATATATATATATATATATATATATATATATATATATATATATATATGGAAAAGCAAGAATGATTTCAAAATATATTTTAATTGTTTATTTTTAACAATATACAAAAGGCAAAGTGACCCAACAGAAGAATTTTCTAAATAAAATCGATATTTGGTGTGACTAACCTTTGGGTTTCAATTCTTACACTTGTATATTTTATGCACTTGCACAAAGTCAGGTCAGACTTCAAAAGTCAAAGTTAGGTGTATAATAAACCAATTATACCAAGCAGTTGTTGATGTTGATTTCATGTTTGTTGAAAAGCAGTCATTAACTAAAACCGAAACAGCAGTGAAGGAGGCTTAAAAACTGGGTGAGGTCCAGTCAAACTCTGCTACTCAGCTACTAATGTAAGGCTGTGGAAGACAGTTTCATGTCACAGGTCATACACCATGTCAAGACTGACCACAGCAACCAGACCCAAGGCAGTTATAGTTTAGGGCTGCATTTCTCCAAATGGAATAGGCTATTCAATGTATCACAATGCTGAGAAAATACAGGTATATACTTATCTAGTGTTTACTTAATCATGCATTTTATTCCTGAACATGTTAAACACAAAAACCCTTTGATACATACACAGATTTAATTTCTCCAAAAAAATGTAATAGTAAAACCTTGTTCTGTGCTTCATTTTGCTTTCTCTTTTGTAATTTGCTGATCAAATTAATACAGAGGGAGAGTGAAAAGATTCTGGTTCATTGTGAAATTAAAACCAGACTACTCAGTTGTCATTTCTCAAATGTTGGGTATGATTGATTTCTTCAAAATGTGATTGATTCACTCAGATTTAAGGGCTGAAGTAACATTTGCTGCAGGTATTAAACTTGCTGACGTCAAGTCAGGAAGCTTTTATTGTCAGAGTATTGTGCAAATAAACAAATAGCAGCAATCAAGATAAAGTGAACAGTGGCAAAAAAAATGCGGATAGAATATGGTGCAAAGAACAAATAGCAGCAATCGCGGAAGATGTGCAAAAACGTCATGTAAACATTTTGCGGTTAGTCATGGGTGTGCGCAGTGTATGATGTGTGTTAAGTCCGGTTTGTACAGATCAGTCACACAAAGTAAATATGAGTGTGTGTTGAGTCCGGTTTGTACTGATCAGTCACACAGTTGTGTGTGTGTGTGTGTGTGTGTGTGTGTGTGTGTGTGTGTGTGTGTGTGTGTGTGTGTGTGTGTGTGAGAGAGAGTTCAGTTCAGTTGTTTGTTAAGAAGCCTGATGGCTTGAGGGAAGAAACTGTTGAACAGTCTGGATGTGGCGGACCGAATGTTTCGGAACTGCTTCCCTGATGGTAGGAGAGTGAAAAGTGTGTGTGACAGGTGTGTGTGGTCGTCCACAATGCTGTTTGCTTGCGTGTGGTGTAAATGTCCATGATAGAAGGGAGAGAGACTCCGATGATCTTTTCAGCTGTCCTCACTATTCTCTGTAGGGTCTTGCGATCCAAGAAGGTGCAGTTCTTAAACCAGGCAGTAATGCAGCTGCTCAGGATGCTCTCAACGGTCCCTCTGTAGAACGTGGTCAGGATGGGAGTGGGGGGAGATGAGCTTTCCTCAGCCTTCTCAGGAAGTAGAGACGCTGCTGGGCTTTTTTGGTGATGGAGCTGGTGTTGAGTGACCAGGTAAGGTTATCCGCCAGGTGAACACCAAGGAATTTGGTGCTCGTGATGATCTCCACTTAGGATCCATCGATGTTTAGTGGGAAATGGTCACTCTTTGTTCTAGTGGTCAACAACCTGACTTCTTTAGTTTTGTCCACGTTCAGAGACAGGTTGTTGGCTCCCCACCAGGCTGTTAACCGTTGCACCTCCTTTCTGTATGCTGACTCGTCGTTCTTGCTGATGAGACCCACCACGGTCGTGTCTTCGGCGAACTTGATGATATGATTTGAGCTGTGCGTTGCTACCCAGTCATGAGTCAGCAGGGTAAACAGCAGTGGACTGAGCACACAGCCCTGAGGGGCCCCAGTGTTCAGTGTGGTGGTGCTGGAGATGCTGTTTCCCATCCGGACTGAGGTCTCCCAGTCAGGAAGTCCAGGATCCAGTAACAGAGGGAGGTGTTTAAGCCCAGTAGGCTCAGCTTCTCAATCAGGTGCTGAGGGACGATTGTGTTAAATGCTGAACTGAAGTCTATGAACAGCATCCTTACATAAGAGTCCTTGTTGTCTAGGTGGTTGAGGGCCAGATGAAGGGTTGTGGAGATAGCATCGTCCGTGGAGCGGTTTGGATGATACGCGAACTGCATGGGGTCCAGTGCGGGTGGAAGCTGGGTCCTGATGTGCCTCATGATGAGACTCTCGAAGCACTTCATCACAATGGGTGTGAGTGCAACGGGACGATAGTCATTGAGGCAGGATACGGTAGACTTCTTCGTCTTGAGGCATGTAGGAACAGTGGCACTGCTCAGGGAGATGTTGAAGATGTTGGTGAAGACATCCGCTAGCTGTTGTGCACGTTCCCTGAGCACTCTGCCAGGAATGTTGTCTGGTCCAGCAGACTTCTGTGGGTTAACTCTGCATAGAGTTTTCCTCACTTCAGCTGTGGTTAGACAGAGCACCTAGTCATTGGGAGGAGGGATGGTCTTCCTCGCCACCATGTTGTTTTGCACCTTGAACCGGGCGTAGAAGTCGTTCAGCACATCTGGGAGGGAGGTGTCACGGTCACAAGCAGGTGATGTTGTCTTGTAGTTCGTGATCGCCTGGATGCCCTTCCACATGCTCCGGGTGTCTCCGCTGTCCTGGAAGTGGCTGTGGATTCTCTTGGCGTGTGCGCGCTTCGCCTCTCTGATGGCACGGGACAGTTTGGCCCTTGCTGTTTTCGAAACCACCTTGTCCCCTGCTCTAACGGGGGAGTCTCTTTTTTTTAGCGGCGCACGCACCTTGGTGGTCATTCACGGCTTCTGGTTGGTCTTGGAGATGGTCACGTCATCAATGCACTTGCCGATGTAGCTGGTCACTGTTGACGTGTACTCCTCCAAGTTGATGAAATTGCCACTGGTTGCAGCTTCCCTGAACATGTCCCAGTCAGTGCATTCAAAGCAGTCCTGGAGATCAGACATGGATCCTGCTGGCCAGGTTCTCACTTGTTTTCGAGCTGGTCTTAAATGCCTGCTGAGTGGTTTGTATGCTGGGATCAGCATAACAGAGATGTGGTTTGAGTACCCGAGGTGGAGGCGGGGCTTTGCCCTGTATGGGCCCTCGATGTTTGTGTAAACAACATCCAGCGTGTTTTCTCCTCTGGTTGCAAAGTCCACATTCTAGTGAAATTTGGGAAGCACAGTCCTGAGATTTGCATGATTAAAATCTCCGGCAACAATAAACAATCCGTCAGGGTGTGTGTTTTAAAGTTTGCTGATTGTCCCATAGAGTAAACTAGGCGCTTCTTTAGCATTAGCGCTAGGTGGTATGTACACTCTGAGCACAATAGCGGTGGTGAATTCACGTGGTAGATAAAAAGGTCTACATTTCACAACAATAAATTCCAACAGCGATGAGCAGTAGGCAGAAACAAGTGCAGAGTTCCCACAACATTTCGTGTTGATATAAACACACAGACCACCGCCGCGAGTCTTACCGCACAGAGCTGCATTTCTGTGGACACGAAACGTGGCTAGCCCGTAAAGCAAAATTTCGGCGTCCGGAACTCTGTCGCTCAGCCACGTCTCAGTGAACACAAAAAAAATGTGTTCTTTGAGGGTTTTGCGGTTGTACACAGGGACACCGGTTGCTCCGATGTCCATGTGTTGTGTAAGGCGGGCTACAAATAAAAGTAGCACCATTTTGGGTCCGGAGCGGACGCTGTGAGCTACTGCCACGCCGCCATCTTGGCCAATTAAGATTTATACATGAGTAGTAGACATGTACATGAGTAGACTTTGTACATGAGTAGAATCTGTTCTTAATTTCTCAGTAATCCATTTTGAATTGCTGTTTATTATTCCTATTTTATTCATGTTCTGTTTAGCCTAATTAATTTCTGTCTGTTAAGTTAGACCTTTATCATTTATTTTTGTATTTAAAACAAATTATTGCTGTAAGAACAATATAGGCCCTTAATGGCAAAATAATCAGAATCTCAGCACTTTGTATGTACTATAAATATGATCAATATCTAGTGATGTATATTGATCATAGTTCTATGTACTACTACTATAAATATTTTATTTGTATTCAGGCCAGTTTTTTTGTTCCTTTTCAGTATGTTAATAGTGTTTAATTAGGGCCAAGAGCGAGTATTTTGTCAGGTCAAGTTCTTCATTTGTTAGTCTGCCCTCACAGAGGTCCAGGAGTCTTGTTAACACTGGAGAGATTTAGTATTTGGCTGGAGAACCATGATCAAACTATAAGTGTATTCTGCACAGTTGTTAAATGCTTTACACTATTAGATTATGATGGGTGCTTCCCTAGATTGCTGTTGGCATGCTGTTCCAACTCTTTGTCTAGCAGTGATGCCTCACTTACAGAAAGGAATTCATATGTAACAAAATACAGTATATTACATTACAAAATATAAGTTGGTATGTTAATTAATCTGTATTCATAAATTATGTAATAGCTTAAGAAAAGACAATGCTAGTAGCAGGCACTATACTGTAATACAATTTCTAAGTGGCTATTTAAAAACTTTAAAAAAGGATAAGTGAATTACCGTAAAATCAAGCGCACCCAAATATAAGCCGCACCCACTGAATTTTACAAAGATTTTTATTTTTAACATAAATATGCCACACCTGTCTATAAGCCTACATTGAATCAAATGAACTTTACACAGGCTTTAATGAAAAACAGTGCTTGTATCTAAACTGTAGCCTACTAAGAAATTCATTGGTCACTGTCTTTCTCCTTCCTTTCACAACAATTTCTCTCGGGAGTTTATCGTTTGGCATCATCGTGCGTTCAAAAATCACCATCAGTGGAAGCTTTTCTCCCGATGCCGTGCAGTTTTTTTTTTCATGCCCGATTGTTTTCGCCGAATGATTCGCAATTTCTGTTGACAGTCCGAGTGAGAGGCAGGTTAAACGTCAGGACCTTATCTATATTTATGATGTGGTGCGGGCCAGTTCACTGGAAGCACGATTTAATATTAAAGGTTTCATTGGTTCACCTTAACCCGTTAGACAATTTCATTGGTCTAATGTTACGGGGCTCATTTTTTTGGCGCCATGACGCTTGTGAAACCGGGAAAAACCCAGGAAAAATCCATAAATTAGCCGCTTCATTGTTTATGCCGTGGGGTTCAAAACGTGGGAAAAAAGTAGCGGCTTATAGTCTGGAAAATATGGTAATTGTTCATTAACAATTTGCCTACTAAATAATGCTAATTGTTCACTCAGTAAGAATACATGATGTTGTTCAATAATAATCGCAGATACTTACATTTCTCTACAGGTAACTATGGTTATTTATAATAACTCCTAAATAATACTGATAACATTTGGATGTGAAGTGTATAATTGCTAAAAACCTTTTCTTTATGAAAATCTACCAGCATGGCTGATTTTAGCACGTCATTGTCTAAATTGTTAATGCCTATTTAATTGACTATTGTCTAAAACAAGTCCCCATACATAGCATTACTCTTATGTGTGACACTCCCTGTGGTAACAGTTGAATGAGGAAATAGTAGACCTTCATGAAACAAATAAAAATCCTTTTAATAAACGTAATTTTCTCAAGTTGCTAAAATCCTCACAAACTCTATCACTGTTCCATAGAGAGTAGTCTGACTGGATGCATCACTGTATGGTATGGCTGCTCTGCCAACAACCAAAACTCTGATGGGAACAGGATCTACTTACTGACAAGCCTGATAAAGTACAGTTTTTACTAGCAGGCTATACTCCTATAGGGTTTGTAGGCCAGCTAATGTACACGCCCAGTGTCAATAAATTTATTTTACACACTTGTACTACTGCCAATTTGTCACTTTATACTAGTTACTAACTTGAGTGCAAAAGTGTGTACTGTATATTTCTTGCTTTACACATTCTGTGTGTATTGTATATTGTATTTGCTAATTGTATTCAGTGTACTTCAAAGAAAAATCACCTGTCTCTGTAATGTATGCACTTTAATGTAAGCAATTTACTTTAGCCTTGACAAAAGCATTTTAGTAAATATTCAGTAGGTCTTGGCATGCTGTGCAACTGACACAGCAATCCGTTATTCTCCATTAGTTATGAATTTCCTTGTGCTACACTTTGTAACAAAACTGATGGAAAGTTAGAATAAGCAATTGGAAGCAAAACAATGCATTAACTACTAGTTCTGCAGGAGAAATGTAAGACTGTAATTTCTACTTAGTTATTGTCAGGCACAAGAACTCGCAGGAAACCGGAGATTGAATGAATAAGAAACGTGTTTACTTAATTCACTCAATAAATGAAAGAGCAAAGCAGAAAACAGGCAGGCATGAACTAAAACACAAAAGAAATACAGAAAACTAAAGAAACGTCCAAAACACATGAAGCGTGATATAAACACAAAAGGTGAGAGAGTCCACAATGTTCGTAGGCCTAAGCTGTAGAACGGACGGTGAGACTGTGAACGACTGGGGTTTATATATGGTGGTGACTGATGTGACCCAGGTGATGATGATTAGTAATTAGGTGAGCTGCTAGGGTGGATATGAGGGTTAGGAGAAGGCGTGGCTGGTGGATCCCTGACAGTTATTAGTAATGAAGCAATTTCTTAGTAGTTAATAGTAATAAGCTAAATGTAAATAATAATCTAATTAATAACCTGACTACCTAACATATACATGGGCACTGGTTTATTAAGATGGCAAGTAATTCTATAAATGTGTTACAGTATGTGCAAGCTTCTAGAAGAAAAAAAAATACTCAGATGAAATATGTTTTAATTGTTCACTAAAGGTGTAGTAAATCTCATATCTCACTATAGTAAGGTTAATTGCAAATGCAGTCCCTTTCACAGGCCTTTTGGATTCTGTTTGAGTCAGAGATGAGCCCATGGGATGCTTTTGAGATACTGTACTGACAAGTTTTAAGTAAATAATAGCAATTATTTATGTAAAATGGAAACCATTGTAAGTCACAAATATCGTAAGTCGAAGATGGTGCTATGACTTTGACAGACTTTCCTGCTTTATGCTGATTTATAATTTTCATTTTCTGCTCTAAACTGATTGCTTTCCTCTTATGTTACCAGCAGGAGACATACTTAGGCACTTAGAATACATGCTTTTATCACTAAAATTGCTGTTTGAAAACGTTTTAAACAGAAAAGAATTCACACTAACACTGAGACAACTTTATTTCGTCGACCGCTAGCGGGAGTGGGGCATCTCACAGGGCAATAGATAAGCTCATCCCAGCTGTGTGTCCAACGTATTGTACATCTTACACTGCTGCCTGTGCCTTTTGCATGAAATCTTTTTATTTATTTTATTATTTTTTTTACAATTTTGTCGTATCGCTAAAGTCATTGTAAGATCAAAAAATCTTAATTCAAACCAACTTGGGGCCCATCTGTACATAGATACATATACATACATACATACATACAGTGTTGGGCAGTAACGCGCCCAACTTTTAAAAATAAAGTAACTCCGTTACCGTTACCGTATGGTGCGTTACTCGTTACTTTTTTAAATGAATTAATTTCGGCTGAAGTGTAGACTACAGTCTAACCTGCTTACAGCAGCGTCGCATTGTAGGCTTGGTGGATAAACCACTGTAAACAGGAAGAAGACGCATTGTAGGATTGGTGGATTACCCTCTGTAAATACGAAGAAGACGCGCTGTGGGCGTGTCTCCGTTTATTCAGGTCTGTGCGGCAGTAATGGTGAGTCGAGTTGAGAGCAAGACGAGTTTCTCAAAGTGGAAATATGCTCATTATTTCACTTTAGTTGAGTATAAAGACAAAAACTGTCAAATGTAAGCTGTGTCTTTCTGGTTCGAAGCTCGTATCTACTGCGATAAACAGCAACTCCAATCTGCCGAAGCTCCTTCAGAATCTACATGCCTCGACGGAGCTAGAAGCTAGAAGCTAACCCGGTGTTCTGTTTTCATACTTCAGCTATGACAGAAACATTTTTAAGAGCTCAACACAACAACAGAAGCCACTTTAGTTTTTGATTGTGAATATATTATTCAGCTTGTTTTGTTGTTTATTTCAGAAATCCTTGTGATATATTCAGTTTGTGCTGGTCTGACTTTAATAAAATAGTGTTTAAAAATTACTGTGTGTTTAAGTCAGTTTTGTGTTTGTATAGACCATAACGCATAAAAGGGCATTAATGGGAACATTAAAGAACGTTCTTTAAAAAAGTAACTAAAAAGTTACTTTTAACAGTAACGCGTTACTTGTTGGTGAAAGTAATCAACAAAGTAACGGAGTTACTTTTTGAATGAAGTAACGAGTAACTGTAACTAGTTATTATTTTTTAGTAACGAGCACAACACTGCATACATACATACATACATACATACATACATACATAGTATTGTATGTATGTATGTATGTATGTATGTATTTATCATAGATAAATATTTATCATAGATAAATAGTGTTTAGTGCTTTTTATTAAGAGATATGTCAACCTCAATTCCATAAAGGTACAGTTGGGACACTGTAAAATGTAAATTATAAACAATGAAAATATCATAAACCCATTTTCTATTCTGAATAAAACTAAACAAAAAAGCTAACATTTAAACTTAGCATTTATACATTTTTAAGGAAACAATAAGGTCATTTTGATGATTGCAGCAGGTCTTAAAGCTGATACAGCCCATATTGCATAATAGTTTCTGTCTGTATACATCTGGGAACTCAGGAGACCAGTTGCTGAAACTTTGTGAGAGGAATGTTGTCCTATATGTGTGCGATACAGGATTCGAGCTGCTCATCAGTTTTGGGTGTTCTGCACCATATATTTTTAAATGGTGAAAGGTCTAAACTGCAGGCAGGACAGTTCAGCACCCATACTCTTCTATTTTGAAGTTATGCAGTTATAGTAGATGCAGTTAGCATTGCTCAAATATGCAAGGACTTTCCTGAAAAATATGTATTCTGCATGGAATCATTTTCTGCTCTAAAACCTAAATATACCTGTCAGAGAACCACCAGCCATGCCTCCCTCTCTGCACTCAGCACACTCGCTCAGCCTCACCTTCCTATTAATCACCCACACCTGTCTCCATTCCTCACTCCCCATTATATTCAATTTAGTTCAATTCATTTTTATTTGTATAGCGCTTTTTACAATGAACATTGTCTCAAAGCAAGCTTTACACAGATAATTATTTAACCTGCGCCAAGCATCCTCCCTACTGACAGAGTACAGTCTCCGCTTTCGCTCCCTAGCTGCCAGCAGTGGCTGGAATGAAACCGCTCTCCTGGGGGCATACTGACAAGGATTGTACCCAGACATTAAGCTGGCCGTATATGATGACGCGCTGGGACTGGAAGTGTTGATTCAGTGATTAATCTGCATTTCCCAGTGGCTGACGGCTTGTTGTTCCTCGGAGACGGAACCCGGCCCCCCAAC
The DNA here is from genome assembly GCF_946808225.1 of Silurus aristotelis. Classification (NCBI taxonomy): domain Eukaryota; kingdom Metazoa; phylum Chordata; class Actinopteri; order Siluriformes; family Siluridae; genus Silurus; species Silurus aristotelis. Next base: position 22,595,965 of record NC_139582.1, on the reverse strand, counting down.
ACACCGTCTCTTTCACCCCGGAACCCGATCCCATGCAAGTCGGATCCCAATGGTTAACGAGACAAGATAGTGTCGCCTCGCGGGCATGGCTTGCCTGTATTGTGGCCCGACCTCCACGCCCGGTGGTGAGTACAGTCACCCACTTATCTAAACTCCTGGTCACACTCATAACACCCACGCTCTCCCTTCTGGTCTCTGCCCTTGTAGATTCCGCAACTTCATCTCCCAAGAATGCCTAGAGCACCTTCAGCTAGGCCAGGAGTGAAGAACACGGGAGCTCGTGGTTCAGACAATCTAAGGGAAAACCCTTAGGGTGTGGTTGGGTGAAATACTGTGTCTCGGTGGTCATTGTCCAGGTCGTCTTATTTCATCGTGAGGAGATCAGATTCTTAATGGCTGGCACAACACTCACCTAAGTTCTCTTGGAACCCATGTGACGTCCTTGAGTGGAGCCACCAGTGCAGGAAACATTGCCTACACCACCTGCACCATCTATGTCCGACTCCGATCCCTCTGTTATGATGAGTATGAGATGGGTGATGAGTAGAAGAAGGCCTTTATCACCCGCTATGAGTATCGGGTCATGCTGTACGGATTGTCCATTTCTCCCGCAGTGTTCCAAACGTTCATGAACGAGGTGTTCAGGCCGTTCATCCACCGGTTCATGATCGTGTACATTGATGACATCCTCATCTTCTCCTGAGACCCTATAGAACACCGCGGCCACATCACTCAAGTCCTGGAGCAGCTACCGAAACATCACCTCTACATAAATCTAAAAAAGTGTGACTTCCACCGGTTGGAGGTGCAGTTCCTGGGATATGAAATCAGTTAGTCAGGAGTACAGATGGACCAGGGGAAGGTGAAGGCAGTGCTGGACTGGCCCTGTCCGGCAGCTACCAAGGAGCTCCAGCACTTTCTGGGTTTTGCTAATTTCTACCAGTTCATCCAGGGCTTCACCTCTCTACTAAAGGGGAAGGCCAAGACCCTTGTGTGGACCCCAGAGGCCGAGGAGGCCTTCCAGGAACTGAAAAGGAGGTTCAGTGTCGCTCCTCTCCATAGACACCCGGAGCCCCAGCTCCCATTTATCGTGGAAGTGGACGCCTGCTCCACTAATGCAGAGGCCACCTTATCCCAGCAGTCGGGGAAACCCTCCACGGCTCCGACCATGCTCCTTCTTATCGAAGAAAGCTCTCCCACACGAAACAGAATTACGACATCAGGAACCAGGAACATCAGGCATCACTGGCTGGAAGGGGTGGCACACCCATTTTACGGTGATCACGGACCACAAAATCCTCCAATACCTGTGGGAAGACAAGCGTTTAAACCCCCGGCAAGCCAGATGGGCCCTATTTCTCACACGCTTCCACTTTACCATCAAATATCGTCCCGGCTCCAAGAATGGCAAAGCAATTCAATTCAATTCATTTTTATTTATATAGCGCTTTTAACAATTAACATTGTCTCCAAGCAGCTTTACACAGATAATGTTCTGATAAAAAATGTATATGTTCTTTATAAGTAAGTTTGTCCCTGATGAGCAACCCGGTGGCGACTGTGGCAAGGAAAAACTCCCTGAGATGGCATAAGGAAGAAACCTTGAAAGGAACCAGGCTCAAGAGGGAACCATCCTCCTCTGGGTTGCACCGAATGTCCATTTATTGCAGATATACGATGTTGCAGGGTACAGTGATGGTGATCAGAAGCAAACTGTAGTCCTGAGTCAATGTAGCAGACTGTTGACATTAACTACAGTCAAAATCCATCCTGAAAGCTCCCGTTCTTACTCTGGAATTTCAAGGAACCACCCAAGGCATTGATGAGAACCATTCCCAGCTGCACAGATTGGCCTCCAATAGAAGAGAACACTATCCACAGTTATGTGTCCTTATTGTTGTATTAAGGTTAATTTCATCGTGCAGTTTGGACTCCGGCAAGACTCACTATGGCAGCATAGCTAAAAGGGAGAACCAGAAGGTAACACCGACATAAGGGATCTCTGGGATAAGAGATTACCCACCACACCACTGTCAACAAACCTGAGTGAACGTGTAAGAGTGAGAGGACGACAGCATAGAATTATCCCAGTTCACCAAACACTCTATATCCATGATCTCTCCAGATCTGCTCCTTAACCTAAGAAAAATCTACTGATAAAAGACTTGACTAAATAAATATGTTTTCAACCTCATCTTGAACACTGAGACTGTGTCTGAGTCCCTAACACTGATTTGAAGGTTGTTCCATAACTGTGGGGCTTTATAAGAGAAAGATCTGCCCCCTGCTGTAATCTTCATTATTTGAGGTACCAACAAATAGCCTGCACCTTTTGATCTAAATAGGCGTGGGGGATCATACTGGTACAGAAGTTCACTCAGATACTGCGGTGCGAAACTGTTAAGTACTATACTTCAGTAGTAGTATTTTATAATCAATGCGAGATTTGATTGGGAGCCAGTGTAGACTGATTAAAACAGGGGTGATGTGGTCATATTTTCTAGATCTAGTGAAGACTCTTGCTGCTGCATTCTGAATTAACTGAAGCTTATTTATGCACTTACTTGAGCACCCAGACAGTAAAGCATTACAGTAGTCTAATCTAGATATAACAAAAGCGAGAACAAATTTTTCTGCATCCTGTAATGACATCATATTTCTAAATTTAGCAATATTTCTAAGGTCAAAGAAGACGATCCTGGAAATATTATTCACATGAGCCTCAAGGATAAGACTAGGGTCAATAATCACACCAAGGTCTTTGACTGCTGTACACGCTGAAACAGAAACACCATCCAGAAATGCTACGTAATCGAAAAGTTTGCTTCTAGCTGCATGTGGTCCCCATAAAAATACTACTGTTTTATCTGAGTTGAGCAGAAGAAAGTTATCAAGCATCCACTGTCTAATGTCCTTTACACACTCCTTATTCTTAAGCTGATCTCTCTCATCTGGCTTTGCTGAAAAATACAGCTGTGTATCATCAGCATAGCAATGGAAGCAAATACCATGTTTATGTATAATTTTACCCAGAGGCAGCATATATAAAGAGAAAAGCAGTGGGCCTAAGACATATCCTTGCGGAACACCAAACTTTACCTCAGAGAGTGTAGAGAACTCATTCAATCATTTACATCAACAAACTGATAGCAATTAGTCAAATAAGACCTAAGCCAGGAGAGAGCTGTTCCCTTTATTCCAACAACGTTCTCAAGTCTAGCAAGCAGTATAGTATGATCAATGGTGTCAAAAGCTGCACTAAGGTCGAGCAAAATAAGTAAAGCGACAAAACCCTGATCAGAGTCCAATAACAGGTAATTTACCACCTTAACTAGCGCCGTCTCAGTGCTATGATGAGGCCTAAATCCTGACTGATACATTAAAAAAAAAATTATTTCTAAGTAGATGTGAGCATAACTGCTGTGCTACAACCTATTCTAAATTTTTCGAGATAAAGGGAAGGTTTGATATTGGCCTGTAGTTGGACAGCTGACATGGGTCCAGGTCATGTTTCTTAATTAAGGTATTGATAACTGCCAGTTTGAAGGATTTAGGTACGTAACCAGTGCTAATGGAGGAGTTTATTATTTTTAAAACAGGTTCAATTACCTCTGGAATTATCTGTTTGAGGAAACTTGTAGGCAAAGGATTGAGAATGCAGGTTGATGATTTTGATGAGGAAATAAACAAAATTATTTAATTCTCTTGAATAGGAGTAAAGCTTTGTAATTGATTGTCTGTTATAATTACACTGCTGTCTACAGGGTTATTTGTAAAATAATTTGGATTTATATTAATCATCTGGATTTCTTGCCTGATGTTTTCAACTTAATTATTAAAAAAGTTAATGAATTCATTACTACCTATTGAGGGTGTGCATGTGAGTGCAGTGCTTTTATTTTCTGTTATTTTTCCTACTGTGCTGAATAAAAATCTAGGATTATGCTTGTTATTTTCTACGAGGGTCGAGAAATATGCTGATCTAGCAGCACTAAGAGATTTTCTATAATTTAGGAGGCTCTCCTTCCATGTTATTTGAAATACTGTTAATTTTGTTTGACGCCATTTACGTTCTAATTTCCGAGTGGTCTGTTTTAAGGTGCACGTATGATCATTATACCACTGTCCTAATTTTTTCTCCCTGATCATTTTGGTCTTAAGGGGAGCTACATCATCTAGAGTGCAACGGAACGTTGATTTTAGGAATTCAGTGGCCCAGTCAAACTCTGCGGTGGCAGACGGAGAGCTAATTAATATCGTCATTTCCGGAAGATTAATGATAAAACTCGCTGCTGTAGCTGACGTAAATGTACGCTTAACACTGTAACGTGGTGACTAATGCAATGACTGACGGATATTTTAAGAGAATTAAGGTAATGGTCTGAAATAGCTTCAGACTGTGGAATTATTACTTTTTTTTTATTACTTTTTTTTTTTTTTTAATCTAAATGTTAATAACAAATCAAGAGTGTGTCCACCACTATGAGTGGGTCCTATAACATTCTGATTAATTCCAACTGAATCTAGAATGGACACAACTGCTACTCTTAATGAATCTTCCTGGTTATCAAAATGAATATTAAAGTCACCAACAATTAATGCTTTGTCTAAAGAAGTAGCTAAATTTGTGATCTGCAAATTCAATGAGAAAATCAGAGTAGGGCCCTGGGGGTCTATAAATAATAATTAATGGTATTGACTGACTAGACCTACTTTTGGACACTGAATATCTTAAGTTGGTGTAAAGAACTTCAAATGTTTTACATTTGTGTTTAGTCTTTTGTGTGACGCTTAGATTATTATAAAAGCTGCGACTCCGCCTCCTCTGCCATTTAGACGGGGCTGGTGTATGTAACTATACCCAGGGGGACTCGCTTCATTTAATGCTACATATTCATTCGGTTTAATCCACGTTTCTGTCAAACACATTATTTTAAATTCCTGGTCGGTAATAATTTCGTTTATAGTAGGCAGTTTCTGACGTGAGCGATCTAATATCCAACAATCCTATCTTTAGATCAGAGCTGCTGGCTGTGCGTTCAGTCCTATTCAATTTAATGTTAATCAGGTTATTTAAACAGACTGAGAATTCCTATATTTTGGTTTTGCTTGGGGGACAGACACAGTCTCAATTTGGTGGATCCTGAGTGACGACTCTGCAGCTAGCAGATGGTCGGTTCAGCCTGCCTGTCTGCTCCCTGGCCTTGGCTCTGGACAGTCAGTTGTTAACTAGTGCTGTTCTGAGACTATGACCTGAACTACAAGAAATGAGAGCAGCACCTTCCCGAGTGTAATAATACCGTCCCGCCCTAACAGGCCGGCCTTGCCCTCAAAATTGGTCCAATTATTTATGAAGCCCACATTGTTTTTGGAGCACCACTCGGACATTCAGCAGTTCAGCGACCATAACCAGCTGTAGGCTACATCGCCACGTCACATTGGGATTAGGCCAGAGCATGTTACTGCATCGGACATTGCCTTCGCTAATTTACACACCTTTATAATATCTCAGTAACCTCTGACTGTCGAAGGCGTATATTATTAGCTCCTGTGTAAAAAACTATCTTAGAGAACCTGTGCTTTCCTAAAAACCTAAGCTGACCTGCTATGTCCGGTGCCCTGGCTCCCTGTATACACATAACCTGTGCTGCTGGTGCCCCTAAAGGTCTAGCTAATTTCACGTGCCTCAGAATAGAGTCTCCTATAACCAGAGCTCTTTCAGGTTTCTCAGTGGGTGCATCACTGAGGAGAGCAAACCTGTTGGACTTGTGAAGCGGAGAGGAACGGTGCTCCCGTGGGCAAGCCTTATCGATAGCTTTGGCTCTGCGAGTATGTTACCGAGTCATCACTCACTTTTTTCACTGCGAGGGCTCTAATGCCAGAGTTGGGGGAATGCTAACTCCACCTAGGGCATCCAGACCTTCCCCTGCAGAACCTGGACTGCTCTCGCACTCACTCCTTCTCTTTAGACTCTGAATGTGCTCTTCTAATGCTAAGATCTTCTCCGTCTAAGAGCAAACTAGCTTACACTTATCGCAGATAAAATTATCGTGAAAAACGGGGAAAGACTGACTAAACATGTTGCACTTCACACACTGAATGAGCTGGTTGCTCTTCCAAAAGCAAAAAGAGAAGAAACAGAGCCAATGGAAAGTAGAGGATGCAGGAAATCAAAACGATATTTAGAGATTTTAAAGCGATGAGAGAGAAAAAAAAAAAGCTGTAAAAAGCCCACGGACCCCGAACACATTGTTCCGCCCAACCTAATCCTCAGCACCACTCGTCTAGGGGTCATGGTTAATGGCCAGACAGAGCGAAAGATACTTCCGGTCCTACTGCAACCAAGATCAAGCGAGCTGGAACCGTTTCCTTCCCTGGGCCGAGTACGCGCAGGACTCCCTGCACCAAGAAACCACTGGCCTAACCCCATTCCAGTGCGTGCTAGGCTTCCAGCCTCTGCTATTTCTCTAGACGGACGAACCATCCAACGTCCTGGCCATGGATCACTGGTTCCGGTAGAGCGTGCGGGTGGGAGTCGGCACACACGCAGCTCCAAAGAGCCCTCAGGACCACCCGGAGGTTCGCAGATCCTCACAGATCAGGTCTGGTTGTCAACCCGAGATCTGTGCCTCCGACTGCTCTGCAAAAAGCTCATTCCCCGTTACATCGCGCCATCCAGAATCATCAGGCACATCAATGAAGTTGCCTATTAGCTCTCTCCCCGGTACCGCATCCATCTGACCTTCCACGTATCACTCCTGAAACCCTTCACACCCCCTTCCACAGAGGACCCTGGAGTTACCGTCGATCCTCCTCCCCGGACATGCTAGACCAGCCACCAGTCTACTCCGTCCGGGAGATTCTGAACTCACAACGTAGGGGTTCTACCCTGGAATACCTTGTAGACTGGGAGGGGTACGGACCGGAGGAATGCTCTTGGGTCGCCAGGCAGGACGTATTGGACCCAGTGCTCCTGGAGGAGTTTCACGCCAGTCACCCTGACCGCCCCGCACCCTGGGCCACAAGTTAGACCGTTGAGAGCTGCCCCTGGAGAAGGGGGGAATGTCAGAGAACCACCAGCCACGCCTCCCTCCTGCACTCAGCACATTCGCTTAGCCTTTCCTTCCTATTAATCACCCACACCTGTTTCCAATCCTCACTCCCCTTTATAAAGCCCCTGTTCCCATTTGCTCACCATCCGATCTACAGTTTACACTACAGACTATTTCTGTATGCTCTGTATCCCACCCATTTTCCGGTGTTTACTTTTCTGGAAGCTCCAGCTTCATGTACTAAGGCAAATAAAGCTTATTACTGACTTGATTCCGGTTTCTGACTCTTGATCAGTGCGTTACAATACAATTTAGCATTGATAAAGCCTTTCCAAATGTGCAAGTTGCCCATTCTATTCTAATGCAATTCCATACCATCAGAGATGCGGCTATTTTAACCGAGCGCCGATAACAAGCCAGATGGTCCCTCTTCTAGTTTAGTCTGGATGGCTTGGTGTTCATGGTTTCCCAAAATAAATAAAAAAAATTATTCAGAACAGTTTTTTCATTTTGCTCCAGTACATTTTAAATGTTAATAAGCTTTGGCCAAGAGAGGATGGCAGAATTTCTAGATCATGTTCACGCATGCCTTCTTTTTGGCATGATAGAGATTTACACTGCATTTGTGGATGACATATTAAACTGAATTGACAGACAATGATTTCCTGCGGTGTTAATGAGTCCATGCAGTGGTTTCCATTACAGAATCATCACGGGCATCCAATATTGATTTTCAACCTTGTCCCTTTTGCACAGAGATTTCTTCAGTTTATTTGAATGATATGTTCTGTAAATGATGAGATAGTTAACTGTTTTGCAATTTTATGTTAAACGTTTATTCTGAAATTGTTCCTTAATTTGTAGACACAGTCTTTCACAGATTGGTGAAGCTCTGTCATCTTTACTTCTGAGAGACTTGCCTCTCTAAGATATACAATTTATACCCAATTATCGATTAATCTCATTAGTTGCAAAATGTTGCATTTTAATAACACTATTTCCAGACTTTTTTAATTCAATTCATTTTTATTTCAGTTTTATTTGTATAACGCTTTTAACAATGGACATTGTCTTAAAGCAGCTTTACACAAATAACGTGGAGAAAGAAAGAAAAAATTGATAAGATTGTTCTTTATAAGTGTAAGTTTGTCCCTAATGAGCAAGCCAGTGGCAACTGTGGCAAAGAAAAACTCCCAGAGAGGACATAAGGAAGAAATCTTGAGAGGAACCAGACTGAAGCGGTAACCCATTCTCATTTGGGTGGCACAAAATGTCCATTTTTTTTTTACAGCTTAACGATGCTGGGGTGTGCAGTGATAATCAAGTGCAAACTGTAGTCCTGTGTCCGTGTATCAGACTGTTGACATTAAGTACAGTCCAAATCCATCTTTAAAGCTCTTGTCATTTTATGGAGCCATCTAGGTTGTTGATAAGAAACCATCCCCAGCTGTACAGAGTCGCCTCCAATCGAAGAGATCACCATCTAGAGATAGGCCGGGATTAAGCGGGAAAATCCGATGAGAGGAGAGGGGCAGAAACAGTGGTCACTGGTACCTCAGGGCCATGTTTACCTCTACCGTGAGAGAGGGAGAGAGAGAAGAGGGGTGACAAGGAGGGGAAAGATATGGATTATTAAGTATCCTTATTATCATATAAAAGTTAAGGACACAGAAGGTAAGACTAGATATGTCAGCATAACTAAAAGGTAGAGCCAAAAGGTAAAAGAGACATGAGGAATCTCCGGGATAAGAGACGGCCCACCAAATCACTGTCAACAAACCTGAGTGAACACATGAGAGTGAGAGATGACAGCATACAAATATCACAGTTCATTAAACACTCTGTATTTATAATCACTACAGATCTTTACTTTAATAAATCTCCTGATCAAAGGCTTGAGACTCTGAATGAATCCCAAACACTAACTGAAAGACTGTTCCATGACTTATCTAACTTTGTATGATAAATATCTGCCCCCTGCTGTAGTCTTCATTATTTGAGTTACCATTGACACCTTTTGATCCCAACCTTATTGAGACATGACACAACTTTTTTTTTTTCCTTACAATGCTTCAGTTTTAACATTTGAAATATTTCTATATTCTATTCCAAATAAAATATTGATTTATGAGATGCGTTTATTACATTTCACCCAGTGTCCCAACTTCTTTGGAATTGTGATAAGAAAACTTGATAAAAGTTTGTTTTTTTTTCCACCTGCAAATTCTACTAAACCAGATTATTAGTATTCAGAAATCATATTTCCTCTACATTAAATAAAAAATACACTAAAATGGCATTTCTTCTTCTTTAAAAATGTGTGTTTCTTTGAATAGCATTTATTATTCTCTACGTCTCCCTCTTTATAGCAATCTTAAGTTAGTTTTAAGGTTGCTATGACTATCTATACTTATTATACTTATATATACGTATTATAATTGTTTTTGGTGGTTGCCCTGTTGCACTTTTTCTTGAGCAGTTTTTTAAACAGAGGATCCAATTTGCTGTAATGATTTTTATGCTGTCCTTTCACAGATAAGAGATGATAATAAACGGCAGCACCCCTGTCTGGTGGATTTCTCGAAGCTGCCTGAAACAGAGAGGAATTACAACCTACAGATGTCAACAGAGACATTAAAGTAAGCCCACTGGGTGTGGATGAACGTGTTTGTTAGTAATTGCAATCGTGATATATATTTAAAAAACACATACAAATCAGTTTTTCTATTAAAATTGCTTTACATACAAGTATATATTCTGTTAACAAGTAGCCTTGATATTTACTATAGGTTACAGTACAGTAATCTATAGTAATAGGTTAAAAAATTTTTTTTATAATATTAAAGATCTGTTTAAGACATTTAATATGAAAAACTTGTATTTGCTGATCAAATTAAGAAAGAAAAAACTTGCTATTTTCACAAATTGTACTTTGTTTTAAACAGAATATGACTTGTTTGTCTAGAGCTGGACAGCATAATCCAATTACAATTTAACTCCATATCTCGTAATGCAATTCCTTTTGGAATAGACAGTCTTGAGGTACAGATATAACTGGAAACTATCCTGTTGTATTACCACACATTTACAGTGGGGGAAATAATTATTTAATTCCCTGCTAATTTTGTGAGTTTACCCCATTACAAAAAGATGAACAGTCTAGAATTTCTATTGTAGGTTTATTTTAACAGAGAAAGACAGAATATAAAATAATCAATGAACAAAATGTTAAAGAAAGGCTATAAATTAATTTGTATTTGATTAAGTTAAATATGTATTTGATCCCATACCAAATTAGCAAAAATTTGGACTCCCACACACCAAAATTAGTCCGGTACCTTTGGGAAAGTACGCCTAATATTAATTATAAGTATAAAAGACAGAATCAACCTCTTCCATTCAAACTTCTTCACCACAATGGGAAAGACCAAAGGACTGGCAAAGGAGGTCAAGGACAAGATTGTAGACCTGCACAAGGCTGGAATGGGCTACAAGAAAATCAGATTGTTGCCTTGGCTGTATATTATGACTAATTGTCATACTTGAAGACCCATCCACGACCCATCTTCAGTGTTCTGACAGCCTTGTGCAGGTCTACAATCTTGTGCCTGATGTCCTTTGAAAACTCTTTGGTCTGAATCGAAGAGGTTGATTCTGAGATGAAATACTTATTTTTCTTGATCAAATACAACATAATTACATAATAATAATAATAATAATAATAATAATAATAATAATAATAATAATAATAATAATAATATATGATAATTATATATATATATATATATATATATATATATATATATATATATATATATATATTTTTTTTTTTTTTTTTTTTTTCTTTTTTTTTTCTTTTCTGTAAATAAACCTACCATAAAAATTCTACCACAAAAATTATTTTCTCCGCTGTATAGAGTATATCTATTTAACTGCAATTACTATTGTTTTAATTAAATGATGCTTTTTGTATGTGGTGAAAAGCATTTGTTGTGGGTTTATTTAGTCTTTTTGCATAGCAGGGGTTCCCTTTTAGGCAAACAACCTAAATGGACATGAAAGTTCTGTGAATCCAAGCCTTGAACACATTTTTTACAAATTACAAATGCTTTGTTCCTGTACTTAAGGAGATTTTTTTGGTATCAATACTTCATTATTTATTTTTATGACAACTTTTTACTTTCACTCAATACATTTTTACACAAATATCTGTACCTTCTACTTCCTACATCTTTTGGGCATGTTACTTTAGTTTTAATCTTTTTGGTGAAATGTCAATATTTTATCTTCTAATTGCATGCTGTTTTCATGCTTGAAATTTAAGCATCAGTAAGAACTATAGTCAGTGACAGAAAATTAGCACTGTTGTGGTTCATGCCCAGTCTCTTCACAATCCATCTGTAAAATAAATATTAAGAAATTAATTAAATAATTAGTGTAGATATTCCATAAAATGTAACCCTTGTTATTTAGGATGTGTGCATTGAGACCTACAAATATTAAACAACACAAGATTCAATAGGTAAATAACAAATGTTTTACAAAATAAATATTCAAGAACACATTGTATAGCAGTTACCTAAAAAATCTAAACTGGTTTAAATTTAAGAGACAAAAAGGTCGTGTTCAAATGTTCTATAGGCCAAATTCGTGGCCTTTTTTCCCTCACAGTGCTATTTTGCCACATGGTAAGATAGGGTAAGATGCCTCACAAAGTGAAAATGACATTTCAAGATGGCGCCAGTGAGGTTGACTGCCGTCACGACTGCTCCGGCTACTCTTGTCTGTTTTTGTTTATTTTATATATTTATTTTCATAGATACCGTTCTCTTTATATAAGGTCATCATCTTTACATATGACAAAGCCACTCATATCTATTGGTGTACAATCTACTCGCTTTTCGCCATTTTTTAACCCAACCCCATGCTGGCCGAGCGAGATCCTGAGGAAGAACAAAGGACGCGACCCGTACTAGCGTCTGCAAGGGAAACAGGCTGAGGGCACGCGCACACCATGCTCCCTTACCTGGTATCCTGTTAGTCAATGTGAAGTCTCTAGAAAACAAGCTCAATGACTTAAGGGCAAGGGTCAAGTTCCAGAGGGACATTTGGGACTGCAACCTTCTCTGCTTCAACGAGACATGACTGAACCCAACGGTACTTGACCACGCCATCCAGCCGGCTAAGTTTTTCAGGGAAGTTAAGGGGAGGTGGAGTGTGTCTGATGGTAAACAACCATTGGTGCGACAGCGTGAGCATTGTTCCTCTTTCATCAATGTGGCCCGTTCTACCTACCTCGAGAATTTAGCTCAGTCATAGTCAGTGCCGTTTATATTCTATCACTGCGATATGGGAATTACACGAGACACTAACTCTACACCAAACACAGCATCGGGATGCGGCGCTCATTGTGGTGGGGGACTTTAACAGTGCCAACTTCAAGCATGTACTGCCAAACTTTCAGCATCACATCACCTGCCCCATCAGGGTCGAAAAGACACTGGACCACTGCAACACACAATTCAAGAACAGCTACAAGGCACAATCACATCCACCGTTTGGGAAATCGGACCATGCCGCCATCTTCCTCATGCCTGTATACAAACAAAGGCTGAAAGAGAAAGCTCCGGAAAGCACTGGACTGACCAATCTGTGGCCGCTCTGCAGGACGCTTTAGATGACACAGACAAGGACATGTTCAGGCGCAGCTCTGATGATGTCAACATGTTTATGGAAGCGGTTGTAGGATTCTTCGGGAAATCAGATGATATGGTACAGAAAACCACCATCAAAGCGTTTCCCAACCCGAAGCCAAGGGTGGATAAAACTATCCGCAATGCTCTGAGATCCCGCTCCACTGCCTACAACACAGGGCTCGTCACTGGGGACATGGATGAGCACAAGGCTGCCTCTTAGTGTGCGCAGAGTGGTGGGGGTGGTGGAGGGCATTCAGGAAAGTGAATACCAGGAAGGCAGCAGGACCAGATGGCATCTCAGGTCGGTTCTGAAATCCTGTGCTGACCTACATACACCAGTGTTCACCGAGATATTTAACCTCTCCCTGAAAGAGTCTGTTGTCCCCTCATGCTTCAAACAGTTCACCATTGTTCCTGTCCGGAAGAAGCCCCAGCCCGCCTGCCTAAACAACTATTGCCCCGTAGCCCTGACCTCAGTAGTGATGAAGTGCTTTAAAAGACTGGTCAGAGACTTCTGCATCACTAGCAAACATACTGGATCCTCTACACGGTTTGTGTACCACCAGAACCGCTCTACTGAGGATGCCTTCACACAACGATGACCCACCTGGACTACAGAAAATTGAAATATGCAAAAATGCTGTTTGTGAACTACAGCATTCAACACCATAATTCCCTCCACGCTTACCTCTAAGTTGGAGGTCCTGGGACTCAGCTTGCCGCTGGAGCTCCTCAGGGTTGTGTTTTAAGCCCCCTGCTGTATTCACTGTACACACATGACTGTGTGACCAGTTCCAGCTTCACCACCATCAAGTTTGCTGAGCACACTGTTGTGGTGGGCCTGATCTCTAACAACGATGAGACAGCCTTCCTACAGGAGATAAAAAATCTGGACAATCTTCTGCTGAAGATCTTCAGCAAGACCTAGGAGTTGATAGTGGACTTCAGCACCAACTGCTAAACATCAACGGGACCCCAGTGGAGAGAGTGGACAGTTTCACATACATAGGCGTTCACATCACACAGGACCTTTCTCGGTTCTGTCACATCTACACCCTGTTGAAAAAGGCCTGGCAACTTCTGTACCGTCGGAGATGCTTAAGGGGCTTTACACTACCCCCTCAGGTGCTAAGGACTAGCATACGGGTAACATCACTTCCTGGTTTGGGAACAGCACCATGCAGGACAGGCGTGTGGGTGGTGTGGACAGAGGGTGGTGTGGTCAGCTGAACGTACCATCCGCACCGAGCTCCCTAACCTGCAGGACATCTATAGCATGCGGTGCCGGACCAGGGCAGGAAGATTGTGAATGACCTTAGCCATCTCAAAAATTGACTCTTTTCTCTGTTCAGTTCAGGAAAGCGCTTCCGCGCCTAGAAAGCAAACACAGAGACAATGAGGAGAAGCTTTTTCCTGCAAGCTATTTAGTGTGTAAAACAGGAAACACCCAGGGACTAGTACTGGACCTCTCTTTTGCGTCTTCACTTTATTTCTTCACTGCACAATTATTTCTGCACTTTTTCTTAATTTTATATGACATCTTAACTCTCGACTGACACTTCAACTCTGAACTTGCACAGCACAGTGTCACTTTATACCACACTATACTGCACATGGACATTTCAAGTACAATCACACTAAATTACTTTAATTTATACTCTGTCAATATCTGCCATACTCATCCATCCCTTTTTAAAGATCATGTATATACATATATATTTCTATACTTTATACTTGAATGTATGCTTATATTTTATTTCTTTTTCATGTTTAAATGTTAGACAGTTGTGTAAAGTATTTCACTGAATGTCGTACTCTGCATGTATATGTATGTGACAAACAAAACTTTAAGTCACAACAGACCCGACAACAACATTCAAAGAACTCTAGGCCTCACTTGCCTGAGTTAAGGTCAGTGTTCATGACTCCACCATAAGAAAAAGACTGGGCAAAAATAGTCTGCATGGCAGAGTTCCAAGAAGAAAACCGCTTCAAAGCAAAAAGAATATAAAGGCTCATCGCAGTTTTGCCAGAAAACATCTTGATGATTCCCAAGACTTTTGGGAAAATATTCTGTGGACTGACAAGACAAAAGTTGAACTTTTTGGAAGGTGTGTGTCCTATTACGTCTGGCATAAAAGTAACACCGCATTTTAGTGGACGGACATCATACCAACAGTAAAATATGGTGGTGGTAGTGTGATGGTCTGGGGCTGTTTTGCTGCTTCAGGACCTGGAAGACTTGCTGTAATGAATGGAACCTTGAATTCCTACCTTAAATAGGTGGTTCATGCTCGAAAACCCTCCAATGTGGCTGAATTACTACAATTCTTCATAGATGAGTGGACCAAAATTCCTCCACAGCGCTGTAACAGACTCATTGCAAGTTATCGCAAATGCATAATTGCAGTTGTTGCTGCTAAGGGTGGCCAAACCAGTTATTAGGTTTAGGGGCAAACACTGTTTTACACAGGGTCCTGTAGTTTTGGATTTTGTTTTCTTCCAAGAATAAATACCTTCATTTAAAAACTGCATGTTGTGTTCACGTGTTATCTTTTACTAATATTTCAATTAATTTGATGGTCTAAAACAGTGTGACAAACATGCAAAAAAATAAGAAATCAGGAAGCACTTTTTCGCACCACTGTATGTGTACATTTATATATACAGTACAGACCAAAAGTTTGGACACACCTTCTCATTCAAAGAGTTTTCTTTATTTTCATGACTATGAAAATTGTAGAGTCACACTGAAGGCATATTTGACCAAGAAGGAGAGTGATGGGGTGCTGCGCCAGATGACCTGGCCTCCACAGTCACCGGACCTGAACCCAATCGAGATGGTTTAGGGGTGAGCTGGACCGCAAAGTGAAGGCAAAAAGGCCAACAAGTGCCAAGCATCTCTCAGGGAACTCCTTCAAGACTGTTGGAAGACCATTTCAGGCACGGGACAGTTTGGCCCTTGCTGTTCTTAAGGCCATCTTGTCCCCTGCTCTGAAGGCAGTCTCTCTTTGTTTCAGCAGCGCACATACTTTTGCTGTCATCCAAGGCTTCTGGTTGGCGCGCTTAGTGATGGTCTTGGAGATGGTCATGTCATCAACACACTTGCTGATGTAGCTGGTCACTGTTGACATGTACTCCTCCAAGTTGATGGAATCACCGCTGGTTACAGCCTCCCTAAATATATCCCAGTCAGTGCACTCAAAACAGTCCTGAAAAGCAGAGGTGACTTCTGCTGGCCAGGTTTTCACCTGTTTCAGAACCGGTTCAGAGTGTCTGATGAGCGGTCTGTATGCTGGAATTAGCATAACAGAGATGTGTGGTCTGAGTAGCTGAGTTGGCGGCGGGGCTCCGCATGATTGTGAAAAACAAGATCCAGCGTGTTCGCTCCTCTTGTTGCAAAGTCCACATGCTGATGGAGTTTAGGGAGCACAGTCCTGAGATTCGCATTCTTGTGTTCACACAGTGCCTCCTTAGCTTTAGCGCTGGGTTGGAATTTACACTCCGACAATGAAAACAGTGGTGAATTTACATGGTTAATAAAACGGTCTGCATCTTAGTCACAAACTCGCTGAACTGTCTGATCTCGTCTGAACTCTCGCCGTGTGGTCTGCTGGAATCGCATGTAATCCCGTTTATTGTCCAGGGAGCAGACCTTTAAAAGAAGAATGGACGGGAGAGCCGGCCAGCCAGGGTTAGCATTTAGCCTAGCACGGACACCCGCTGCCTGCTCTGCTTCCGCTTCCTCGAGCAGCGCTTCCTACATCCCCTCTCCCGGCCACCAGCATCAGGTAACATTGAGGGCTGGGGGCCTGGTCTTTGTGGCCGAGATCGCAGCAAGCTTAGGTTGCGAAGGTTCTTGATTAGCAGATTAGTGGTTGCAGATTAGTGGTTGCATGATTCCTGTACTGGAAAATTCCAGTCTGTGTTGAGATATCTACAAAGATTTTGAGTCACTCTTGAAAGGGGGTACCATTGTCACTATCAATTGCTTCTGGATTTGCATACCTAGGTATGATGTTAATGGCAGTGTCTGCATTACCTTTAGAACAGGGGTGTCAAACTCAATTGCACAGGGGGCCAAAACTCAAAGCACACTTTAGGTCGTGGGCTGAACAGGAAAAACATTTATTGAACACAATAAAACTAAATGTTTTTTGAACATGAATAGAAACATACAGATATATTATTCCAGAATAAATAAATTTTAACTTTTAATAACTTAAATAATATCCTGTCAAAATTATACAAGTTAGAAATATGAACATGCTGAAAAACCTGAAAAAATAAATAAACATTGTGCATTTAAGTAAACGTTAAAATAACAACAAATCAAAACAATCTGTTTTCTTTGCTCTTGTGCCATTAAAAAAAATAAACTTAAACTTTAAATTTTGCTCTTCATAAAAATATCTCCTGTCAAACACAAGACATCGCAACACCTTTATCATGCAGCTCTTCAGAAACTCTCCCTCGGTAAATGGCCGAGCTGATTTGCCTCTAATTTTTCTCTCAGTAAACATTTACTCAACTTTTCTCTTTGCCATTGTGAGGGGCTTCACACTAACTTTACAATAGGGTTGTATACATCAACAAATGCTTGACTTGATTGATGCTGGAATGTTCCCAGGTAGCCTAGCATTCAGCAAGGCAGCTGAAGCGCTGTATTATGGGATCTGTAGTTTGTGTGTTATCAGCGCTTCATATCGCCGGGCCATTAATAACAATAATAATAGATCTATAAAAACATGATCTTGCGGGCCCGATATAATTGTTCATCGCCCAGATGTGGCCTGCGGGCCTTGAGTTTGACACATATGCTTTGGAACATGAATTGAGTAGTAACTTAGCAGTTTTGGTGATCAATGAAAAAATGCTTGTTGATATTATTAAATACACCATTTCTTAGGCATGTGAAACAACATGAAAATGACACACAAGGAATGGAAGAAAATAAACAGGGAAGTGCAATGTGGCCCAGAGGGCAGCAAATCAGTCTATTCACACCTGAGGGGAAAAAAGATCTCAGATTGTTTAAAACATAAGGTCCTAGGAGTAGTCTATGTTTGTTAAATAAGACAAATGTCAAAACAAAATGTGACTGAGCAGAGAAGACACTGTACCTGTATTGTGAACAAAGAGTGAGTGTCTGCACTCTAAGGCTGCGTTTTCGCCCTTATCATCAGCTAAGGAATTATAGCAATCCATTTCTAATTCCCCTGGTTGTAACCTTTGACCTATCAATGGCAAGCCTCTTGGGTAACATTTAAGCTTCTATTAGAAACCAGTGTTGCATGTGAGAGAGGCATTATTATCAAAAGTCTTGACAGCCAGAGCTAAAAGATAAGGTAAGAAGTGAGCTTTGTGTACAATATAACAAACTGAATAGCCACATAGGGTAGACAGCTGGACTACACTATATTAGTGATGCGTTTAATGGTAATATTAAGTGTGGTGCATAAGCTTCATGACCTGGGAGATGCTGGACAGTCATGTGCTGTGTCTGAATATTATTATGTACTTGTATAGCACATGCATTACAAGCAATAGTGAAAGTACAACCCTTTCAGCATCCTAGACCAATAGAGCAGAAGCTGTGACTGATTATAGACATACCTTAAACTACAGCATCTAGAGATTTAGATTTAGATTTAGTGTAGATAAGCTACTGGCTGGTAACCTCCACCATGCTTACAGGCCAAAATCCCCATAGCTATGCCTCCATATTTGTTGATATAGAAAGTGAATAAACCATTGTGAGGCAGGTCTAAATCTGAAGCAGAGCTCAGGGATTGTTTGAGATAACCAAAAGTGTTCATAATTGCTTTTGTCCAATTAATATCATCTGGCATATGCTTCACTGCAGAACTGGTGCAACACGCATGTCATGATGGTAGTGCTCGATTATCACAACAGAGGAAAAACAAAGATTAGGTAGAGTACTGAGAATAAGTTGACCTTGTTCAAAAGATAAACCGAAAGTTGACTTTGAGTAAGAAAGTTTTAGGACAGTTGACAGGAACATCTTTTTCTACCTATTTAATGCATGAATTTAATGTAGGCTTTAGGAAACAGTTGCCCTTAGGTTGTATTTCCATGCTTCATCACTAGAGGGAGATTCACAGTATACCATTCATGATAATTTACCTCTGTGACATCACCGCTTTTCACTGAGTGCTAGAAGGCCAGAACACTTAGCAGCAGCCCAGCGATCACACCACACATGAATCACAAACCCAGTAAAGTTTAAGTGTTCTATATCCTGTACCATGTTTTTACTGACACACTGGGGCAAGTACAATCTCTGTACAATGGATAACCTTCCTTACATTTAATCTTTTGAGCCAGATAGTAAACTTCCTTACATTTTGGTCCTTTGAGCCAGATAGCCAAACTTCCTTACATTTTGGTCCTTCAAGCCAGATAGTGATCCTTTCTTACAGGCTCACTGTATTGTAGGCACATAAGATTAAGATTGCTTTGTTTCTTTCTACAAACTTTTACCAGTGCCTGGGAAGATTACAATAACAAAATTTATCATGATTTCTACCCTATTGAGAAAGCTGGTATTAGTGTCCACTATATAAAAAAAAAAAAATATATATATATATATAGATTTGGCATTTTTGGTATTATCAAATGCACCAGTTAATAATAATTGTCTGATCCTGGAGGCGACATCAGTCATAGCTTGGAGCCGCTGTGTAGTAACTCTAAGTTGCTGTGCATGTTATTAAAACATTTATTCATAAACAGTTGTAAGTGTATGCTTACAAGTAAACTCAAATTGCTTTACCACTCTCTCCTAAAGCGAGTCTCAAATGCACTCAGAGGCTCATTATATTTCCTGCTCTGCATTATCTGCATGTGGATGTTCTTGCTGACTCTGTGCTCCAGTGTTTAGAAAGTTCAACATAAAATTAATCCAAATGATCATCTTAACTTCAAAGATAGCGAGGGTCAATGTTAGTACTCCTAGTCAATTATCACTGATGACTGGGGTAGCGATAATTCAAATATTCAGTAATATCAGTTTTGAGCACCTTCAAAAGGTTGCATTGTAAATTAGAATTTTAGAGTTTATCATGTGTGCTGTTTTAATAAATCTACAAAAATGTAATGCAAGGCATCACAAATGGTTTATTCTTTGACATACTAGGTGGATGAATGAATAATTTACTGCCTCACACAAAAGAAGCGGGTAGATTTAGTGCGAGAGGGATATGCTTAAACTCCACCTTAGAGGCAGTTACACCCTAGCAACCCCATTTGTAAATGAAGTAACCCTCAGTTTGGGAACCCCTGCCATTTTGCTTTGTGAGCATAATCTCTCAGCAGCTTTACATGATGTATCTTTAGGACTCTTTTGGCTCTGGGTTGCCATGTGGTTCAGGTCAGTGTCAACGCTGAGGAGGAGCTGAAAAAAATTAAACTCCCAAAAAAGTAAGTATTTTGCAGAGACCACGGCAATGTGTTGTATATAATGTGTTGTAAAACTACTGAACAAATGACATCAAATTAGAGGATTACTCTGGGTCCTCTAAATCAAATTATAAAACTAATCAATTGTTTCTAACATTTCATAGAAAAGTGTTTGAATCTGATATTATGTACACTTTGTTTGAGCATATATAGCTTTACATTAAAATCAGAAACTTACAAAATAATGGTCAGGTTGTTAGGGAATAACATATGGCATGCCATAATCTTTGTTATGCTATTGCTATGCATTGTATTCATAATTTTAAAACTAATCCTGTGCTGCTGTGAAGCTACATGATGTCTAATGGCTACAAGCCCATGCCTTTGGAGCTGTCAGAAGTAAAACTGAGCCCTGCACAAGAGCTTCTTGTTGATAAGTTAGCCGAGAATGGACACAATGTTTGGGCCAAAGATCGTGTCAAACAAGGCTGGACCTATAGCATACAGCAGGTAAATATACCATAATAATAGATCAATATACTAGTCCATTTATTCATATGCCATTTTACTAAAACTTTTACTAAAACTAGTTTTTTTTGTTCTGGCTTTGGGTTTACTATGTTGCATAAGAAACAACAAGAAGTCTTATGTTTTTCCATTCATAAATAGATTTGAAAGATAGATTTATTATCCACGATTCTGGTGCAACCCAATAATAATTTTATAAAAAACCTAAATTTAGCACATTTTGTATGAAATCTTATACAAATTGTCATTGTCATTCATATTGTATAAAATATATGTAAACATTTACAGAATAGTGCACAGATAATATATAGTGTATAAATAATATATAGACACAAAACAGACAACCTGATATAATTTAGCATTTTCATTAGAACTGTAAACTACTTTGTACAGTACACAACATACTTTTTCCATCTGCACAGAGCAGATTGGTATAAAAGAATGGAGACAAAGTGATTATTAGTTTTTTAAAAAGCTGAAACTTTGGCTAGGGAAGTTTTAACATCACAGTTTAGACTGCTGAGCAGGGCAGCAAAACAACGCATAGCTCTCTCTCTAACTCTGTTCAGGATTTGAAAAGCAGGCGCAATCCTCGCCTTGTGCCATATGCATTGCTTGACGAACGCACCAAGAAGTCAAACCGAGACAGTCTGCGTGAAGCCATCCGTACACTAATTGGATATGGCTATAACATCGAGCCTCCTGACCAGGAGGGTGGTGAGTACCAGGGGGATGATTAATCAACCATGTGTTATTTAAGAACATTTTTGCAAATTTATGGTTGTTTTTTTAATTTTATTTTATTTCTTATATTATAGTTATATTAATTATTGTTTGCCATTTATGCAGCTTTAAGCAAGATGCAGTTTACGTAAAACTGACTGTGACTCGTGACATGATTTACACCTGTTACTTTTCAGTAAGAATAGCACTTAATAGAGGATGAAATAACTTTCACAAGCTGAAAAGCAAGCAGTGGAGAGTGCAGAATGTTTTATTTGCCCCATGAGCTGCATCTGGATTGATCATTGAGCATTATCAACTGAATCTGAATGATTGATAGTAAATCCCAAAGTGTCGTCTTTCCAAATTGTGTATGTACGGTGAGGAAAATAAGTATTTGAACACCCTGCTATTTTGCAAGTTCTCCCACTTAGAAATCATGGAGGGGTCTGAAATTGTCATCGTAGGTGCATGTCCACTGTGAGAGACATAATCTAAAAAAAAATCCAGAAATCACAATGTATGATTTTTTAAATATTTATTTGTATGAAACAGCTGCAAATAAGTATTTGAACACCTGAGAAAGTCAATGTTAATATTTGGTACAGTAGCCTTTGTTTGCAATTACAGAGGTCAAACGTTTCCTGTAGTTTTTCACCAGGTTTGCACACACTGCAGGAGGGATTTTGGCCCACTCCTCCACACAGATCTTCTCTAGATCATTCAGGTTTCTGGCCTGTCGCTGAGAAACACGGAATTTGAGCTCCCTCCAAAGATTCTCTATTGGGTTTAGGTCTGGAGACTGGCTAGGCTACGCCAGAACCTTGATATGCTCCTTACAGAGCCACTCCTTGGTTATCCTGGCTGTGTGCTTCGGGTAATTGTCATGTTGGAAGACCCAGCCTCGACCCATCTTCAATGCTCTAACTGAGGGAGGAAGGTTGTTCCCCAAAATCTCGCAATACATGGCCCCAGTCATCCTCTCCCTAATACAGTGCAGTCGCCCTGTTCCATGTGCAGAAAAACACCCCCAAAGCATGATGCTACCAGTAGGGATGGTGTTCTTGGGATGGTACTCATCATTCTTCCTCCAAACACGTTTAGTGGAATTATGACCCAAAAGTTCTATTTTGGTCTCATCTGACCACATGACTTTCTCCCATGACTCCTCTGGATCATCCAAATGGTCATTGGCAAACTTAAGACATGCCTGGACATGTGCTGGTTTAAGCAGGGGAACCTTCCGTGCCATGAATGATTTTAAACCATGATGTCTTAGTGTATTACCAACAGTAACCTTGGAAACGGTGGTCCCAGCTTTTTTCAGGTCATTGACCAGCTCCGATGTAGTACTGGGCTGATTTCTCACCTTCCTTAGGATCATTGAGACCCCACGAGGTGAGATCTTGCATGGAGCCCCAGTCCGAGGGAGATTAACAGTCATGTTTAGCTTCTTCCATTTTCTAATGATTGCTCCAACAGTGGACCTTTTTTCACCAAGCTGCTTGGCAATTTCCCCGTAGCCCTTTCCAGCCTTGTGGAGGTGTACAATTTTGTCTCTAGTGTCTTTGGACAGCTCTTTGGTCTTGGCCATGTTAGTAGTTGGATTCTTACTGATTGTATGGGGTGGACAGGTGTCTTTATGCAGCTAACGACCTCAAACAGGTGCATCTAATTTAGGATAATAAATGTAGTGGAGGTGGACATTTTAAAGGCAGACTAACAGGTCTTTGAGGGTCAGAATTCTAGCTGATAGACAGGTGTTCAAATACTTATTTGCAGCTGTATCATACAAATAAATAGTTTAAAATTCATATATTGTGATTTCTGTTTTTTTTTTTTTTAGATTATGTCTCTCACAGTGGACATGCACCTACGATGACAATTTCAGACCCCTCCATGATTTCTAAGTGGGAGAACTTGCAAAATAGCAGGGTGTTCAAATACTTATTTTCCTCACTGTAGCACACTTTTGTCAGGATTTGCTAACATTTAAATTTAGATAGGTAATTTTCAGCTGAGAGTCCCAAAAGTGGCGGTGCCTTCTAACAGGTTAAGTTGCATGCATGTCAGCTTATGACCAAACAAAATGTTTATATTTATGTTTGTAAATAAAACAGTTTATATATATTTCCATTATATACACTAATTTCTAAAATTCCCTACGGGAAGCTCAAATGGAAATTTTCCAGAAATCTTCCGCCTCTTTGCCACCCTATTTTTCATTTTATGTTTCCAACCCATCAAGTCATTGTTTTTTTCTTCACTTGTTTGTTGCCTTCATGTAATGTTTCCACTCCATCTTGTTTTTTTACTTTTTATACTCTACAGCTGTGTTTATTTTTGTGTGTATAAATAACCCTTTTTGTCCTTTCTTTCATCGCAAAGTATCTCGTTCAGTTCGCTGTGGTTCACCAAACCATTTCATGTCTGACGTTTCCTTGTTCTTTTATTTATTTATTCATTTATTCATTTATTATAATTTTTTTATCTAGCTTTCTGACATATACGTAAAAAAATTGTCCATGACCAATAATCTTTTTTATTGTTTAAGCAGACAAGCAATCAGGTAATATATGACATGGTAAATGTTTACTAAGGTTACTAGCTAGCTAGAAGCTTAGTCTCACTTATTTATACATCAGTACCTAATGCTGTGTTGTGTGGGTCACAGTTGAACCTTTCCTAATTTCTCTTGCTGTCTATCCATGATTGCAGGCCATGTGGTGGAGAGATTAAGCATCGACAAAATTCGTTTTTTTCGTTTGGAGAGGACGTATGCAGTGAAAACAGGGAAATGGTATTTTGAGTTTGAGGTGGTTACTGGTGGAGATATGAGGGTTGGCTGGGCTCGGCCAGGTGTGCGGCCCGACCTGGAACTGGGAACAGATGATCAGGCCTTCGTCTTTGATGGTTATAAAGTGAGTTTTTGATCTATATCTTATTATAAACAGCCCATGTTGTAGCACATGGGTGGCTGACTTATTAAACTATTTAGTGTTAATACAAAAATTTTTTGTGTCAATTCATTATTAACTATTTACCTAATGTGCTATATAAATTAAAGTTACTTTTTTTTTCTCAAATTATAGTACTGGAAATACAGTGCCTAAAAGAAGAATTTTTTTTTTTTTTTTTTTTTTTTTTTATAGTACGGAGAGTGTATTCTGAATATATATGTGAATTGCCCCAATTATTTCACTGATTTGTTAATGTTAAAGATTTTAAATGTTTCTTGAGGTAAATAATGGATAATACAAAAAAGGAACTAAGGCACAGTATGCTGTATGAGACCTTTTTTCAACCTTTTTTTCAGGAGACCCCTATTTAGACATTGACATTTTTAACAACCCCCATGATTCCCAATTCAAACACATTAGCAAACACATTTAATTAAATTTGACAGTCATTTGTATACATTTAAAAAAAAAAAGGAAAATCAGCAAAATGCAAACAATTAGCTGCAACTTGCAACTCTTCATAATTTTTAATATATAGATTTTTCCCCAACAGTTTCCCTTAACCTAATAAACAAATCGCAGCAATAACATTTTAATCTGTTAATGTAAATATCAAACAAATCTTTAAATTTCACTTACTTCACTTACACTAAATGTGTAACAGCATGCAAGGGGTTACAAGGACAGACTTTACTTTTCAGACTCTGCAATTTATCTTATGAACAAAGAACAGATTAAAATTAAAACAAATTAAAATCTGTTAACATGAATATCATTTAATCAGAGAATTCTATTGTATTTTTTTTTTGTATTCTAAAAACTAAGTATACATCAGTTAAAACACAACAATAACTTTTTATGCACAACAATAATTATGTATTGTTGTTTAATTATTTATTGTGCTGTTATAAATAAAATAAATAAAGTAAAATAAAAAAAAGAAAGAAATCGAGTGCACTAGGTGCCACCCCGCTGAAAATTTTGTTGAAAAAAAGAAAATCCAGTACTATAGACAAAGTGAACGTAATCTCAGCTAAAAACAGGGAGATACAGAACAAGAACTGTAATATTTAAAGAATCTGCTGCATTAATATCTGCTAACAACTGCTCAGCATCTGTTGGGTCTTTTTTCAAGAGGATCCTACACACTTGTATTGTTAACCAAAGGAGTTTATGGTACCTTGCTGAATAGGCAGGATTTAGTTGGCAGGCTTCTGGACATTCCATGAGCCTTACACTAAACCAATAATCTGAGCTGTCAACCCAGGGTTTAATTACATTTCTCTTCTATTTTTTGAGAGAATAAACAAATTCTTATTGCCTTTTTATTTGCAAGTTTATAGGTATAATGTAAATTCGGATAACCTGAATAAATTGTTATTGTTAAACCTCTAGGGTCATCGTCTCAATCAGGGCAGTTATTTGTTTGGTCGTTGCTGGCATGCTGGAGATGTGGTCGGCTGCATGATTAACATGGAGGACAAGTCCATGATCTTTACGCTTAATGGAGAAATCCTCATCACAGACAAGGGCTCTGAGCTTTGCTTTGCTGACTTTGATACTGAGGATGGTGAGAGAGAACATCTTATACTTTGTAACACACACAATAAAAAAAATATGTTTAAATTTTAGTTGCTTTCTCACAGTTCACGGTACGCATGCCTGAGGAGAGGAAAATGCTGAAATTGTAGCGAAAGGCAATGTGATTAAAATGTGATAAAAATGTGATTCAGTGAATAAAAATAATTTTCCATTTTTTTTATTTTTTTTATTTTTTTTTTTTATGAAGACTTTGGAAAATCATAGCATAAATAATTTTTACCCTCCAAGTAAAAAAAAAACACTTTGTACTGTAAAAAAAAAATATATATTTTATGTAGACTATGACTGGTATAAAAAAGTAGACAAACAATTATAATTGTACTTTGTTATCTCTAGGATTTATTCCAGTGTGTAGTCTGGGCCTTTCCCAAGTTGGACGTATGAACCTGGGCAAGAATGCCAGTACCTTCAAATATTACACCATGTGTGGACTGCAAGAGGGATTTGAACCATTTGCTGTGAACATGAACCGAGAGGTCACCATGTGGTTTAGCAAGCGCCTTCCTACTTTTGTCACTGTTCCCAAAGATCAGAGTCATATTGCGGTAAGGCCCAACTTCTGCCATGCAAAATATTGCTGAATTAATTAGTGAATTAAATTACAAGTTCATATGTTTTACTGTCCTGTGTTACTTTTACTTTTTTAAAAGCCATGTTCATGCCAAGTCATATCTATACTCTATAGACACTTCATTTACACTACAGCCAGCAATCCCATTTACACAATTGTGTTTAGATCACCTGTTCTTCCAATGCAGGAGTGTTCAAACTTTTCCACAAATGGCTGGTGTGGGTGCAGGTTTTTTCAACCAGTCAATGGCCCTCCTGATAGTCATAGAAAATGAAAATCATTAGATTTAAACAGGTAGAATTTGGTGTGGACTTCCGTGGTTGGAATGAAAACCTGCATCCACACTGGCTCTTTGTGGAAAATATTGGACACCCCTGTTCTAACGGGTTTGTGCTAATATAGTGTTCTACATGTATATAGATTTATCACCTATTTCCTTTTGACCTATTTAATCTTAGTAAACACCATAAAAGACAATAGGTAATAAGGTAATAGGTGAGATGTTGAAGTCAAGATGTTTGCAGGTCACAAGGATCGATAGCACTATTGACAGTCCCCCATGTCTAAAAGTGACTCACAAGACATTTGGGACACAGAACAGCAACACTGACATGGTGTTCTGTCGTCTGAGCATGCCGGTTGAATTCTACTCTACCTACAAGAGTGTCCCTGCCACTGAAATAAATGGGGTACATGAAGAAGAGCCACTCAAACCCAAATACAGGTGAAACTATACTACCTACTATAAGCAGCATTTAATTAATATGTATTCGAAAAGAACTAAGGTCTAATTTACATGACAATTTTGCCAGTGATGTTTAGATTTTAATTCTGACAGTGACATTATTGGCTAATATAGATATGGCTATCTAATAATTGAGCATTAAAAAAAAAACAAATTGCATTAGTATGATATCAGTGTCCTAAAGATGCAGAGCAAAAGTGCTGCGTAATACATCAGATCAAAATCTCATTTCGGTCCGCTACTGGTTTGAGACCCAGTGAGTGAGAAGACCATGATATATGATTTATATATATATTAAAATAATATATTATTCACTAAACCAGGTTGAATGGATGTTTTTTATAACAGCAGTCTGGTGCAAAATATGGAATAAGATGCACAGAAAACATATGGGCATGATGGTCAGGTGTCCACAAAACTCTGGCCATGTAGAGTATCAAAGCCACTACCATCGTTTGTTTCAGCCCATTTTAGAATCTCATAGTTGTGACTAATCTCTAGGTAAATGTTTTAAGTATAATTCAAACAGATAATTAATTTTATTTTTTTTTTTAGATGTTTTTAGACAATTTAATATAT
The DNA here is from genome assembly GCF_946808225.1 of Silurus aristotelis. NCBI lineage: Eukaryota > Metazoa > Chordata > Actinopteri > Siluriformes > Siluridae > Silurus > Silurus aristotelis. The sequence goes on along the minus strand of NC_139582.1, from coordinate 22,568,087 downwards.
ATACTAATATATATTGGTCATATAACAACCAATAGTTTTTAACTGTAACATATAATGTAATATACTGTATAAACCAAGTAAAGATGATAAGTTAAATGTTGAAAGAGACATGAGACATGTTTTAGGATGATCTGCTGTAATGGAATGCTTTCTAATGTGTTTAGGTATCCTGTGAAATCTATGAAACATGTGGATGATGGAAGGAGAATTGCCTACAGTAATATAACAACTGTAAGTCACTGGGAGTTACATTTATTTAATTGTTTATACATTATATAAACACACACATACATATATATATATATATATATATATATATATATATATATATATATATATATATATATATATATATATATATATAGGGTTAAGGTTAGGGGTAGGGTGGGTAGTAGTGGGTTTGCTCTGCGTTGTGTGCGTTTTTAAGTAAAAGAGACTCTACACGTTGGTACGATCATCATATGATTTACTTCCAGCTTCTAAGTTCTCTCATCACTCTCATCACTGTATTGAAACAAGAGACACCATCAGACTATATACAGTGAGGAAAATAAGTATTTGAACACCCTGCTATTTTGCAAGTTCTCCCACTTAGAAACCATGGAGGGGTCTGAAATTGTCATCGTAGGTGCATGTCCATGGTAAGAGACATAATCTAAAAAAAAAATCCAGAAATCACAATATATGATTTTTAAACTATTTATTTGTATGGTACAACTGCAAATAAGTATTTGAACGCCTGTCTATCAGCTAGAATTCTGACCCTCAAAGACCTGTAAGTCTCCCTTTAAAATGTCCACCTTCACTACATTTATTATCCTAAATTAGATGCACCTGTTTGAGGTTGTTAGCTGCATAAAGACACCTGTCCACCCCATACAATCAGTAAGAATCCAACTACTAACATGGCCAAGACCAAAGAGCTGTCCAAAGACACTTGAGACCAAAATGTACACCTCCACAAGGCTGGAAAGGGCTACAGGGAAATTGCCAAGCAGCTTGGTGAAAAAAGGTCCACTGTTGGAGCAATCATTAGAAAATGGAAGAAGCTAAACATGACTGTCAATCTCCCTCGGACTGGGGCTCCATGCAAGATCTTACTTCGTGGGGTCTCAATGATCCTAAGGAAGGTGAGAAATCAGCCCAGAACTACACGGGAGGAGCTGGTCAATGACCTGAAAAGAGCTGGGACCACCGTTTCCAAGGTTACTGTTGGTAATACACTAAGACGTCATGGTTTGCAATCATGCATGGCACGGAAGGTTCCCCTGCTTAAACCAGCACATGTCCAGGCACATCTTAAGTTTGCCAATGACCATTTGGATGATCCAGAGGAGTCATGGGAGAAAGTCATGTGGTCAGATGAGACCAAAATAGAACTTTTGGGTCATAATTCCACTAAACGTTTTTGAAGGAAGAAGAATGATGAGTACCATCCCAAGAACACCATCCCTACTGTGAAGCATGGGGGTGGTAGCATCATGCTTCGGGAGTGTTTTTCTGCACATGGGACAGGGCGACTGCACTGTATTAAGGAGAGGATGACCGGGGCCATGTATTGCGAGATTTTGGGGAACAACCTCCTTCCCTCAGTTAGAGCATTAAAGATGGGTCGAGGCTGGGTCTTCCAACATGACAATGACCCGAAGCACACAGCCAGGATAACCAAGGAGTGGCTCTGTAAGAATCATATCAAGGTTCTGGCGTGGCCTAGCCAGTCTCCAGACCTAAACCCAATAGAGAATCTTTAAAGGGAGCTCAAAATCCGTGTTTCTCAGCGACAGGCCAGAAACCGGACTGATCTAAAGAAGATCTGTGTGGAGGAGTGGGCCAAAATCCCTCCTGCAGTGTGTGCAAACCTGGTGAAAAACTACAGGAAACGTTTGACCTCTATAATTGCAAACAAAGGCTGCTGTACCAAATATTAACATTGACTTTCTCAGGTGTTCAAATACTTATTTGCAGCTGTATCATACAAATAAATAGTTATAAAATCATATATTGTGATTTCTGGATTTTTTTTTTAAGATTATGTCTCTCACAGTGGACATGCACATACGATGACAATTTCAGACCCCTCCATGATTTCTAAGTGGGAGAACTTGCAAAATAGCAGGGTGTTCAAATACTTATTTTCCTCACTGTATATATATATATATATATATATATATATATATATATATATATATATATATATATATATATATATATATGTATACACTCACCGGCCACTTTATTAGGTACACCTTACTAGTACCGGGTTGGACCCCCTTTTTGCCTTCAGAACTGCCTAATCTTTCGCATAGGCATAGATTCAACAAGGTACTGGAAACATTCCTCAGAGATTTTGGTCCATATTGACATGATAGCATCACGCAGTTGCTGCAGATTTGTCGGCTGCACATCCATGATGCGAATCTCCCGTTCCACCACATCCCAAAGGTGCTCTATTGGATTGAGATCTGGTGACTGTGGAGGCCATTTGAGTACAGTGAACTCATTGTCATGTTCAAGAAACCAGTCTGAGATGATTCACGCATTATGACATGGCGCGTTATCCTGCTGGAAGTAGCCATCAGAAGATGGGTACACTGTGGTCATAAAGGGATGGACATAGTCAGCAACAATTCTCAGGTATGCTGTGGCGTTGACACGATGCTCAATTGGTAATAATGGACCCAAAGTGTGCCAAGAAAATATCCCCCACACCATTACAACACCACCACTCGCCTGAACCGTTGATACAAGGCAGGATGGATCCATGCTTTCATGTTGTTGACAGCAAATTCTGACCCTACCATCTGAATGTTGCAGCAGAAATCGAGACTCATCAGTCCAGTCAACGTTTTTCCAATCTTCAATTTTGGTGAGCCTGTGCGAATTGTAGCCTCAGTTTCCTATTCTTAGCTGTCAGGAGTGGCACCCGGTGTAGTCTTCTGCTGCTGTAGTCTATCCGCCTCAAGGTTCGACGTGTTGTGCGTTCAGAGATGCTCTTCTGCATACCTCGGTTGTAACGAGTGGTTATTTGAGTTACTGTTGCCTTTCTATTAGCTCGAACCAGTCTGGCCAT